>NC_141991.1:247031694-247331694 GCF_049901715.1 Pseudonaja textilis | reverse complement strand
TGCCTGCCTGCCTTCCCACTTAACAATAGACTTATATACCACTTCACAGTGCTTTACAGCCCTCTCTTAAGCTGTTTACAGAGTCAGCCTCTTGCCCCCAACAAACTGGGTCCATATTTAACCTTGACTTAATATTAACTAGAAGAGGGGTCCCTCAATCCACAGTCCGGTGGTGGTATTCTAGCAGTTTGGCCGAACCGGTAGCTCCGACGATCAGCTGCCGGGCCCACCTGCCCTGTCTTGGCTCTCAACTGACCTTAATTTCCTGCTTTTCAAACTCAGTTGCTTCGCGCAACACAGCCGATTGCTGCACCGCAGCTGTTTTACACACAGGGCTTGCAGCAGAAGGTGAGTTGCAAACGCTGCACGTGTGCAAAGCATGCGCTCACACCAAACCGGTAGGGAAACTTTTTGAAACCCACCACTGCCCCAGTCCATGGACCGCCACCCGTCCACGGCATGCCAGAAACTGGGCCCCGTAAACAAGGGAAGCCCCATCCGTGGGATATAAGCGGGATGCAAAACCACGCCCCCTCCAGGCTGTGGAAAAACATCTCTCCACGGAACCAGTCCTTGAATTATAACTTTTGCAATGACTTTCTTTTCATGTTTTCATTTGGATGCAATAGTCCTCAATTTACGGCCCTAATGGAGCCTGCTGTCATGTGAGTCATGAGAGTCGTAAAATGGGTCACCTACATGCCCAACCCAATTGTACGATCTTTTTGGGGCTGGTCGTTAAGCCAATCATTTTCCAGTTCTTTCTAAATTCCATGCAAGATTAATTGTTTGTAGCTTTCCTTTGCTAGGAAAGTCCAGTTTTAGAGCTATTGGAAGAACAAAAAAAAATTTACTTCAAGCAATTGTTTTTATTTATTCCAAGGTTCCGGCAGGGGCATCCTGAATTTACAGGAATCTTAAGAAGGTGTTCTTCAGGTGTGTCACTTCACATATGCTTACACCAGGGGTGTCGAACTCGATTGCATTGAGGGCCGCATCAGGGTTGTGTTTGATTTTGGGGGGTCAGGGTGGGTGTGGCCAGGTTGGGCATGGCCAGCTCGACCTCCCTCGTGTTGGGGGCACCTGTGGTGGTCCGAGCACTCTGCCAGTGAAAACGTGCTCCCAAGCTGTGTTTTCAGCTGTGTGTCAGGATTCCAGCAGTTACCCCCTTTTAAATCATGAGTCTCGAGCCAAACTTCCAAAACTTAAAAAGGATTTATTGGGAGTTAACATGCCGGTACTGCCTGGGTATAGCCGACTCTGAGACACATCATTCATTGTCACCCATGACCCTGGTTTTCCCCAATCCCCTGGGTGTATTATAATTCATATTCTCCAATGGGACACATCCTTAGCCCATAGTCATCAATCATGATCTCCAGTTAGAATTTTGCACGGCAGAAACTTCAGTCACCTAGTTACTATCTTTGAAAGCATTTATGGAATGCGGTTTTGGTTTGCAAACTGCTGCGCTGCTTCCCCCTTCCCTTTCTGTTGGCAACTCTAAAAAGACCACAGAAATATTTTGAGTGGACACTGTGACAGCCTCCTGCAACCCTCTGCCAGCGAAAACACATCACATGCGGCCCTCCCGAGCTCAGTGTTGACTGACGGAGGCACCGCGGGCTAGTCCTTCACTGTTTCCAGGGTGTAAACAGATCTGGCATGTGGGCCTTGAGTTTGACACCCCTGGTTTACGCTGATGTTTTTAAAGCAGTGGTCACCAACCAGTAGGCCAGAGACCACTGGTGGTCCATGAGAAAATGTTGGTGGTCCGCAGAGAAATGTCACCCCCAAAGCAATTAATCCAGGCTGCACAGAACACACAAGGCTGCTTTCCTTGCATTAAGCCCAAAGTCTCTTTTTCTCTCTCTTTCTTTGCATGAAGCCAATGCACATCCTGCTCCAAGAGGCTACGCCGGCAAAGACTCATTTCTGGCACAGTTTGGGGAGAGAAAGAAAGACTTCTGCTGCTTCTGCTGTTTTCCTTGCATGAAGCCAAAAGTCTCTGTCTCTCTCTCTCCCCCTAAGAATGGAGCTGGAGATGGTATTCTGCGATCCAAAATAAAGAATAATTGATCGGTAGGAAAATGGGGTGGGGAATTTTCATGTAGGCCGTTTTTGGGGTTTTCCCAGGGTCTTGGGTCCGTGGGATTTAAAATTATGAGTTTGGTGGTCCCCGAGGCCCAAAAGATTGGTGACCCCTTCTTTCAATAACAGGTATTTCTGCTGGTCCAGACGTTTGGCAAGACCTATCTTCTCAAACAGCCCTCAGTTTTATCAACTGAGAATGGAAATATTGACCTACCTTGCAGGCCCCCCCTCCATGAGAAGGAGAGATCTCCTTTACAATAAATAAGATCTTGCTTATATACAGCGTTCTTATTCATTTCTTTAATAAAGTCATTTGAAAACATCAGCTACCCTTCCCAGCTGGACAGTGATCGGAAGCACGGAGATAATCTTCCAAGTTGCTACAGCACCGCTGTGCTAATAACACACATGAATTATTCATAGACGGAGCCCCTCTCACTTTCCACATACACACGCGCAGAGGCAGGCAGTTCCCCTTGCTGGAGAGCATTCGGTCACACAATAGATTCCTAAGGTGACCCACTTGGAGATAATACTCTGTTCTGTGCAATTGTTAGCCATCCATCAGAACGCTGAGGATTGGGTTTTTATTTTGACGCCATGGTCTAAATGGAAGACGACGTCTCTTCTTCCGCTTTGGTTCTCCACAAGCATCCAACGATTCCCACTCCGTTCTCCATCATCCATTCTCCATCACCATCGAGGGTCAACCTATTGTCCAAAGCCCCTGAGAAGGCAGGACAAGAAGCAATGGATGGAAACTAACTAGGAGAAAAGCAACTTAGAACTAAGGAGAAATTTCCTGACAGTTAGAACAATTAATCAGTGGAACGACCTGCCTCCAGAACTTGTGGATGCTCCAACACTGGAAGTTATTTTTAAAAAAGATGGGTCAACCATTTGTTTGAACTGTTATAGGGTTTCCTGCTTGAGCAGGGGGTTGGACTAGAAGACCTCCAAGGTCCCTTTCAACTCTGTTGTTCTGTTATCTTTCAGCTACAGTTAATCCTCGAATTATGACTATTGATTGAACAATTGTTCAAAGGTACAACAGCACTGGAAAAGTACCTAGGACTGGTTCTCACACCTAAAAACATTGCAGTGTCCTTCCAGTCATATGATCAAAATTTGTGCACTTGCCAACTGGCATATATTTATGATGGTTGCAGCATCCCAGGGTCATGTCACCACTAGTAACAACCTTCCCAGAGAGCGGCTGACTAGCAAAGTGAATGGGAAAGCTGAATTCGTTTAACGACCGCAGTCAATGGCTTTGGCATGAAAGGCTGCAAAATCGGGCCTGGCTCACTTAACAACCACATTGCTTAGTGACAGATGTTCCAGTCCCAGTTGTGGCTCTAAGTTAGTATTAATGTGTTCTAATTGTCATCAATTCAAATATTTTTTTTAAATCCTTTTTTTTTTTAATTTTCTGAGGGTTTATTCATTTGGTAGTTTGAATCGCACTAGGCTCAAGGTTGACTCAGCCTTCCATCCTTCTAAGGTAGGTAAAATGAGGACCCAGATGGTTGGGGGAAATAGACTGACTTTGTAAACCACTTACAGGGGGATGTAAAGCACTGTGAAGCGGTGTATAAATACCTTTCTCTGTCAACTCCATGTGGTCAGCTGGCCAGGACCTCAAACTCATGTGGTCCTGTCCATCATTAAACTATCTTTCCAATCAGCCTCCATGTTTCCAGTGTCTTTCTTCCCACTTGGAACTGAACGCAGGTGGACATTTCTTCCAACCGCCGGTATATAAGTCTAAGTGCTATTGCTATTCAATTTGAGGGGGGGGATAGATAGATAGATAGATAGATAGATAGATAGATAGATAGATAGATAGACAGACAGACAGAGATATAGATATAGAGATAGATAGATAGATATAGACAGACAGACAGAGATATAGAGATAGAGATAGAGATAGAGATAGATAGATAGATAGATAGATAGATAGATAGATAGATAGATAGATAGATAGATATTAATTCATAAACATTTTAAATACTGAGTATTGTCAGGGCATGTCATTTACAAAAAACAGAAATATTAACACCAATAGTAATAATTTTTCCCCAGTTTTTGATGGCCATTGAATAGCAATAGTGGTATTGCTATTCAATGCAGAGGTGGTATTCAGCAGGCTCTGACCAGTTCTGGAGAAACAGTAGCAGAAATTTTGAGTACTTTGGAGAACCGGTAAATACCACCTCTGACTGGCCCCGCCCCCATCTCTTCTCTGCCTCCCATTGAGTCCCAGCTGATTGGCTGGATCTTCTTTTGCTGCCCTGCACAGGAGAACGGAGCTGGAAAGCAGGTTAGTGGTGTGGGAAGAGAATGGGATTTTGCAGTAACCTTCCCCTGCTGTGCCCATCAAGCCACACCACGCCCACCAAGCCACGCCCACAGAACCGGTAGTAAAAGTTTTTGAATCCCACCACTGATTCAATGGCCATCAAAAATTGGGGAGGGGGGGGAAGCTAGCCCAACCAAGAAATTAATGACATCAGTTCAGTTTTGAGACAAAAATAGTTTGAGAGATATAAAAGCAATACAGGTACTCCTTGACTTACAACCGTTCATTTAGTGACCGTTTGAAAGTTACAACAGCAAATGAAAAAAAGGGACATGACCATTTTTCACACTTACGATCCTTGTAGCATCCAACGGTCACATGATCAAAATTCAGACGCTCGGCGACGGACTCACATTTATGACCGTTGCAATGTCCTGGGGGGTCACGTGATGATCACTTTTTGCGGCCTCTTGACACCCAAAGTCAACGGGGAAGCCAGATTTTACACACTGTGCTACTAACTTAACAACAGTAGGGAATTCGCTGAACAAGTCTGGCGGGAAAGATGGAAAAAATGGGACAAACCTCAATTGACTAATGTCTTGTTTGGCAACAGAAATGTGGCCGTAAGTCGAGGACTAGCTGTACGCCCTTTCTAAAATAAATATGATTCATTCTCAGGCTCCATTCCAAAATGTTTCCCTTTTAATATTTTAACATAGCTATTTAGAATTAATGAACAACCTGTTGATCAGTTGATATGTGATTCGTGCCAGAACCACTGATTTGCGTGTATGATTCCGTTCCAGCATCTCTTCTATAATGATGTTTTTTTTGGTCAAGGCAGCTGTTTAGAGCAAAGATTTTGGCTATTGTGATGACCCAAAGGGGCGTGGCACAAAGGTGATACAGTCAGATAATCAGTAGGAGTCCCTTTATTAACTCCAACTTTGCCCCCAATGTCCTGGTTACCTTTTGGGCTGGAGAAAACCTCCCCCAGGAACAGCCTTCGTCTGCAGAGAGTTAAGTACAAAACACGGTCAACACAAATTGTAATTTTAAGTCCAATCAAGGCAAGATGAGATAATTAGTCCGACAGGACAGGAGCAAAAATTCCAGACGTGAAGGCAATAACTCAACACGGTTGGGAAGACATCAGGAACACAGATGATCAAAGACAACACAAGATATATTCAGGTTTCGTCCCAGCAGCTGCTGCACTCAGCATGCATTTCTTTGAAACTCTCTTCCCAGCTGTAGCCAATGAAGGAAATCAAGACCCCTTCCTCCCCCATAAGCCATGCAATCCACGTTGCTCTCTTCTCCGTTTCTCCCTGTGTGCCCTAGAATGAGGATGGGGTGGGTCTTCCTCTGAACTCCCTCTCCCTTGTTCTACCTCTCCCCTGCTCTGCCCAGCCGGACTTTGCCCTTGCCCAGTTTCTTCCACAGCCAACTGAGCCACACTCCCACTCCCTGTCAGCTGTTTGTCTTCCTCCTCAGATTCAGACTCAGAGAGGGGCATGACAGCTATTACTTACTGTCCCAACATGGAGAAAATCCTTCCATTGCATATGTAATTATCTGAATATATGCTCTTTTCCTACTTCATTTCCTTAAATTAACTGCATTTGATTCCAGGGCAAAGAATCTGAAAGATCTGCATTATACAGGTTTAAAAGCAATAGAATAGAATAGAATAGAATAGAATAGAATAGAATAGAATAGAATAGAATAGAATAGAATAGAATAGAATAGAATAGAAAATATGGAATGGAATGGAATGGAATGGAATGGAATGGAATGGAATGGAATAGAATAGAATAGAATAGAATAGAATAGAATAGAATAGAATAGAATAGAATAGAATAGAATAGAATAGAATAGAATAGAATAGAAAATATGGAATGGAACATAATGGAATGGAATGGAATAGAATAGAATAGAATAGAATACATAGAATAGAATAGAATAGAATAGAATGAATAGAATAGAATAGAATAGAATAGAATAGAAGAGTTGAAAGGGACCTTGGAGGTCTTCTAGTCCAACCCCTGCCTAGGCAGGAAACCCTATACCACTTCAGACAAATGGTTATCCAACATCTTCTAAAAAACCTCTATTGTTGGAGCATTCACAACTTCTGGAGGCAAGTTGTTCCACTGATTAATTGTTCTCACTGTCAGGAAATTTCTCCTTAGTTCTAGGTTGCTTCTCTCCTTTATTTGTTTCCGCCCATTGCTTCTTGTCCTGCCCTCAGGTACTTTGGAGAATAGCTTGACTCCCTCTTCTTTGGGGCAGCCCCTGAGATATCGGAATACTGCTATCATGTCACCCAAAGTAGGCATATCCAATTCCTGCAACCTTTTTTTCTCTTTTTGTATGTTTTGGCCTCTGGTCCTTTAATCATCTTTGTTGCTCTTCTCTGCACTCTTTCTAGACCAGGGGTTTTCAAACTTGACAGCTTTAAGACTTGTGGACTTCAACTCACAGAATTCCTCCTCCTGTCATGTTGACTCAGGAATTCTCGCACTTAAAATCCGCAAGTCTTAAACTTGCCAAGTTTGAAGACCCTGGCTCTATAGAGCAGTGGTAGCTAACCTTTTTGGGCTCCTGTGCCAGCGCCCAGAATGCAATGTGCACCTCCACGCCCTTGAACATGCGCATGCAATCCCCACCCCACCCCCTTACCTGCATTGCACCTCACAGCTGATTTTTCGGCTGGTTTGAGGCCTTTTTTGGCCTCCCAGAGGGTTGGAAAAAGCCTCTGAAAGGCTTTTCAGGATGAATTATAGGCCCATTTTGTCACTTCCAGTATTACAGGAAGTGATGAAATGGGCCTATAATTCGTCCTGAAAAGCCTTTCAGAGGCTTTTTCAAAGCCTCTAGGAGGCCAAAAAAGGCCTCAAACCAGCCGAAAAATAACCAGCTGTGAGGCACGCGCATGCGCAGTGAGGTAAGTTTGCCTGGGGCTTGCGTGCCAGTACAAATGGCTCGGTGTGCCACTTATGGCATGTGTGCCATAGATTTGCCATCGCAGCTCTAGAGTCTCAACTTCTTTCTTACATAGTGGTGACCAAAACTGGATTCAGTATTCAAATCCGTAAAGCAGAACTACAATCTCAACAGGAGCAGCTAATGTTGTTTTCATAGAGGTGTGTTTTCATACACATATCAACCTTATTTCAAACTTTGTGATTCTACAACAGTTGACCAAGCCAGTTGCTTGTGCCAAACCCTTTTTGTGTTTACTAAAATTTCCAGCCAAGAGAATCAAACACAGTTCGGGCTCAAGAAAGAAGAGTTATAACAGTAATCAGATATTTACACAAACTAAGATTAGACTTGCTCATAATAACAGCAAGAAGGCAGCCAAACATGTTCATGGCTTATGTTTATTTTGTGAGCATTTTAAGACTGGTTCAAAAACTTGTTTGTTCTTTCTGAAAGTTCGGGATTAGCTAGAAAAATATTGTCTATTTGTGTGGAATAGGTTCTTTCAATTGTTCTCGCTACTCTCGAGTAACCCAGTCACCTAATAAGATTATATGGTCCTCTAGCTACAGACAAATGTGATATTAGAATTCAACAGCATGACAGAAATAAATTCAAAAGAACGAAGAACTTAATTACAGAGTACTCTGTATTATTCTGTAATTTATTGTCAGGGCTGGAGCCACAGGCAACTATTTGGGGATGACAGATTGAGAGGGAATGTCACTGCCCATATGTCAGTCCTGTGAGGTAGACCAGGTTATGAAACCAACCTCTTGTATGTAGGTCAAGAGTACTCTTACTATAAAAACATCTTGTTAAGTCTAAATGGGCCTCCACTAGTTTTTCAGCTTTGCAGTCGACTTACGACTGCAACTGAGCCCGGAATTACAGTCTCAGGTCATGATCACAAACATTTTTTTTTGGCAGTGGTCATTAAGTGAATGCCATGGTCATTAGGCAAACCAATGCACAATTTTTTTCCAGAAACAGGAAGCAAAACCATTATAAATTATGGTCATGCGATCGCAAGATACTGCAAACAGCCGTAAAGGCAGGTCAGTCACCTAGCACCCACAATGCAATTTACATGACCACCAGGGGAAGGGGTGGGTGAGGGAATTCTGGGAAATGAGGTCCACACGTCAAGCATGGGAAAATCAGGAAGTCCAGGCAGTTCAAATGAATATGAATATATATAAAGGTTTATTACAAGCATGTGCTCTTTACAAGAATCTGAATTACTAACAGGCAAAGCAAATTTGCAGTAGATAAGACTGGAATTCAAGGAGGGCCAGATTTAGATCTCTTATGAGTGCAAAATGGACTCGAGACTAATCACATATTTGACTCCTCCCCTTCAGACTCAGTCTGGTCATTTCCTACACCTCACATTTTAAAGTCGCCAAGGTGGAGAAACACTGATCTAACCCAGGTTTATGTGCTATATGAGGTCTAGAGGCAATCCCTTCAGCCAAAACTTACGAAGGAGTTACACCAAGCCTACACAGACTGTTCCCTTTGTCTACATTTGACTAGATCTCAGTTGTGGGTAGAAGTTTCTTTGCCTGCAGGAAAACCCCAAGGCTGGCTGCCAGTGTTCCCATGAAGTTTAGTAGCCACGAACAGCCCCGATCTGCCACAAATGCATCCATTTCCCATTTTAAAACCATGTAATTTGCAGCTCTCGAACATGCTGACGGTAGCAAATTTCCATTTTATTCTTTGCTCTATAAATACATTTGTTGGTTTCATTTTAATAGATGACCCAGTTCTTCGCCCGGTGAGTAAGGGAGAATTTCCTTTACTCCCAGGGAGATGTGATATGCCAGTATTGTGTTTCTTTGGCTTCAGGTGAAAAAAAAATCAACATTCAGTTGCCGTAGTCTTCTCCCAGGTAGTCCTCGACTTACAACAGGGGCCTCCAAACTTGGGAACTTTAAGACTTGGGGATTTCAATTCCCAGAATTCTCCGGCTAGGAGAATTCTGGGAATTGAAATCCCCAAGTCTTAAAGTTCCCAAGTTTGGAGACCTCTGATTTACAACCACAGATGGAGCCAGAATTTCCGTTGTTAAGCAAGACAGTTATTAAATAAGTCAGGCCTGATTTTTCACTTTCGTGCCATGGCTGTTAAACAAATCACTGCAGTTATTAATCTGCAGTCTTTAAGTGAATCATGCGTTCATTATGTAAATCTAGCTTCCCACGTTGACTGTGCTACTTGCAAGCTGACTGGGAAGGTCATAAATGATGTTGATTTGCAAACCATCTTAAATACATGCCAGTTGCCAAGGGCCCGAATTTTGATCATGTGACCCTGGAGATGCTGTGACGATCGTAAGTGTGAGCACTGGGGAGTTTTTCAGTGCTGTTGTAACTTTGAACGGTCACTAAATAAATGGTTGTAAGTCACAGACTTACCTGCATTCTTGTTTTGGATAACTATTTGGTTTCTTTTCCAGACCTAAGAGCTGTGGTGGCACAGTGGTTAGAGTGCAGTACTGCAGGCTACTTCTGCTGACTGCTGGCTGACTGCAATTTGGCAGTTCGAATCCCACCAGGCTCAAGGTTGACTCAGCCTTCCATCCTTCCGAGGTGGGTAAAATGAGGACCCAGATGGTTGGGGGCAACAGGCTGACTCTGTAAACCGCTTTGAGAGGGTCTGTAAAGCACTGTGAAGCAGTGTATAAGTCTAAGTGCTATTGCTATCTGTATATTTTTTTTCACAAGTCTATGCAGGATTCAGTCTCATGATACATTCATACCATGGTGTCACTAAACCAACTATTTTATTTTCATCTCCCTTTCTGATGATCCCGGGCCCTGGAATTTCCTCTTCGTCCTCCTCCGTATTTTTTTTAGCAGCAGCTGAAAGCTGGGTTGACATTTTCATGGAGAGACAATTCCTACTCAGTCACTCTCCCACTTCCCCTATAAACTTTAGAAGGTGGTGCCAACTTGCATCATTTATAAACTTGTTTATCCTGCAAGTCTCTTTTTCCAGCTCCAGAACTGCCGACTTCACCCTTCTTCCTTCCCACCCTCTTCCCTCTGCAGCTGTATAATGTCTGTCCAAACTATCTACCAATCCTCGTGCCAGGGCGAAGCCCTTTTGCTTTCTGAAAGAAGGCCTCCAAACTGGACGGATCAAAACTCTATAAAGCCTTAGTAAGACCACACCTAGAATACCGTACCCAGTTTTGATCACCACGCTATAAAAAGGATGTTGAGACTCTAGAAAAAGTGCAGAGAAGAGCAACCAGGATGATTAAGGGACTGGAGGCTAAAACATAGGAAGAACGGTTGCAGGAACTGGGCCTGGCTAGTCTAGAGAAGAGAAGGACCAGGGGAGGCAGGTGAACAGTCTTCCAATATTTGAGGGGCTGCCACAGAGAGGAGGGGGTCAAGCTATTTTCTAAAGCACCTGAAGGCCAGACAAGGAACAATGGATGGAAACTGAACAAGGAGAGATTCAACCTGGAAATCAGGAGAAACTTTCTGACAGGGAGAACAATCAACGCATGGAATAGCTTGCCCTTGGAAGTTGTGGGAGCTTCATCATCACTGGAGGCTTTCTAGGGGAGATTGGACTGCCATTTGTCAAAAATGGTGTAGGGTCTCCTGCTGGGGTGGGGGGGTTGGACTAGACAACCTAACAAGGTCCCTTCCAACTCTGTTAATCTATCTAAAATGAAAGTAGTGGAGAAGGAAGCTACTAGTGGACACCCAACTTGACATGAATAGAGAAGCAACCTAGCTCCATCTAATTGAGCTTTCTAGATTCTTTTGGGGGAGGCAACTTTCTTGTCTTAACCATGACTAAATCTCCTGCAAACAAAACACACACACACACATACACACACAAACACACACACGGCTAAAATAAACCAAAGCAACCAAGATGTTTAGGGGGCTAAAACATAGGAAGAATGGTTGCTTGAACTGGGTATGTCTAACCCAGTGTGGGGGAAAGAACTAAGGATGACACGATAGCTGTCTTTCAATATTTGAGGGGCTGCCCCAAAGAAGAGGGGGTCAACCTATTCTCCAAAGTCCCTGAAGGCAGGACAAGAAGCAATGGATGGATACTAACCAAGGACAGATGCAACCTAGAACTAAGGAGAGATTTCCTGACAGTTAGAACAATTAATCAGTGGAGCGGATTGCCTTAAGATGGGTGCTTCCATCGCTGGAGGTTTTTAAGAAGAGATTGGACAACCACTTGTCTTGAAATCATATAGGGTCTCCTGCTTGAGCGGGGGGGGGGGGGCTGGACTAGAAGACCTCCAAGGTCCCTTCCAACTCTGTTGTTCTATTGTTTTGTTCTTTATGGTCTTGGCACTGTACACAGGGTGAGTTTCCATTCGTCCCCCAGCTTCTGTTCATCTGGCAGTTCGAAAGCACGCATATGTGAGTAGATAAATAGGTACCACTTTGTGGGAAGGTAACAGCATTCCTTGCACCTCGGCATATAATCATGTCAGCCACCTAACCACAGAAAGGGTCTTGGGACAAAGATGGCTCCCTCAGCTAGGAAATGGAGATCAGTACCACCCTCTAAAATTGGAAAGGACCGGACATGGAAACTCTTTACCTTTTTTTTACACAAATATTCACACTAATTCATCTCTGAGAGTACTAATGCTTTCGCGAAGCCCACACTAGAATAGCTGTAGAAAGTTAGCACCCACCCTCTCCTAGAAGAATGAAATATTCTAGGTCGAGGGTCTTCAAACTTGACAACTTTAAGACTTGTGGACTTCAACTCCCAGAATTCCTGAGCTAACATGACTGGAGGAGGAATTCTGGGAGTTGAAGTCCACAAGTCTTAAAGCTGTCAAGTTTGAAGACCCCTGTTCTTGGAAATATTAAAAAGGCAGAATATTATATTTTCCTGGATGAGAAAAAAGAGAAAACATGTTTTTAAAGAGAAAGCAGCTTCCTGCAGCTCTCTGCCCACCCCCACTTCCAGCTCCAGGATGATTAAGGATTAAGACATGGCCCTCAGGACACAATAAGATTAGGAGCCTCTGTGGTGCAGTGGTTAGAGTGCAGTACTGCAAGCTACTTCAATTTGGCAGTTCCAATCCCACCAGGCTCAAGGTTGACAGCCTTCCATCCTTCCGAGGTGGGTAAAATGAGGACTCAGATTGTTGGGGGCAAAAGACTGTAAACCACTTTGAGAGGGCTGTAAAGCACTACAAAGTGGTATATAAGTCTAAGTGCTATAGCTATTAGCCCTCTATCCATCCCCCCACATGGCACTTGGGAAGATTACATCACCCAACAAGATTCAACCAAGCCGGGGACTCAAGACAACCTACAAAGTTACCCCTGCATGACCCCATGGGAGTCTGACAACCAATCAGGATACATTTCTTGCCACAGGAACAGGAAACAAGTTCAAAGCCCATCAGAGGGTATAAATTTCTCTCCCTTTCTCACCCATGCGCTCTTTTTTGCCCAGGACCTCAAAACCATGTGGTCCTGTCCACCATTAAAAACCATCCTTCCAAACTAGTCTCCATGTTTCCAGCGTCTTTCTTCCCACTTGGAACTGAACCCAGACGGGCATTTCTTCCAACCAAGGGGTGGAGCCCTACATGTTATTGGCAATTAAAAAGGACGAAATTCATGCTTAAACCCCCCACTGAACTCTTGGGGAAAGGCACCAGGTGTAGACTTGAGAAATTCCACCTAGGAGCCAAATCCAAGACGGTGCCGTGCTTCTTAGCAACGTGATAAACGAGTAGGAGTGGAAGGCAGAGACGCTACTCATTATACCACACACCGAGAGGCCATCGGGGGCAACCCATTCGGCCCCAACACGCTCTAAGGAGTTACACTGAGGCTAGGCAGGCTCTTCCCTCGCCTTATACCCCCTCCTTCCGCCGGTACGTTTCCTTTTATCCGCATCCCTATTTTTAACTGCCTGCTCTATCTGTTGGCTCTGCCCAGCCCTAATCTGTCCTTGAGCATTCATGAGCTCATCCAAGAACAGAAGGTAACCATGGGGGGAAAGGCAGGGCAAGATCTGCCGGTCCCTATTTGCATTTGACTTTGCCATCCCATCTGGTACGAGATAACACGCACACTCACTCACACAGAGAGAGAGAGACGCACACACACACCCCCCACACAAAATCCCAAGAAGCAGAGAACTTCAGCTGCTGTGGTACGAGTGAGGACGGGGCGAAGCAGCAGGAAGACGAGGGTGGGTGGGTTAATTATTAAACCTTCCCATGTTTAACCAAAGCAGCAGCAGCGTGCATTTATCAACCTTTGCTAAGCAGGGCATTGGATTGGATTGGTGTTGCTGAAGGTGGGGAAAGGTGAAGCGTTACCTCAAACGTTACCTCTAAGGCAGGTCTTTGAGAGCCTGGACTTCCAGCAGAGCGTAAGTTCTCAAAAGGCCATTTACTGCGCCAACCCAATCTGTTCGAGGGTCTTTGAGACGCAAAAGAACAGATGTGAACAGGTGAAGTATAGAGCTGAGGTGCTACAGACTTTTTTCCTTCCCGGGGGGGAAAAAAAAAATTCTCAAATTCAAGTGTTGCGAAATAAATAAATAAATAAATAAAGACATGCAGCCTAGAAATCTTAAGCAACCCAAATTGCATTTATGTGAAGCAGTCACGCATTGAGTAGATGCTTTTGAGATACACTGAAGCTAGGGCCATCTTGGACAGGGATGAATCGAAAGACAGGATCGCGTTAGCCAGTCTAAAGGAGAAAACTGATGTTAAGATTCCAGAGGTACCTGCAAACAACCTTTAATGGTGGTTTTGGTAATTCTGCATTAGAGTAGAAAATACATACACACACACACATAATCCTCAACTTACAACAGTTCATTTTAGTGACCATTCAAAGGTGCAAGAGCACTGAAAAAAGTGACTTATGGATGTTTTTCATACTTACAACCATTGTAGCATCCCCATGGTCACGTGATTAGAATTTAGATGCTGGTTCACATTTATGACGGTGGCAGTGTTCCCGGGGTCATGTGGTCACCTTTTGCGACCTTCTGACCAGCAAAGTACATGGGGAAGATGGATTCGCTTAACAGCTATAGCAAGCAAGTTCATAAAAATGCGGGGGAAATTCACTTAACATTCGTCTCATGTAGCAACTTAGAAATTTTGGCCTCCATTGCGGCCATACATTGAGGACTATCTGTAAGACAGAGGTCTCCAAGCTTGGCAACTTTAAGACTTCAACTCCCAGAATTCTCTATCTATGGGGTATTGTTTACTTCTTGATTGTTGGTCTTATGTTAATTTTGAATTTAATCTATGCTCATCTGGGCGTTTGATTGCTGGCGGGGAGATATTTTGGCCTTTTGGACTTGTGGATTCTCTTTTGTACAGTATGTAGACATTGTTTAAATTTATGTGTCTACTGATGGCTAATTTGTCAAAGTGCCAGGCTTCTAGAAATTCCCTAGCAATCTTGGACTTGACTTGGTCCAGGATGGTCAGTTTCACTGTCCATATGTTGTGAAATTCAAAAGATTTTATTACTTTCATCAAAGTTCTTATTTTGCAGAACTGAATGTAGTGTCCCATTTATTGGAAAAGGAAAGAAAATATGGGCCAATCCGGGACGCAGCCAATATTCTTTTGACAATTCCTGGGAACATTTTCCAACCACGCTTTTTTTAATTTGACCTTTCTGTCTAGATGTCTAGACAGAAAAGTGTCACCGGAGCGAACAATTACAGGAACAAAAGTATGGCTTTTGATTCTGGCTGAGTTCCCATAGAACTAAGCCAAGGTTTCTTTTAAAGTGGGTTTGTTATATAATCCACAGTTGGCTGATGGACACTTAATGCACTTAGTCGTAAGCTATGGTTCACCTTAAGCCAAACAAAGCAAATAATATCACAGCTTAATGCAATATGGAAAACCTAGCTTATGTTTGGTACAGTAGTGGTTAGGAAATCAAATTAAGAGTGTCAACATCAAATCCCTTCTTTAATATGTCCTATTGGGTAAAATTATCTCTTGGCCAAATCCACGTGATTCATTGGTTCCTGCATCACAGGATTCCGGTAAGGATGAAATGTGGGTAGTCTTAATGACAGCTGTGTTCACACTTTTAATGCAATTATTGAATTAACTGGCTTCTAGGTTCACATAATGCAATAGGCTCCAACCTATCAACCAGGCTTCACACAATATTAAACCATATCCATCAAACAAAATCCAGCCCAAAAATGAAAAGTAACCCAGCTTGGCATATTATAGACATGTAAGTGTATTATAGAAATAATATAGAAACGTTACAGAAATATAGAAAGATCCATGATTTGTACTGTGTGTGTGACCCAAAGAAACTGTTGGCTCTTGGGAAGAAAAGTTGTATCAGGAAGGAGGGAAGGAAGGGAGGGAGGGAGGGAAGGAAGGAAGGAAGGAAGGAAGGAAGGAAGGAAGGAAGGAAGGAAGGAAGGAAGGAAGGAAGGAAGAAAGAAAGAAAGAAAGAAAGAAAGAAAGAAAGAAAGAAAGAAAGAAAGACCTCTTCTGAACCCACATTCAGGTCTCCAGGGCAACAGATAAGGCACAATTACAAAGCTGTTTCTTCTTCTTCTTCTTCTTCTTCTTCTTCTTCTTCTTCTTCTTCTTCTTCTTCTTCTTCTTCTTCTTCTTCTTCTTCTTCTTCTTCTTCTTTTCTCCTCTTCCTCTTCCGCTTCCTCTCCTTCTCCTCCTCCTCCTTCTTCTCCTGCTGTTTCTCTTTTTCCTCCTCCACTTCTTCTTCTTCTTCTTCTTGTCCTCCTCCTCCTTCCCCTTCTTCCCTTCCTCCTCCTCCTCTTTTTCCTCCTCCTCCTCCTCCTTCCTCTTCTTCCTCCTCCTCCTCCTCCTCCTTCTCCTTCTTCCTCTTCCTTTTTAAAATTCCGCTACCCATAGACTCTATCTGCCTTTTCATCTGGGCAATTTACAAATCAAAAAACTTTCAGCAAGGAAACTGTTTCCACATGTCTGATTTCCTCCTGCAAAGCTTGGGCCTGTCTGGGCAAGATCCTTCCACCCCTTGGTTCTCGGCCAGACCCCACAGCCCAAACCTCGGACCCTTTTCTGGATTCCTTCCTCCCGTGATTCATCTCTCCTTCGGAGGGACTTTCTCATCCCTTGCTTTCTTTTCCTTCTCAGCCCAAAGAACCGGAGGACAAGACCGGGCAGCGTGTCTCCTCCCCAGGGGCTTCAATCACAAATAATAAAATTCCACTTTCCTGGTTCCTAAATCTTTGCGCTGCCCGAGGATACAAATTGTGCATACATCAATTGCAGCTCTGCTGTGTCTTCTGTTTGGAGCCATGCCCGTTGGAGGGAGGGCAGGTGTTTGGGGAGGTAGGAAAGGGAAACCACCCCAGGCCTGCGTTATAGATTCTCCTGCTCAAGCAGGGGGTTGGGCTAGATGACCTCCAAGGTCCCTTCCAGCTCTGTTGTTCTATGTTCTCCACCTGGGCAATTTTAAGATGTTGTGGCCTTCAATTCCCAGAATTCCCCAGTCAGCACATAGCTGGAACAGCATTAATTTGCTCCTACGCTGGTCCCTATGGCCAAAATGCCTGCGAAGGGACAGCTGAGGCACGGAAGACAACCGCAAACACCCAGAAAAGAGATGACCTCAAAGCCTGCTTTCTCCAGCCCATCCCCTTCTTGCTTCTGAGGCCAGGATGTTTTTCTTAGCCTCTCCCACTCCTCCACCCCGCTCGCATTTGGACACCGTTTGCTTGCTCTTCGGGTCCGCAAACCCACCCAAGCTCAGCAGCAGAGGAGCAGGAAGGAGGGTGGATTCCTTCGCCTCTCGCTGAATTAGAAAGGAGACCAGGGGAAGGGAAAGGGAAAGGGAAAGGGAAGGAGAAAGGGGAGGGGATTTTTTAAGGGAGGAAGGGGGGGAAGGGAAGGAAAAGAGAAAGGAAAAGGGCAAGGAAAGATAAAAAGGGGAAGAAATGGGTAGGGAAGGGTAGGGTAGGGTAGAATAGGGAAGGGAAGAGAAGAGAAAGGGAAAGGGCAAGGAAAGATAAAAACAGAAGGGAAGGGAAGGGAAGGGAAAACATGGGTGGGGAAGGGTAGAGTATGGAAGGGAAAGGAAAAGGGCAAGGAAAGAAGGGAAGGGAAGAAATGGATGGAAAAGGGCAGGGAAGACATGGTTGGGGAAGGGTAGGGTAGGCTAAGATAGAGTAGGGAAGGGAAGGGAAGGGAAGAAATGAATGGGGAAGGGAAGACATGGGTGGGGAAGGGTAGGGAAGGGAAGGGAAAGGAAAAGGGCAAGGAAAGAAGGGAAGGGAAGACATGGATGGGGAAGGGTAGAATAGGGAAGGAGAGGGAAGAAATGGATGGAAAAGGGCAGGAAGACATGGTTGGGGAAGGGTAGGTACGGTAGAGTAGGGAAGGGAAGGGAAGGGAAGAAATGAATGGGGAAGGGAAGATATGGGTGGGGAAGGGTAGGGAAGGGAAGGGAAAGGAAAAGGGCAAGGAAAGAAGGGAAGGGAAGACATGGATGGAAAAGGGCAGGGAAGACATGGTTGGGGAAGGGTAGGGTAGGGTAGAGTAGGGAAGGGAAGGGAAGGGAAGAAATGAATGGGGAAGGGAAGATATGGGTGGGGAAGGGTAGGGAAGGGAAGGGAAAGGAAAAGGGCAAGGAAAGAAGGGAAGGGAAGACATGGATGGAAAAGGGCAGGGAAGACATGGTTGGGGAAGGGTAGGGTAGAGTAGGGAAGGGAAGGGAAGGGAAGAAATGAATGGGGAAGGGAAGATATGGGTGGGGAAGGGTAGGGAAGGGAAGGGAAAGGAATAGGGCAAGGAAAGAAGGGAAGGGAAGACATGGATGGGGAAGGGTAGAATAGGGAAGGAGAGGGAAGGGAAGAAATGGATGGAAAAGGGCAGGGAAGACATGGTTGGGGAAGGGTAGGGTAGGGTAGGGTAAGATAGAGTAGGGAAGGGAAGGGAAAGAAAGGGAAGAGAAAGGAAAAGGGCAAGGAAAGATAAAAAGGGAAAGACAGGGAAGACATGGATGGGGAAGGGCAGGGTAGGGGATAAATGGGTGAAGAAGGGAAGGATCTGAAGCAACACCAGCTTTCAAGAGGGTAATTTCTAATCAGAGAACATTGGTCACCTAAGGAAAGAGAACATATACTAACAGAGTGGGAAGGGACCTTAGAGGTCTTCTAGTCCAACCCCCTGCTCAAGCATACCCATACACCATTCCAGACTCTTCTTAAAAACCTCCAGCCATGGGGCACCCACAACTTCTGAAAGCAAGAATTGTTCTCACTGTTAGGGAATTTTTCCTTAGTTTCAGGCTGTTCCTCCTCTCTTTGATTAGTTTCCATCCATTGTAAACTTATTTATTTATTGCAAAGGAAGCCACGAATTTTGGTGAAATCCTCCTAGGTGGGGCACGACGCCCCTGCATTCACTTAGTGACAAAGTGGCCCACAAAGAGCTGTGGACGGGTGACCTGTTTTTCTTGGCTCCCTTCCAACAGCTTGTAGCTTTTTTGGCCTTTTCATTACCTCTCCAGGGAAGATCTTAGGAGACAATTTATATCCTGGGCTTTTTCTGCCCAGTGTTATCATTGCTGCTAAGAAAGAGTCCAGCCTATGACAAACTGGTTGGAAAATTTCTCCTTCCCCTGGAAAAAAAAAAAACTTTGGAAAAACAAATGATCCGTCCAATTTCTCTGCCCAAATGCTGGACTAGGCAGTTTGAGGCAGTGTTATTTAAAAACTTCCTTGCACCGAGAACCAAGTATTAAGATCTAGCGTGGAAAGGACAGTGGTTCTCAACATGTTGAACTGTTAAGAACAAATATTTCTTTCTAAAAAAACATTCATTTGGTCCTTACACATAGCTTGCAAAAGAAGTTAGTGCTATTTTGCCAAAGAACAGGCACGGTCTGGAAGGGAATCACTATTTTTGAGATTCAGAATGATTTACGTGAACTGCAAGTCCCAAATTTCTTTAACTGCAAAGACAGAGGAAATAAGAACTAGTATTTCACACTGTATGAAACTGGACTGGACTGGACTAGCTTTATTGGCCAAGAGTGATTGGACACACGAGGAACTTGTCTTCGGGTGCATAAGCTTTCCGTGTACATAAAAGATATAAGTGATAAATCATGATCATATCATCATAAATACGTTCATCACAAATGCAATATATATGGTTAGTGTCTGGGTTTGGCTGCGTCTATTCTGGAAACGGCCATTTGCAAACCGCAGTGATGATTTAGTTAAACCTTCACGAATCTACCCCTCCCTCCAGGCAGGGGTGGGGGCTTCCAAAATTTTAGCAAGGGGTTCTCTGTCTGGTTGCTGGGTTGGCGTGGCCATGGTGGGTGTGGCTTAGTTGGCCTCCTTCACCGTGGCAGGCGGGGTTTGCCTTCCCCGGGCTCCGGAGACGCTGTGGAAGCCAGAAACGGCCCTGTTTCCGGCCGTCCCAACCTTTCAGGAGGCCCGTTTTTGCCCTCCCTGAGCCTCCACACTGCATCCAAAACAGGCCATGTGGGGACCCCTGGGAGGGGAGGGGTGGGCGGGACCAGCCAGGAGTGGGATTTGGGGGTTCTACAAACTGCACAGAATCTTAGCTAGGGGCTCTCCCGAACTCCCTGCGAGACCCCAGCAGGCCTCCCCTGCCTCCAGATACATTGGACTCATAACCCCTAATATTTCTAGCCAGCCAGCATATCCGATTGGTCGTGGTATTCAACCAACTCTGGTTAAAGACATCATAACTGAGCATCTTTTCTTTGGGGGAATCCTATTCCAGATGTCTTTATTCAACATCCATCTTCTGCTTACATCTGGTATCAACCGGCTGCAGCCCAGGGGTGAAATTCAACCACCCTCAGCCCGGCTCGGGAGAGGTGATAGAGACTATTGGAATCAGTTAAAAAAAAAAGTCACCCCGGTTGCTATTACTATTATACCAAGCCACGCCCACAGCCACGCCCACAAGGCCGGTAGGGGAAAAATTTGAACTTCACCCCTGATGAACCCACCTGATATAAATGTTTGGTAGAACTTTCCTGTGTCTTTATCGTTGTTCGCCTACAGACAGAATCTTGCCAGACTAAAACAGCTATCTGAGCCATAGTGGTCAGAATGCAGTACTGCAGGCTAACTTCTGCTGACTGCCGGCTGCCAGCAGTTCAGCAATTTGATTCTCACCAGCTCAAGGTTGACTCAGCCTTCCATCCTTCCGAGGTGGGTAAAACGAGGACCCAGATTGTTGGGGGCAATATGCTGACTTTGTAAACCACTTCGAGAGGGCTGTATAAGTCAAAGTTGCCCTTGCTCTCTGCAGTAACTACAGGCACACTCTGTGAATGGCTAGGGAGGCCCCGTCCTTCCTCTCTTCCTGTCTACCAGACATTACAAGCTCCGTTGCCCTCTGGGAAAGAGACCCTCCCTCCTGTGATTCTGGACTACACTCTACCACGCCTGTGGATTTCTCAGACCCATCCATCAAGCAACTGTGGCAATCAGGACTTAGGCCAGATGGAGTCGAGGCTGCAGCCAGGGAGATCTTTCCCCTTCACAAGCCCGGTAGATGGGTTTGTAATGGGCACTGTGTGCTCCCACCCATGGCTGCTGTACTCTCCTCACCCAGTGGGAGATTTCTCATAGCACTGCAGCTGCTCCAGAGAATTTCTCTGTCTGAAGAGCTTTTCCTTCTTGCTCCCTGATGTCATGTCCTCTTCCTCCTCCTCCCTCCTTCTCTCCCCCCTCGTCTCTCCTTCCCACGCCTTTTGGCTTCTCCATACCTAGCTCCGGCTCTGGCCACCTCCAAGGCTCAGGGAGGGGCGCCTGGCTTTCATTCACTTCCCTCCACCCTCCCTGCAAGCCACTGAGTCACTTCTTCCCCTCCTCCCCTCTCCTTAAAAACTGTCTTTCTTTCTTTCTTTCTTTCTTTCTTTCTTTCTTTCTTTCTTTCTTTCTTTCTTTCTTTCTTTCTTTCTTTCCTTCCTTCCTTCCTTCCTTCCTTTCCTTCCTTCCTTCTTTCTTTCTTTCTGAAGCCACCTTCCCTTTAAGCAAACTGCTATACAAAGATAAACAAGGAGGCTGACTTTCAGCCGATCATAAAATAAAATGCAAGAATTCTTCAGGAGGCGGAGATTATTCTACACGAAGGGGCAGGGCAGCAACCAAACATTTTATTTTTCCATGAACCGTAATTTCCCCCCCTCCCTCCCCTTCCGGAATGCACAATTAAATAAATATTAGTTGAACAATTGGTGAATCTAGTTAAATTGTTCTAGATCAGGGGAGTCCAACTTTGGCAACTTTAAAACTTGTAGACTTCAACTCCCAGAATTCCTCAGCCAGCCATGCTGACTCAAGAATTCTGGGAGTTGAAGTCCAAAAGGTTTCCTGGTGCCTCAAACATTTCATTTCCTCTTTCTCTTTTCCTTCCTTCCTTCCTTCCTTCCTTCCTTCCTTCCTTCCTTCCTTCCTTCCATTGGAAGTTAGAACCCACCCCCTCCTAGGAAAATGAAATATTTTAGGAAATATTAAAAAGGCAGAATATTTCCCCTAAAAGAGAAATAGAGACAGAAACTCAGACCCTCCAAACCTTTGTTAATGGGCCATTAAGGCCTGGGCCAGTCTACCCTACATAACAAAGATCTATCTCCTTCAGGCAGAGCCATTTAATTGCCCTTCACTGCACCACCCACCAAGTTTCAACCAAACTTAGCACACAGACAATCTACAAAGCTAGCGATGACCTCTGACAGCAACCAATCAGGACACTCTTCCTGTGCCCCAAGAAGTTCAAAGCCAGAGAGGGTATAAAACCCAGGGACTCTCAGCATCTCTTCCCTTTTTTTTCTTCGACCAGGAGCTCCAAGGCATGTGATCCTGTCCACCATTAAACCACCTTTCCAAACAGCCTCCATGTTTCCAGTGTCTTTCTTCCCCACTTGGAACTGAATCCAGAAGGATAATTCTTCCAACACTTCCTTCCTTCCCTTCCTCCCTCTTTCTCTTTCCTAACTATTGGAGTTATTGCTCTTTGAAGTTAAGGGAGCTCCCACTATTACATTTCGGAGAGATAAGCTCTTCTTTTTCCTGCCTCTCTTTTAACAGTTCTTTTACAAGGGCTGGCACCAAGGAGGAAAGAAGAGAATCTACTGCCAGCAGAGGTATTTCCCCCAGCTGCTCGTACCAGGTTGCTCTGCAGGAGAAAATGACCTTGGCTGGGAATTAATTTGATGTGGATCCGGTGGCAGCTTCTGGCAGGCGCGGGAAGAAAGTTTGAGGGGCGATTGAGACGCAGAGACCTCTTGCCCTCCAGGGGTGCCGTTACTTTCAAATTAAAACCACACACCCAGTAAAGGTGAAGAAAAGGAAGGAAAAGCAGCCCAATTAAGATAGAGAGGAGCCTTAATCATAATTTTGGCTGAGGGTTTTTATTTTTCCTGATGAAAATAATGTTTGCAGCCAGAGGCCATTTCTGTATATATTTTTTACTCCGAAGTTTAGCAAAGTACCTACCCGCTAAAAAAAACAACAAATGGAATATTTCCAAACTTTGAAATTCTTTAGTCTGCTACAGCTGAGCCAGTTTGGCTGAACTGGGAAATAAATAAGGTTGGACCTTGTTAGTAACTGAAGAGAAATCCCAAAAGTGCTTTTTCAAGAGGCAGCTGAACATTTTGGTCTTGCTTTGAAGGCGTTTCACTTCTCATCCAAGAAGCTTCTTCAGCTCTGACACGGCTAGTGGGAATTACACCATCCAGTCAGAATTGAAGAAGCTTCTTGGATGAGAAGGGAAATGTCTTCAAAGGAAAACCAGAAAGTCCAGCTGCCTCTTGAAAAAGCACCTTTGGGACAACCATGACCTGGATGACGGAGAATCTCCATAGACCTGTGATGGCAAACCTATGGCACGCCAAACTTACCTGCAGTGTGCATGCACGCTTGAGTCTGCAGAGGTTTCCCTCGAGTCCCCAGGAGGGCTCCTGAGGCCCCTGGAGGCTGAAAATGGGCACTTCCGGTATTTCCAGAAGGCCTGTTTTTTCGGCCTCCGGAGGCCGCAGAGGCTTCCCTCGAGCCTCTGGGAGGCCGAAAAAGGCCTCAAATGGGCCAAAAGGGGTGGCGGGGGGACGTATTGCATTGTGGGTGCCAGCATGCGCGCACGCTTTCGGCATACCACAAGAAAAAGGTTCACCATCACTGCCATAGACAATTGGATAGCTCAATTGTGACTGCAAGACCAAACTATAAAAAAAAAGATGTTGAGACTCTAGAAAGAGTGCAGAGAAGAGCAACAAGGATGATTAGGAGGACTGGAGGCTAAAACGTATGAGGAACGGTTACAGGAACTGGGCCTGGCTAGTCTATTGAAGAGAAGGACCAGGGGAGACACGATAGCAGTGCTCCCAATATCTGAGGGGCTGCCACAGAGAGGAGGGAGGGGTCAAGCTATTTTCTAAAGCACCCGAAGGCCAGACAAGGAATAACGGATGGAAACTGAACAAGGGGAGATTTAACTTGGAAATAAGGAGAAATTTTCTGACAGGGAGAACAATCGATCTATGGAACAGAAGTTGCCTTCAGAAATTATGGGTGAGTTTCATCCCTGGACTGGACTGCCATGTGTCAAAAATGGTATAGGGTCTCCTGCTTGATAGGGGGCTGGAGTAGATGACCTACAAGGTCCCTTTCAACTCTGTTATTCTATTATAAAATTTCACAGGTGTAAATTAGACTGGGAAGTACAGATAGTCCTTAATTTAAAACCACTGATTTAAAGATAGTTGGATGATACAACAGCACTGAAAAAAGAGACTTATGACTGTTTTTCATACTTACAACCATCACAGCATTCTTATGGTCAGTCGGTTCATAAATTTAATAAATAAATAGTTGCTGCCAAATCAATTTGATATGCATATTTTAAAACTGAAGGGAACAAGGAATTGGAAATCCCCACTTTTTCTAAACAATGAGAAACTGTCTTCTTCAGCAAGTATTTCAATAGCTCTTAGACACAGCTTATTCAGTGTAGCAATTAGGACTGCAGAAAAAACAATTATTACCAACCTGCCTTCCATTGAGGACCTGTGTACTGCACGAGTCAAAAAGAGGGCTGTGAAAATATCTACAGACCCCTCACATCCTGGACATAAACTGTTTCAACTCCTTCCCTCAAAACGATGCTATAGAGCGCTGCACAGTGGAACAACCAGACACAAGGACAGTTTTTTCCCGAACGCCATCCCTCTGCTAAACAAATAATTCCCTCAACACTTCAACTGTTTACAAAGTCTGCGTTACTATTACTATTAATCTTATCATTCTTTATCACCCCTCCCCCCACTTGTGACTATATGACTGTAACTTTGTCGCTTGTATCCTTACGATTTATATTGACCGTTTCCGAGTGCGATTTGATTGCTTATTATACCCTATGACTATCATTAAGTGTTGCACCTGATGATTCTTGACTCTTGACGAATGTCTGTTTTCTTTTATGTATACCGAGAGCATTTACACCAAGACAAATTCCTTGTGTGTCCAATCACACTTGGCCAATAAAAAGAATTCCATTCCATTCTATTTCAGATGTAGCAGGTCCAACTGTTATTGGTATACAAAAGAAATATTTGTGATGTTGAAGATGCCAGGAGAACAACGCTATATATTTATAAAGGAATACTGGAATACTGCACCTAGTTTGGGTTACCACATTACAAAAAAGATGTTAAGATTTGTTAAGAGCGGGGAAGTAGAAGAAGAGCAACTAAGAGGATTAAAGACCTGGAGATTAAAACATATGAAACATGGTTGGAGGATTTGGGTTTGGCTCATCTACAGAAAAGAAGGACTGGAGGGGACAAGATAGCAGCCTTCCAGTATTTGAGACGTTGATACAAAGAGGAGGGGGTCAATTTGTTAACCAAAGCACCTGTAGGCAGGACAAGGAGCAATGAATGGAAACTAATCAAGGAGAGAAGCAACCTGGAATTAAGAAGAAACTTCCGAACAGTGAGGATAATTAACCAGTGGAACAGCTCGCCTTCAGAAGTTGCAGATGTTTCATCCCTGGAGGTTTTTAAGAAGAGGCTAGACAGTCATTTGTCTGAAATAGGAAGTATAGATAGTCCTCAACTTACAACCATTCATTTAATGACTTTTCAAAGTTACAAAGGCACTGGAAAAAAAAGCAACTTATGCCCATTTATACATACACACATACCACTAAAAACAAAGCCATGTGATGGCAGGAAAGAGTTAAAAGAGGTTTTGTATCCCCTCACGGCCATCTAGTGTCTGTCTTGATTGCTGCAACTCAGTCCTAGTTAAAACTAATCCAGCCTTATACAAGTTGCACGAATCAAAGGTCTCCAAACTTGGCAACTTTAAGACTTTTGGACTTCAACTCCCAGAATTCTCCAGCCACAAGTCTTCAAGTTGCCATGTTTGGAGACCTCTGGCATAAATGAATGCAAGTTGCATAAATGAATGCACCAGCGTAGTCTTTGCAGCTTATCGTCACACGACGAGATTTTGAGGACCAAGAAGACTCATTAGGCTTACAGAAAGCAGTCAGGAAAAAAAAAATGACTCAATTTCATTAACATTTCTAGGTAATCCTCAACTTACAACCAGAACTGGCACCACCTCTGTCGTCAAGCAATGCAATTGTTAAGTAAGTCATCACAGGACTGTGCCTGATTTAATGACCTTTTCCGTTGCTACGCAAGTTACGTGTTCATTAAACAAATCCAGCTTCCGCGACGGACTTGGCTGGTCGAAAGGCAGCTGGGAAAGTCACAAATGATATTCACATGACCCCACAATGTTGCAATGATGGCAAATACATGCCAGTTGCCAAGCGCCTGAATTTGTGATTGCGTGATCGTGGATTTATGTGTGAGGCACTGTTGCTAAACAAATGGCCATAAATTACAGGACTACAGTAATTTCAGAGAATGCATATAGTTCACAAGTTTATATCTTTAGTGAAGGTAACGGTTCCCCTTGCAGACATGTGCTAGTTGTTTCCGGCTCTAGGGGGCAGTGCTCATCTCCGTTACAAAGCCGAAGAGCCAGCGCTATCCGAAGACGTCTCCGTAGTCATGTGGTCAGCATGACTAAATGCCAAAAGCACAAGGAACGCTGTTCCCTTCCCACCAAGGGGGCCCCTATTTTTCTACTTGCATTTTTTACAGGCTTTTGAACTGCAAGGTTGGTAGAAGCTGGGACAAGGAACAGGAACTCACTCGGTTACGCAGCGCTAGGGATTCGAACCGCCGACCTTTCTGATCGACAAGCTCAGTGTCTTAGCCACTGGGCCATCGCATCCCTCTTATATATTTAACAACCTGCTTTTTCTGTGAAATTTACCATCACAGAATAAGGGTACGTTCAGGCTTAGTACAATGGGTGAACCGAAGCAGCTTATCCGATTTGGGCTGGCCAAGCGAGCCACCAGTTTAATGGAGGAGAGCTTTTGAATTTCAGGCCTGATTCTTTTCCCCAGCTTCATTCAGGAGGGCTTCAGCCAATGGCTTCCACCTGGTTCCCAAAATCTCAAGAGATGTGGGGTGGATTTATTCTTTCAAGCTCCCCAGGACAGGGCAACAAGCAAGATGTAGAGGCTAGTCAGGGCGAAATACGGAGAAACTTCCTGACAGTCAGAAAAATTAATCAATGGAATCACTGAAAGTGAGTGCACATTTTTTCTGGAATGGTATCGGCAGGGGTGGGATTCTACCAGTTTGTACCTATTCGCTAGAACCAGTTGTTAACATTCTGAGCAATTCGGAGAACCGGTTGTTAGAAGAAATTACTGGTCTAATCCTGTAAGGAAGGCAGGAAGGAAACATTCTGGTGTTGCTTACAGAAACTGCCTCTCCGTTAACCCTTATCTTGGCAGGACTAGACTTCCTACCTCAGGAACTTCTCTGGAGTTTTTTTCCCCTCCTTTGTTGGTACTTTGCTTGTGTGGAGTGACCATTCAAAGTTACAATGGGACTGAAAAAAGTGACTTACGTCCATTTTTCACACTTATGACTGCTGCAGCATTCCCATAGTCACGAATGGCCAGGCGAGGAGATGCGTGCCTCGATGTAAGTGATATTGAGTTGGCCACACTCAGCCACTCACATGACCACCAAGCCACGCCCACCAACTAAGCCACACCCACTGAACCGGTTGTTAAAAAATTGAATCCGACCCCTGGGTATAGGACAGTGATGGCAAACCTTTTTGGCACCAAGTGCCAAAAGTGCACGTGAACGTACCAAAATGCAACATGTGCGCATGTCCCAAGCATGCACACTCGCCCCTCTGCATGAGTATGTGACCTACGTGCATGCATGCCCCCCATGCATGTGCCACGCCCCCTGTGCATGCACAGCAGAGGGCCAAAGTCCAGCTGACCAGTTGAAGGCACATGTGCATGCGCAGTGGAGCTGAGCTGGGGCGACGGCATGCATGCCCAGAGGTGCCATAGGTTCTCCACCACGGGTAAACAATCTGCCATGGATAGATGGCTGGACTAGAAGATCTTCAAGATCCCAAGACTTCCAGCTGTGGGATTCTGTCCAAGCGATGGGGTAGCATGCCCACCTCTTGCAAATATTTGTTAAGCTCTCTAGCTTCTCCTGGGGAGGACTTGAGCCACCGTTAACACTTGAAATGCATTCATTTTTGCTGGGTGTTTTGCCCGAAACTTGCACTAAAGGAAATGCATATTTAATTATACATGTATTAACTGCAGCTAGAATTGTATTTGCACAAAATTGGAAAAGTGATGAGATCCCTACATATGAGGGTGTGATTAGGAAAATATCAGTATGTGCAGAATGTACAGATTAACGCTTGCTATGAAGGAGAAAGAACGAATTATAGGACATGGGATTTATTTTATGAATGGTTGGAGAATAAAAATAGAAGTGAGAAAGAAATGGAGATTAGTGAAATAAAGAATATATGTTAAGATAGAAATGTAAACAATATGATGATTATATACGATTGTTAAGATTACCATACCTAATATAATATTATATTTTCATTGGAAGATATGTTAAGAGGAAGAAATGAATAGAGTTGTAATGTTGATTATTATTGTAAGAATTAGAGAATTATTATCAATGTAACGAATATTGTAAATTTTGATTGTAATAGCACAGAGACATTTATACCCAGACGGCACACTGTTTAATGGGAGATGGTATGTTCAAGTTAAAAAAATAAAAAAACTTATTAAAAAGAAACATTTGAAATGCATTCACACTATGGTACAAAAATAAAAATAAAGTCTGATGTGATAGGCAAGGAAAATCAAGCTAAATTTGGAGAAGGTATTTGGTATTAAAAGTTTTAACAGAGTTTTTAATAAATAGTTTGCTCTTTTTTTAACATGCCTTATGTTTCAGAGTTATGTTATTCATTCAAGCAATTTTATACACCAGGGGAATATACCACACTAATGGTTGTGAGTTGAAGGCTACCTATACTGTTGCCCAGAGCTACCCTGTGGTAGATGGGCAGCCAATAAATTGGATGGATGGATAGATGGATGGATGGATGGATGGATGACTGGATGGATGGATGATTGGATGACTGGATGGATGATTGGATGACTGGATGGATGGATGGATGGATTGAGTGGATGGATAGATGGATGATTGGATGGATGGAGGGATGATTGGATGGAAAGATGATTGGATGGAGGGATGATTGGATGGAGGGATGATTGGATGGATGATTGGATGGATGGATGATTGGATGGATGGATGGATGGATGATTGGATGGATGGAGGGATGATTGGATGGAAAGATGATTGGATGGAGGGATGATTGGATGGATGGATGGATGGATGATTGGATGGATGGATGGATGATTGGATGAATGGATGGATGGATTGAGTGGATGGATGGATGACTGGATGGATAGATGGATGATTGGATGGATAGATGGATGATTGGATGGCTGGATGGATGGATGATTGGATGGATGGATGGATGGATAGATGGATGATTGGATGGCTGGATGGATGGATGATTGGATGGATGGATGATTGGATGGATGAATGATCAATCAGTCAGTAACATATATATAAGGGAGTTTCAGCAATCATGGAAACTGTCTCCAATGTGTTTGTGTATATAAAATTTGGTAGCCAATCCTAGTAGCCAACCCAAAACCTTACACTCAATTGTTACCAAGCCTATTAGATTTTGCAGATTCTAGATTTTGCAGGAGGAAAGAGTATGCTGGAGAAACTGATCTGTATTAGCCAGAAGTCAGCTGGAAAAGTTCAGACAGAATTTCTGGGCTTGGGACTGTACAACAATCTGTAATAAAGGTGGCCGGCTCATCTGCTCCTCTGGAAATATGCCGAGAATACCTGTCACATCAAGAGGAGAAGATTCCAGTTCGCTTAACACTCGACAATCCAATGTGCTGCGTTTCTCAATCCTACCCACCTAAACAGGTCAGGAAAAAGAGCAGCGAGACAACATTTCCTCTGTTGGTGTCTGACGAGGAAGAAATCACAATTCACACATGTAGTTATTTCATAGCATCGCCAAGTTGGAAGGGGCCAATTTCTTGCACTGAAACCCCTGCTTTGGTTATAAAACTAAATTAAAATATCCACCGTAGGGGTTAGGGTTAGGAATGTTTCTGCTGGAAACGTTCTTTCTTTCCGTGCTGATTGTCTATTTGAATGCATCCACGAAAGAGAAGCTTTTTGCAAGGCTGGTCCTATTGGTACACAGGCTTTTTAAAAACATTCTGTTGGAATCTGCCTTCCTGTAGCCAAGTCCTTGACAATGTAATGTGTGGCATCCTGTGATGAATGTTATCACACCCCTGCACTACTCGCATGTCTACACACACGCACACACACACATTTCTTCAAGCCTTTCAAATCTTTTCTTAAGATGTATTGTTGTAGTCTTACTGCAGTCTTACTGTAGATTTCTTTTAGCCAACTATACCTTCCTCCTCCTAATTTCCCAACAACAGCCCTGTGAGGTGAGCTGGGTTGAGAATGACTGGCCCAAACTGCCTTTCATGCTGAAGGCGAAACTAAAACTCATAGTCTCCTGGTAATTGGCACTAAATCACCCAGCTAGATTTCATACTTGACGCAGGACTAGAACTCACCGTCTCCTGATGATTGGCCCAAAGTGACCCAGCCAGATTTCATGCCTAAGGTGGGACTAGAACTCACCGTCTCCTGGTCATTGGCCCAAAATTACCCAGTTGGTTTTCATGTCCAAGGAAGGGCAAGAACTCCCAGTTTTTAGGTGGTGCCTTACCCACTAAACCAAATGGCTCTCAGTCTATCAAAAAGTGCTTGGAAAATGCCATCCTCTCCTGGAGAAATTGCCCCAAATTTCTGACTATAAATACAGTACAAGTTTTGAAAGGGGTCCTAAATCCATACATCTAAAACTTTCTACCTCTCATTCAAGGATCATCTCAATAAAATTCCCCACCTCCCTCCCTCCCTCCCTCCCTCTCTCTCCCTCCCCCCCCTCTGATGTGCTTTCTGGCTGAATGGTCAAGGATCATCTGCCACGAGAACAGAAGCTTACAACATTGCTAAAAAAGAGACCGTAAAAACAAAACATAACACCAGTGTGTTTTTAAAAGGAAACAAATCGAGGGTAGTCTAGCCTCCCGTTGTGTTTCAAGCCTGCTCATCAGATCTTGCAAAGGAGGGGGACCCCACTGGATGGGGGGCTACTTTTGAGCCCCCTGAACTGGTCAGCCATCTCAGTATCCGATTGTTCAGCTTTTCCATAGAGAAAGGAGAGAGAGAGGGAGAGCGAGGAGAGCGAAAGAGAGGAAAGAGAGAGAGAGAGAGAAGGGAGGAAAGAAACACAGACGAAAGAGATAGAGAGAGGAAAGAGATAGAGAAAAGAGGGAAAGGAAAGGAGAGAAAGGAAAGAGAGAGAGAGAGAAAGAGGGAAGGGAAGGAAAGAGACACAGAGGAAAGAGAGAGGAATGAGAGAAAAGAGAAAGAGGGGAAAGAGAGACAGAGAGAAAGGAAAGAGTGAGAGAAAGAGAGACAGGGAGGAAAGAGACAGAGGAAAAAGAGAGGAAAGAGGCAGAGAGGAAAGAGAGAAAGGAGAGAAAGAGGGAGAAAAGGGAGAAAGGAAAGAGAGGGGGAGGAAAGAGAGAGAGAAGTATTTGCACTGCACTGATAGAAACAGACATTTTATCCTGAAACGCCGGGGACTTCAGCCTCCTCCGATGCGAGACAGGTCAAGAGGTTGAGGCTACCATGGCTACTGTGAAGAAGAGGACTGAATTCATTCCACCTAAAAGCTTCTTTCTCCCATTGAAACTGTGAAGAGGGGAGGGGGGAGGCCGCTTTTCAAAGGGGGCTGGTTGTGAAGCCTCACAATGCATCAAAGCCTCTTCTGCAGGGAGGCTGAAAGCAAGAGGAAAGTACTCGGTACAGCAATATTTTGACAAAAAAAAATCAATGTCAGTATGCAGAGATACAGGTAATCCTCAACACAGAACCATAATGAAGCCTACCCATCATGCTCATAAGTCATGGCAGTCATGAAGTGGGTTACCCATGGTGTGATGTGTCAGGATTCCAGCAGTTACCCCCATTTAAATCATGAGTCTCGAGCCAAACTTCCAAAACTTCAAAAGGATTTATTGGGAGTTAAAAGTTCCGGCATTGCCTGGGTGTAGCCGACTCTGAGGCATATCATTCACTATCACCCTTGACCTTGGTTTCCCCCCACCCCCTGGGTGTATCGTAATTCCTATTCTCCAATGGGACACGTTCATAGCTAAGAGTTATCAATCATGCTCTCCAGTTAGAATTTTGCACGGCAAAAACTTCGGTAACCTAGAAACTATCTTTCAAAACATTTATGGAATGCGGTTTCAGTTTGCAAGCTGCCACACTGTTCCCCCCTCTCTTTCTGTTGTCAACTCTAAAAGACCATAGAAATATTTTATCTGTTGACGTGATGGGTAGCTGACCCGAGTGTACTATCTTTATTGGTGGGGGTTGTAAAGTGGAATGCTGCGGTCATTAAGTGAGCTCGTGGTTTGCTATGAGCCAGTTTTGCAGAAAACCGTTACGTAAAGGCATCGTAAAATATGGTCACGTGACTGCAGGATGCTGCAAACAGCCCTAAATGCAGGGCAGGTATCGAGCGGCTTACATGTGGTCAGCTGACCTGCGGAGGGTATGGCCCCCAGAACCTCAATACTGGGTGGTAAGTACTCCAGGGAAGGTCCGTCATAACTTTGAAGGGTTGCTAAGCAGCTGATCATAAGACAAGAACTACCTGGAGGAGGCAGTGTTCCTCTCCTTTTCTGGGCCGAGGGAGCCAGTTTTATCCGAAGACATTTTCCCATGGTCATGTGACCAGCAGGGCTGTGTACACCATAAGGCACAGGGAACATTCCACATTTATATGCTTCCAAACTGCTAGGTGGGAGGGAGCTAGAGTAAGGAACAGGAGCTCACCCTGCTGCACGGCGCTCAGGTCTCGGACCTGGGCTGTCAGCTTTCCAGCTGACAAGCTCAGGATCTTTAACCTCTGATCCCATCGGCAACCAATTTGGAGGTGCACATTGCACCCTAAGATTCACCCTCTCGTTTACTCTCTCTCTCTCTCTCTCTCTCTCACACACACACACACACAAAGCATGACTAACAAAAGACACGTGCTTGGAGACCTACTTCTGCCCTTCTTTCTGAAAGGTTTCGTGGCAAGAAATACTCGTGAACTGATACCCAGGGTCCATTTGGGGAGCAACGTGTTTCAAATAGTGTCCGGCGGCCAGCAAGTCTTCCCTATCCCTTTCCTCTCTCCTCCTATTTCTCCTCTCTTTGTATCTAGAAGGCGGCCTGCAGGCTCGCCATGGACAGAAATCTATCTTCACAGATGCCCTCGATCCACGGCTTCAGCTGTTTAATTCTTAAGCTAGCTGGAGAATTCGGAAAAGAAGCTTCATGCAGCGATCCGTTCTTTCCTTTCCTTTCTTTTGTCTTATTTCTTCGCTTCCCTTCTGCACGCTGTGGGTTACCTGTTGCTCTTTACAATGGAAAGAAAGGCATCGTAGCAAAAAAAACACCAAAAACCCACACACACCCCCAAGAGATATTCTGCACACTGCTTATGTTCAGAAAAGGCTGCCTTAAAACTCTAAAAAGCCAACTCCTTTTTTTAGTTAAACCTTTTCCTCTTAGTTAAACCAGGAAAGGAGATTTGCTTTGTAAGACAGAGCAGTGAGAAGGGGTGTCGTAGCTCCCAAACGGGCTAACCTAAAGCCTTCCTGTTGAGAATCTACCACCTTCTATTCATAAATTGGGTTTGCCAGCAAATCACATTCTGGGCCTGCTCCTTCAAGGTTCATTTTATCAATCCAGAACTTATCTTCCTTCCATTTACTGCAAGCATGGTCTTTTTTCTTTTTTGCAGCCAATTAAGGGCATAGCCATCACAATAGTAGTGAATTAACAGCCTTAACCAATTGCGTCCCATCTGCTGTTGAGGAATAGAGATGAGAGAGTCTAAGAATAAAAGTTTAGAGAATGAGTTGCTGTGCCCAACAATCTTCAACAATGTTTTTACGGATGCACAATGGCATCTAAATGATCTCTTTTTTCTTTTTTTGCCTCCCTGATGACAGAATAACGGAGTTGGAAGGCACCTTGGAGATCTTCTAGTCCACTCCTTGGCTCAAGCATAGATTTTATACCATTTCAGATATATGGTTGTCCAATCTCTTCTTCACCTTCAGTAATGGAATACCCACAACTTCCAGAGGCAAGTTGCTCCACTAATTAATTGTTCTCGCTGTCAGGAAATTTCGCCTTAGTTCTAGGTTGCTTCTCTCCTTGATTAGTTTTCCACCCATTGCTTCTTGTCCTGCCCTCAAGTGCTTTGGAGGATAAGTTGGCCCCATCTTCTCTGTGGCAACCGCTGAGATGTTGAAACACAGCTATCATGTGCAATCTGGGTTTATTTATCAGAAGCAATGATCAGGATGTGGGAAGATAAAGGATTATTTTCATTATACAGAAGCCATTGCAAAGTTGCAGATAAATTCAGTGCCAATTTATTCTTAATCCTTTAAGAAGGCTCAATTGCTATTATCCTTCAAATTATACCTCATCCAATCTTGGCGAAGCTGTCTGCAATTTCTTTCTCATGCTTTCCACTTTCTTGGGGTGCTCTTTCTCACTCTCTCTCTCACTCTCTGTATATATGTATATGTATGTATGTGTGCCTAGAGAATGGAATACTTTATTGGCCAAGTGTGATTGGACACACAAGAAATTTGTCTTGGTGTAAATACTCTCAGTATACATAAAAGAAAAGAGACATTCGTCAGGAGTTGAGAATCATAAGGTACGACATTTATTGATAGTCATAGGGTACAATAAGCAATCAAATCATACTAGGAAACAGTCATACTAAGAAACAGATATATGTATGTAGGCATGTAGGTATGTAGATGTGTGTGTGTGTGTGTGTGTGTGTGTGTAAGCCTGATGATGGCAGATGAGATTCTGCTGAAATGTCACTACAACTTTAAAAGCACAACTACAATGACGTGGGAAAATACCCGAACAAAGCTGAATGCCATACATGTAAGTACTCATGAAAACTTAAGAAAATATATATATATATATATATATATATATATATATATATATATATATATATATATATATATATATATATGTTTTCTGAGGTTTTCGGGTATTTGTATGTGGATCTTTGGTTGTTCGGGTTTTTCGAATCTTACGCGGAGAAAACCGAACAACCAAAGATCCATATATATATATATATATATATATATACACATACATACGTACATACATACATACATACACACACACACACACACACACACACACACACACACAAATGGTATTCAGCTTTGTTTGGGTATTTTCCCACGTCATTGTAGTTGTGCTTTTAAAGTTGTAGCGACGTTTCAGCAGAATCTCATCTGCCATCATCAGGCTTCTGTATTGTGTTTGTCTGTGAGTCAGACTTTCACAGCCGTTTCAGTTTTAAATTTGGGGCTAGCCTACTGCTGTGCCAGAATGGTTTTTTCTTCATTCTGATTGGTTGGGAGTCTTGGTCTATGTTTATTGGTCCTGGAGTTTGCTGTGTTCTGCTTGATTGGTGTTTCTAATATCTTCTGTCTGTTTTGTGGCTCTTTTTGTCTCTTGATTGGCTGGCAACATTGTGTTACTTTATTGGAGGCCTTTAGTGCAGCTTGGCCCCGAGTAAATGGACGGCTATCATTTGTTAGGAAGCTAGGTTTCATCTGGGTGCCTGGTTGGGGTGTGTTTGAGCTGGAGGTATCAGGGGGGATCTGTTTGTGCCCAGGTACAAGGGCACAAACTACAATGACCTGGGAAAATACCAGAACAAAGCTGAATACCATACAGGTAAGTACCCACGAAAACTTAAGAAAACAGATAGATAGATAGATAGATAGATAGATAGATAGATAGATAGATAGATAGATAGATAGATAGATAGATATAATCTACAAATAGAGAGAGGGGGCTGTAAAGCACTGTAAAACAGTATATAAGTCTAAGTTAAGATATTGCTATCTTAATGCTGAGCCACTGCGCTGCCATTTTAACAGTAGCAATGGGAGTAAAATAAGCCTCTCAATTTCATTGTCAGGATTCCACCCCAAGGTGGGATTCAGCAGGTTCTGCCAGTTCTGGAGAACCGGTAGTGGAAATTTTGAGTAGCTTGAAAAGCCGGTGGTAACCTTCCCCCTGGAGTGGGGTGGGAATGGAGATTTTACAGTATCCTTCCCCTGCCACACCCACCAAGTCACGCCCACCAAGCGACACCACGCTCACCAAGCCACGCCCACAGAACCTGTAGTAAAAATGTTTGAATCCCACAACTGAATCCCTCCACCCAGGACTTTTGGGACATTTGAATGGTGGCCCCAGAATACCATTTTAGGTATCCATCCATCCATCCATCCATTCGATATGTATGGCTTCCCACCTTCAATGAAGTGCCTCTGGATGACAAATTCTCAATGGAGTAATTTTCAAGAAGAAAAAAGAGTGGTTTCTCATCCAGAGATTCCCCCATTCCTTGTTCCCATTCTTAAAACCTCAAAAAAAAAAATTGCATTGTCAAAACATTGGCAAAATTTTCACTTCACAATCTTGGAATGCTGAATATGCAGATGGAACACCAGGAAGCCAAATATGGACCACCGGATGGGCACCAGAGGAGGAGAGTCGCATAATGGCAGAGAGCTAAATGTTGTTCATTTTAATTACCGTCTGTCCAGAGAGAAGAATCTGCATGAAATCAATTGTTTTCTGCCGAGTTTATAAATATTACAATTAATAAGTAAATAATTGGGGCAGGGGAGGTGGTTTTCATGGTTAAGGGTTGGTTTTAAGGTTTGATTTTGTTTTCACTAAGATGTAACTATAAGCTGCCCACAGCCACCCTATACCTATGGTAAGTTGGGTGGCCAATAAATTTTATGAATAAAATAAAAAATAAGTAATAAAATAAAAAGTAATAATGGAATGGAATGGAATGGAGTGAACAACCGCGCTGATTCACTTAATAAATGTGGCAAGAAAAGTCGTAAAATAGGACAAAACTCAAGTTAACGAATTTGTCACTTAGCAACATAAATTCTGGGCTCAATTGTGGATGTAAGTCAAGGACTGCCTGTATTGTCCACTTTTACTTTGGGCTGTTGAAAACTGCATCCTATGACAATATTAGTATGGGAGGGGAGGGGTTAGGATAGGATAGAATATATGGAAGGGAAGAGAAAATGTGGAATGGAATGAAATGGAATGGAATAGAATAGAATAGAATAGAATAGAATAGAATAGAATAGAGTAGCATAGCATAGCATAGCATAGCATAGAATAGAATAGAATAGAATAGAATAGAATAGTAGAGTAGAATAGAGTACAATAGAACGGAGTGGAGTGCAATGGAATGGCATGGAATGGCATGGAATGGAATGGAATAGAATAGAATAGAATAGAATAGAATAGAATAGAATAGAATAGAATAGAATAGAATAGAATAGAATAGAATGGGTCTCCTGATTTTAACCCTTCTGGGAGGGCACTACTTAGCCTGACAGGTCCATGGAACCCAAATTATTTTTCAAAGCTTCAAGAACCAACCATCTGTGGCTGGGCTTTCTCAAAAGGTCTCAGCCCAACAGCTCCTCCCTACAATCAACAATTCAACCAATTCTGAATAAGCAAGAGTGACTCTGCAATACTTGACAGCCATGGGAGGCTGCCAGAACCCTCCCAAAGTTGCCTGCAGTGTTTAATTTTTAATATGTCAGAAGAAAATTAAATCATATTAACTGCTCTTAATCAATGGCATGCAATTGATCAACATTAAACTGAAATTCATTTTGATTCAATGTGAATTAAAGCAAACTTGTTTTGGCCCTTTTACTTCTTTGCATTGCACTGCTGATTGTGCAGTGTGCTACCCCAAACCAAAACCCAGACTTTCTAAAGACAGACTGTCAAGAGTTTCTGCAGCGCAACTACTATTGTGAGACAACCCAGGAGCAAAACACAGCACACAGAGCCTCTGTCGTTAACAGTGGTTTATATACCAGACTGCTAGATACATACATATACATGGTAGGCAAATACCTGGCAAGCAATCAATCTTCTTTGCTCTGCACGGAGAACCACAATGGAGACAGAACACAAGGAGAGAGAGGTACTCCCTCTCATGGCCTCATATATATAGACAGCTTCTTAAAGCGCCAATAACCATGCTGATTCATCCTCATTCCATCAGCCTTTCAACAGCTGGTCAGCTATTAAATCTCAATACCTTAACAACACCATTGGTTAGGAGTAAAAAGAATATTAAGGTATATGAAAGGAACAATGGACCTAGGACTGTGGATAAAGCCATCCAGTGACCTCACATTGAAATGCTATGTAGACAGTGACTGGGCTTTAAGAACGTCAGAGTCAGCTCAAAAGGTTGTGCATGACTCTCTTATAAAGACTCAATTCACCTCTTCTGAAGTCATGCTAAACTTCAGTAAGACTTTGCATGGAAAGAATCAGGGGAAAACATACAAACGTACATTCCCATCATAGGGTAAATTCAATTAATTTGAACTCTGATTAGTTGGGGGGTTTTTTATGCCTCGGTCTGGTCTGTACAATCAGACCATTTGGTTAGTTTATGACTCAATGCAATGTGTGAATCCATAAAATTGGGAAATCCAGCAAAGAGATTAAATGTTTTGTGTGAAAACCTTTTGTTAACACTAAGATCTCTTCCCTTCCAGTCTATTTTTGTGCACAGAACACGCAGCCATCAATCTCAATCAACTTCTGCAACCCGGGAAGCCTCCTACAAATCGTATGCAGGGAGTCCTCAATTTATAACCATTAACTTGGTGACCATTAAAAGTTACAACCATGGGTGGGATTCACGGCTGGTATGGACCGGTTCGCATGAACCGGTAGTTCTGGCGATTAGTTGGCCCTGCCCACCCGGCCTCTGCCCTAGTCTGTCCTATATTCTTTCGTTTTTCACTCCAGCCGATTCGCATGACAGAGGATTGCCGCGGATCACCTGTTTTTACTCACCTTAGCTGCAGCAGAAGATAAGTTTTACCTGAAAGGGGGGGCATTTTGAAGTGCTGCACATGCGCACACAGTGCGTGTTTTGGGAGGGCGCATTCACCAAACCGGTTGTTACACCAGTGGAATCCCACCCTTGGTTATAACGGCATTGTACAAATAATATTTACAAAAGGTCCTTGGAATTCTGGCCATCGCAGCATCTTGTGGTCATAATTTCAAACATTCCCTGCCGACGTCTCGCAAGTAAAAATAAGTGGGGAAGCTGGCAGGAAATCGGAGGTCATGGTCATGTAAGGTCCTTGCTTAAGGATGGCAACTGGAAATGGTGGAATTGCCATGCAGTCACATGATGTCAAGCTTTACAACCCCATCACTTAGTGATAGAAATCCTGTTCCCAATTGCTGTCGTAACCCAAGGACTTCCTGTACTTGAATTTCAATAAGGCCAGAAGGTAGAAATAATGGAACTTGTGGTATCACACCACCTGAAGGGACCAAGTTGGAAAGGTCTATATAGCAACACAATTAAAAGCATCTAGCTTGAACAGGCACAGCAAATAACACACTCACCGTTTGTCTTGTCTATGTCTTCGGAACAGTTGTGCTTAACGGTAATGTTGATCCCTAAAAGAAAAGAAAAAAACACAGATGAGAAAGAAAAATAGCTGAGAACAAAATCCCGATTTTCCAATGGAAAATGCATGCATTCTCTCCTTTGCACACTGATCCTTTGTTTCCTTAAGAACCATTGCGGAAGACTTGAAAAATATTTCTCATAAGAATGCAGAGTTTCCCCATCCAAAGAGATCTCAAAAGAGCGTCTACTGTGCTTGCCCCAACTGATTTTAAAAAATGTTACCATGCATAACTAATACAGAATTTAGATTCACTCCAAAGTGTTTACAAGAGAGGGAGAAAGCGAAAAACAAACGAACGTCATTTATGCAGAGAATGTGTAAAAAGGACCTCCAAAATATATTGTCATTAAAAAAAATGGATTCTGACCTACTAAAAGCTAAGAATGCTATATTTGAAGACCATTACTCATCACACCCGGTTTAAAATCTGGGTCTCTTGTTAAGTGGAAAACAAGGAAATTTCTGAACACGGATAGTCCTTGGCTTACCACCACAATTCAGCCCAATGTTTCCATTGTTATATAAAAGTTGTTAAACGGTCATAAATCACTTTTTTCAGTGCCATTGTAACTTCGAACATTCACCAAACAAATTGTCGCCGTCTGAATATCTTGGGACTGCACCTTTCTGGATTCTCCACTAGCCCATGTTCATATTCACTAAACCACCGGTCTATTTCCAGTATCTATAGCAGTGTTTCTCAAACTTGGGCCACTTTAAGATGTGTGCATAGAATTCTGGGAGTTGAAGTCTGGACATGGACTTAACGTGGCCAAGGTTGAGAATTGCTGGCCTACTGCAAAGCATAGGTTGTATTTGAAAAGATACCCACACCAAAGATGGCCTTTATTGCTTCTCTCCCAAAACGAAAACAAACCTAGAACTGGCAGCAGCATTTCCCTGCTTCACCAGCCACGGCTACTTTTGGTGTCACTTAGTGACAAAACTAATTAATGACATTGTTCACAAACATAAGTATCTAGTTTTCTGGCATCCGTGATTTAACATCTGCTGCCGAAAGGGGCCGTGCATAAGTGCACCATTGTGCCTCCCGTCCCTGTCCTATTGTCCCCATTTAATTGTCCCCATTTTCTGCATTCTTACTCATGTTTATACTTACACCTATTATTTTGTAAGCGATTGACAAATCAAATAAATAAAATAAAATTTCCATCCGGACACTGAAAAAAAGCTAATACAATCCTTGGTCATAGAAAACAAAAAGCATAGAGTAAAAAAATCACATGAAGTATTAGTACTTCTTTACAAAGCCTTAGTAAGGCCAAATGCGGAATCCTGCGTCCAGTTTTGCTCACCAGGTTACAGAAAAGATGTTGAAGCTTTAGAAAAAGCGCAAAGAGCAACTAAGATCATTAAAGGCCTGGAGACAGAAACGTATCAAGAACAAGTTGCAGGAACTGGGTTTGGCTAGTCTAGAGAAAAGAAGGGACGTGATAGCAGTATTCTAGTATTTGAGAGGTTGCCACAAAGAAGAAGTAAGTCTTGTTTACTTGTTTATCAAAGCACCTGTACGCAGGACAAGAAGCAATGGAGGGAAACTGATCAAGGAGAGAAGCAACCTAGAACTAAGGAGAAACTTCGTGACAGTCAGAACAATTAATCAGTGGAACAACTTGCCTCCAGAAGTTGTGAATGCTCCAACACTGGAAGATTTTAAGAAGAGACTTGACAGTCACTTATCTGAAATGGTATAGGATCTCTGGCTTGAGTGGGGGCTGGACTAGAAGGGTCCCTTCCAGTTCTATTGTGTTCTAAATAAGGGACAAGTTCATTGCATCTGACATAGTTCAGCTTTGAAGTTTAAAGATATGTTAGATTTCACCTTAATTTTTACATTGCCGATGGCGATTTACAGTTTGCATAATGAGACCACTAAAGAAATTTACTTATTTATGAAATGTAAAGATAGCCCATCTCTGGTCAGAGACCTTCTGAGTCCCTCATTTACAGAAACGACTTTCTAATCCTCTGATTATCTTTCACTGCCCTTTGTTGAACTAGATTTAGTTTGCCTGAATCCCAAAATGCAGAATTGGGTCTGACCAAATTGGGTTTGACCAAAGCAGAATAGAATGGCATGATTAATTTTCATTATTTCAACATTATGCTCCTTTTGATCCTACTTAAACTGTTATTTTCCTTCTTCCAGTCGTATCATACCACCACTTATAGTCAGTTTGGAAATAAGTGTGATTCCAAGATTGCAAGGCTTGGACAATAAGCTTAACACTATCCAAGATTAGCATGTTTAATAAATGCAGTTGACAGGGCTCTTGGTTGTGTGAACACTTAGTCTATGTTTGGGTTGATGCTAATGATTCTTGTCTATCTTTCTAACTAGTTTTTCTCATATAAAGTGCAAGCTGTTGGTAACAAGTTGAGTATTTAATCGCTCCTCTGTATTAAATAAATAAATAAGATGTATGCGCTATGGCAAAGGAGGCATCTTTGCATTTGAATGGCAAAGAATGGGTGCTGACTACTTATTCAATGTGTGAACCCTTCTGCATCTGTTTGAGTCAATTAAGAGTTTTTACTATCTAGGGAGGGAGGGAGGGAAGGAAGGAAAGAAGGAAGAAGAGGGAGGGAGGGAGGGAGAAAGAACAAAAGATAAGGAAGGAAGGAAAGAGGGAAGGAAGGAGGGGGAAGGAGGTAGGGAAGGAAAGGAGGGAGGGAGGGAGAAAGGAAGAGAGAAAGAAAGGAAGAGGGAGGGAGGGAGGGAGGGCACAAGATAAGGAAAACAGGAAAGAGAGAAAGAAGGAAGAAAGGGGGAAGGAAAGAAGGGGGAGGAAGGAAGATGAGGGAAGGAAAGAAGGAAGAAGAGGGAGAAAGATAAGGAAGGAAGGAAGGAAGGAAGGAAGGAAGGAAGGAGGGAGAAAGGGAGGGAGGAAGGGAGGGAGGGGAGGGAAGGAAAGAAGGGAGGGAGGGGAGAGAAGGAGGAAGGAAAGTGAAATCTATCTTTAAACCAAATTGTTTGGAGGTGGGGTGTTGCTTTTTGAGGGGGTTGCAGAATATAGGACATAGAAAAGAGAATATTTCCTTTTCCCGGTCCAGAATCCAAGTGCGCATCAGGGGCAACTTTATCCAATAAAGGAGTATCTTTCTAGCTCAGGATTGAAATGAGAGGTCCCTTCCCCAGCTGCCCAAAGGCACTGATGATGTTACCGAGCACGAGTAATGAAATGTCTGCAAGAAAATAGACAAGCTCAGCGAGCGCCCAGGACCCTGTAGCAGGCAAGCGTGGTTGGGTCCAAGCCAGCTTTTTTGTTTTTAATTACATCTCCCCCAACTCAACCTCTGCAGCATCCTCATGAAATAGATACTAAGATTATTTTCTTCCTCCTCCTCCTCCTCCTCCTCCTCCTCCTCCTCCTCCTCCTCCTCCTCCTCCTCCTCTTCTTCTTCTTCTTCTTCCTCTTCTTCTTCCTCTTCCTCTTCTTCTTCCACTCTTTGCCCTTGTTATATTAAGCTGATGTTCTCATTACGGTTTACTCAAGCACAAATAATGGGAAGGAAGCGGGAAGAGTAATTGGTCCTAAGTTGGGCACCTATCCCCCCCCTTCCCACTACCGCTGCTCTTTGTGAACCCAGCAGCTAATAAGCAAAGCCAGAGGCAGTAAATAATTCCTATAACTCCGCCAAATGCCTCCTGATCTTTTTCTCTTCGGAGGCTGGAAGCTCCATCCCCGTGCTGGAGGTCAGCAGCCGGAGCGATCTCTAGCCATCTTCTTCTCTCTCCTCCTCCTAAGCTGCTAATGATCCCATCTGCCTTGGAGAAAGAAACTTAACGGGGCCTGATCTTATGCCCCTTGACCTCCAGCGTCTTCTCTGCTGTTGCAGGAGCCCGAGATCATTAGGCCAACACGCGCCTCCTACACTGGGCTCGTTTTCTAGCTCTGAGGCTGGGAAGTCATCAACCGTAGCAAAGAAATAGTTCCTGGAGTGGTATAATCAATGCATTAAAGAAAGGGGGGGCGCGAAATCCCCAGTCTTTTGACTACTACCTCCTGTTAAGTTCCAATGACATTAAGTTCTGGCATTAAGTTAATGTCAAATGATATTAAAAAGCGTGATTAAAGGGGAGATGTTTTCCGGCCCTCTCCCTCCCGCTAATGAATTACTACACAGCTTGCCGGTGCATTCACAGCTTCTGAGGCCCACCTTCACACCTTCAGGAGGTGCAAAAAACGATATTTGTCAGAATGTCAGCGTTCCAGAAAACCACCGCCCCAAACAAAATAACTGACAGACATCCTCTCCAAAGTTCTTTTTATTAGAGTAGTATACTAGCACATCTGGGAAATCCCGAATCTGAAAGTTCTGGACTTCCTTGGGTAGAAAGGTAGCCACCTAGCCCTCTCCTAGAAGAATGAAATAATCTAGGAAATATTAAAAAGGCAGAATATTATATTTCCCTGGAGGAAGAAAAGGAGAAACGTGTTTTAAAGACAGAGCAGCTTCCTGAAGCTACCTGCCCCCCCCCCCTCCCGTCCCTTCAGCTCCAGGGTGATGGGATGAAGACATGGCCCTCAGGAAATGATAGGATTACCTGTCTCACCACATGGCACTTGGAAAGATCGCATTATCCAGCACTCAGGTGAAGCCATGTGGTCCAGACAAAGTCTACAAAGTTAGCTAAGACCCCGCCCCTAGGGAGTCTGACAGCCAATGGGATACATTTCTTAGACAGGAACAGGAAGCACTAAGGTGGGGCCCAACAGAAAGTATGAAACCAGGGGATTCTCAGCATCCCTTCCCTTTTCGCCCAGGAGCGCCGAGGCATGTGGTCCTGTCCACCGTTAAACCTTCTTTCTAAGCAGCCTCCATGTTTCCAGGGTCTTTTTCCCCACTTGGAACTGAACCCAGAAGGATATTGCTTCCAACAATTGCAATAAGTAAAAACTACAATTCTACCCTCTGTGCCCCTCATCGCATCACATGCCCCAATTGCCATCCGTCCCAGCTTGAGAAGTCCTCTCGACCAGGTGCAGAAATAACATGACCTTGACTTAGAAAAAGAATGCTATTATGTCTAACCACATACACTCCAAGAAATGCCCCCCTCCCATTTTCCCAGGGTCAAGAAAGTGGCAGTGTGGAAATATCTGGTGTTAATATGGCTTCCAAAGCTGACAGGTATTTTCTACAGGTAGTTCTCGCTTCCCACCCTTGAGCTAATAATGCAGATTTTTCTTGATGCAGCTCCGAAAACAGGTCTGTGTGCTATGGGCACATAAGACCTCCCCAGTGTCACAGGCCTCCTCTTCTGTGGCAGAGAGAACTCACAGCCACACAGGCACCGGGTTCCCTGCACAAAATTCTACACAACTAGTCCAGGTAGTCCTTGCTTAGTGACTGACCTGATTAGTGACCCTTTATCGTTACAAAAAGCCATTTTACAACCTCTTCTTTGCAACCTCACCCCCAGAAAAAGGCCATAATATTGGGCATGACTGACTTAACAACTGCCCCGCTTAGCAACAGAAAGGGCGTTGGTACTTACCTGATACGCCCGTTCTCTTTGAGCTGTGTAGAGCATCCCGTAGTGGGACATACCAAAGCTTGGCCTGTCCTATTGGGACTCCATTTGGCTTGGAATTCCTTCCTGGTCCCCGTGGACCTGTTGCGGAACTCTTCTGCCAAAGGAGGCCTCAGTGTATGCAAACACATCTATTTTATAATTCCTAATGAAGGGCGATGGAGAGGCCCAGGTTGTGGCTCGACAAATATCAATTATTGGTGCCTGCGTGACCCATGCTGCCGATGTTGCTGCGCTCCTTGTTGAATGAGCTGTTATGCCCCTGGGTACCTGTAGTGATTGAGTTTGATACGTTTTCACTATCACAGCCCATAGTCAATGGCCTATTGTGGAAGAAGAGACCTTGCATCCCTGAGTGTTTGGCTGAAATGACACAAATAAAGCTTCCGTTTTCCTGAAAGTCACTGTGCGGTGAATATATATTTGCAATGCTCGCCTCACATCAAGCCAATGCCATTGTAGTTCCAACCTTTGAGATGGCCTGGGACAAAAGTTAGGAAGTATCAGCTCTTGTGCCCTGTGAAACGCCGAATTAATTTTGGGTATAAACGTAGGATCAGGACGAAGGACCAACCGGTCAGAATGGAAGACACAAAGGTCTTTTCTGATTGACAAAGCTGCCAGTTCCGAAATACGATGAGCGGACGTGATCACTACAAGGAAAACTACTTTATACATCAGAAATGGGAGACTTGATGATTTCAAGGGTTCGAAAGGGTACTTAGTGAGCGCAATGAGGACTTTGTTAAGGTTCCAAGTGGGATAACGGTGAACCGCTGGCGGGCATAAATTTGTGGCTACTCAAAGGAAGCTCCATATGCGTGAGTGATGAGAAAGAGACAGGAGACGCTCAGAAATGACAACCGATGCCAAGGCCGCCACCTGCCTTTTCAATGTATTAGGTGATAATCCCATGTCAAGACCCTCTTGTAGAAATTCTGGGATTTGAGCCACTGATGGATAGATGGGATCAGTTTGAGACTTAGTACACCATTTGCAGAAACTGGACCACGTGGCATTGTAGATACGGGTTGTTGAGGGGCGTCTGGCAGCTTGGATGGTGGTGATAACTTTGTCGATAAACTGTTCACTCTTCAGATGTCTCTGCTCAACCTCCAGGCGGCTGGGTGCAACCATTGAGGATCCTGGGTTAGCAAAAACCTGTCCGACGGAATTCTCCATGGTATTGATAAGGATAGACTGCGGAGGTCTGCAAACCACGGCTGTCTAGGCCAGTAAGGAGCTATTAGCAGCCTCTCCGCCCTCTTGTCCATCAGCTTCTGGATGACCTTGGGGATCAGAGAAAGTGGTGGGAATGCGTACAGAAGACCCTGGGGCCAACAGCAGCGGAGCGCGCTGAAGTTCTCTGCTCCTTGCAAGGGGTAGCTGGAAATGAATCTGGGGAGCTGAGAGTTGAGGGGGGGAAGCAAACAAGTCTACCACCAGCTGCCCGAATCTCTTGACCGCCTCTTGAAACAGGGTCGGATGGAGGCACCACTCCGATTGATCAATCATGGCCCTGCTTAGTCAGTTTGCCTGTGTATTCGACAGGCCCGAAATATGTTCTGCTCTGATGGAAAGTAGATTGCTCTCTGCCCAACAACACAAGCGCTCCGCTTCCCACGTGAGGTGTTTCGACTGTGCCCCCGTTTGTTAATGTGAGCTTTGGCTGTTACGTTGTTGGTCAATATTAGTATGTGTTGATTACGTACCTGTGGAAGGAAGCTGCAGAGAGCCAGGTGTACTGCTCAAATCTCCAGCCAGTTTATGCTGCATGACTGTTCTATGGCAGACCAGAGGCCTTGGGTTGTGAGCGACTGAATGTGAGCTCCCCATCCAAACAGGCTGGCATCGGTGGTGATGGTAAGTCTGTGTGGTTCTTTGAAGAAGCAGCCTCTGTTGATGACTGGTCTGGTCCACCAGAGGAGAGATATGAGGACCTTTGATGGTACCTTAACCTTGTGTATGGAGTTGCTTCTGCTGGAGCGCTGGTACAGGAGCAGGAACCACTGGAGGGATCTAGTGTGGAGCCGGGCCCAAGGGATGATAGATATACATGAGATCATCTTTGCCTAACAATTTTGATAGTTCAGCTAGGGACACCCTCGTAAGACCCCTGATCTCCTTAACTAATTGCTGAATGGTATTTAGTCTATCTGGTGACAGGAAAACTTTGCCTTCCACCGTATCTATGACTGCCCCCAGATGGATTAACCGAGTCAATGGTGTTAAATGACTCTTTTTCCAATTTATTGAGAACCCGTATTGTTGTAGGGATTGTAATGTGTTCTGAGTATCTCTGACTGCTTGATGATTGGAAGATGACAAAAATAAGATGTCATCAAGGTAACACTGGAGTTGTACAGGGATATCACCAAGATGAGCAGCTACAGCTGCGAGAACTTTTGTGAAGGTCCTGGGGGAAGAAGCTAGTCCGAAAGAAAGGGCCACATATTCGAAATGGTGGTTATTTTAACAGAATCTCAGAAATTTATAGTGGGAAAGCCGAATAGAAATATGTAGGTACATCTCCGTCAGATCTATAGATGTAAGGACTTCACCTTTTCTGATGCCAAGTAAGATAGATGGCAGGGTGTGCATTTTAAACTTGCGATATACCAAGAAACGGTTCAGATGTTTTAGATCTAATATTGCTCTCCACCCCCCCGAACTTTTGGGAACAATGAAAAGATGTGAAACCCCGTCCTCACTGGTTGGTGGCTACTGGTTGGATTGCTCGTATGTCCAGTAGATGTTGGATAGCTGTTTCCATGAGATTACGTTTAACCGGATCTCTGGAGAGAGGGCATGACATGAAAAAATCTGGGGGAGTGGACTGAAACTCCAGCACAAGGCCAAATCTGATCGTGTCTCTGAGTCAGGAATCAGAATGGCAGGGGTAGAAAGAGCGGTTGTGGGGAGGGGGCGCGGAGCAGCGCCAAAGCCTCCTTCCACTTTGGGGCGCAAAACAGCGCTTCCCTGTAATGCAAGTGATCTCCGACTGCCTGATGTTAAAGAGCCAACATCGAGAGATCGTAATGCGATTGAGTCCTAAAGACAAGCTGATCAATTTTCAAACCTGCTAGTAAAGAAATGAATTTTCCTGTTTCGGCCAAGGAAGAATCACAAGCACTGCCTATCCCTCACGAGGCTGAGCCAAAACTGGGGAACGCTGGGGAGGAGTCCCGTGGAGGAGGAAGAGGAGGAGGAGCGTTCCAGAAATTAAGCCCAGCGTAGACATGCAGAGACTGAAGCACCTCCCACTACTTGATGCTCTGAACAGCTTATAGGAGAAATTCTGGTTCCGATGGTGGTGCTAAGACGAGGACTACCTGTGTGGTTATGATTCACAATATGGCCTGAATGGTTGATGGAACAGCCCAGCAGGAATATTCCAGAATACAGATTGAACAAGAGTTGGAACTTGGACTTTTGGAGGTCTTCTAGCCCAACTACCTACCCAAGAAGCAGGAGATGTGTCTTATCATACCAGACAAATGGCTGCCCAATCTCTTCTTTAAAAATTCCTTTCTTAAGAAAGAAATAGTTTACTTCCACATAAAAGCACAGGATTTATAGTGGGTGCATCAATCGGGTTCCTCTACAATGCCTTTTATTCAACTTATATATTAAGAACGTTTTATTTGCAACGAGGACATCAAGGGCAGCTGTATTTCCTCAAGTGCTCCACCACTTTCAGTTCATCAAAGAAAAGAAGTTTTTGCATTCATTGTTTGGACATCATCTGATCTTTCTTTAGAAGAACGCACACTTGTTTGTACAATAAAATGCCAGGGCAGATAATACAGAACATTTTCCACCCATCCTTTTCCTCCGCCTCTCCTGTGGAAAGAAATCTATTCATTCAAACAAATGATAGATAAAACCTTTTTGTGCTCTCTCTGTTTTGTCCGCTTAGATAACTATCCCCTCCTATTTTTTTCATGCTGTTAATGAATTTTCACAGAACGAGCCTTAATCCTGTGGAGTGAATATTTTATCAGTGCCTACACTTTAAAAAAAATTGTAAAGTAAGTAAATGGGAATTGCTTTGTCTGGAAATATCTCAATTGTAGGGTGTGGGTGCGTTTCTCCTTTATTGTTGTCCTATCACAACCAAATTTAATTGGGGGACTTTATCTGATCCCATACATTGGCATTCATTCGAGATGCCTATTTTATCTGGCGGTGTTTTTCCTTAACCAGCTTTGTGTATTTATACTTTTAATCTGCCTCAAAGTTCTTGAGAAGATTGCAAACAAATGCCGTAAAAATACAATAGATAATACACAGGACACTCTGTTATATATTATACTATAGAAATAATTCAATATCTCCGATACATAAGGAGCCACATTCTAGCATAGAGCTGGCAGCTATTGAATTTAACCATTTAAAAAAAAGATGTTGAGACTTTGGAAAAAGTGCAAAGATGAGCAAGTAAGAGGATTGAAGGCCTGGAGACAAAAACATATGAAGAACCATTGCAGGAATTGGGCATGGCTAGTCTCGAGAAAAGAAGGGCTAGGGGTGACGTGATAGCAGTATTCCAGTATTTGAGGGGCTGCCACAAAGAGGAAGAGGGTCGACTTATTTTCCAAAGCACCAGAAGGCAAGACAAGAAACCATGGATGGAAACTAATCAAGGAAAGTAGCAACCTGGAATTAGGGAGAAACTTCCTAACCATGAGGACAATTGACCAGTGGAACAGCTTGCCACCAGAAGTTGTGGGTGCTTCATCACTGCAGGTTTTTAAGAAGACACTGGACAGCCAACTGTCTGAAATGGTATACAATCTTCTGCTGGAGCAGGGGGCTGGACTAGAAGACCTCCAAGATCCCTTCCAACTCTATTCTGATATTTTAAGAAAATCTAAAATATTACAGAGCCGAGAAAAATCAAAACCTGCGGCATTAAGCATGGGCCAAGCAATGGCTATCAGGGGGCACATTTTGGAAGTGGGCTATTCCAGATAAATATACTCTCTAATTTATGTCAGACATGATGCAATGGGACCACCCAGTGGGGCGGGGGGTTCTGAAGATAATGTGAAAAATCTCCAAGGTGTTTTTGTTTCCCTCCAAAAGGCAGCTGGACTGTGTTGTTGTTTTTTTCCTGAGGAAGTCCAACTGCCTTTTAGAAGAAAAAAAAACCCACCTTTTTGACTTGAATGACTGAGAATCTCCAAAGACATAATGTGAGGCAATAAATAATCCACAGACAGGGATCTCAGCTGCTTCAAAAGTTGTTGGGAGATGGAGATGGCCGAATTATTATTATTATTATTATTATTATTATTATTATTATTATTATTAATTCACAAAAATGACAGTATACGCAGCAAACGAGATACTATACTGGGTTTCATATCACAAATCACTAATCAAACACTTCCCTAATCATCATCATCAGCGAGTCCTAACCAAGGACCTAGGAACTGTTAAAGTAGCGTCAGAGGATATAAGCTGTTCCAAGTAGGGTGTTTTTTTGTAGAATCAGGGTATTCAAGTCTGATAAATTCAGGATTACTATTATTATTATTATTATTTGCAGTTCAAGAGTGTGTGGGCAGTCAGGTTCAATAAAATAAGCACAGGTAGCCTTTAAATTACAGCTATTCATTTAGCAACTATTCAAAGTTATAGCTGTGACTCATGACCATTTTTCACAGTTACGACCACTGCAAAATCTCCATGGTCATGTGATTAAAATTCAGATGCTTGGCAACTGATATGTCTTTATGACAGCTGCAGTGACCTGAGGTCGTGATTCTTTTTTGTGATTTTCTGACAAGCAAAGGGAAACCATTGTTTCACTAAACAAAGGGTTGTAAGTCGAGGACTACCTCCACAGATGGAGTCATCCATCTTAAAGTTCCTGACGTTCATAATCACTGATCTATGTAATGTTATTTGAAGGAGCTAAATTGCTAAGTAAAATAAAATCAGCAGCTCATTCTCTATGGCAGGGGTGAGCCCATATGGCCTCCTTTATGACCTGCGGACTTCAATTCCCAGAGTTCCTGAGCCAGCATGCCTGGCTCAGGAATTCTGGGAGTTGAAGTCCACAGGTCATAAAAGAACCACAGCTGCCCATCCCTACTCTATGGCTATTTCAGAAGCACAAACAAAATGCTTCCAGCTAATTTTGTCATTTGTCCAAGAAGCTGAAACCGACTGGATTTAAAGCTACAAGCAGGCTCTCTTTATCCTTTTTCTAGACAGGCAGAATTGCTTCCTGTAGGTCATAATTGGTATAATTCTTCTGATATATATAATGGTACATCACAGCAAAAGTCTCTCACAGCTAAATGGCTAAAATAATGTCACCCACGAGGAAGATGACGCAGGAATGAAAATGTCCGCTCGAAGTTGTCAGGTCACACCTGAAACCCATAAAACTCCAAGCCAAATCACAAAACTGCTTCAGATTTAATTGCAGAGCAAAGTTAAAACTTGAACGGTGAGCAAACATTTGTAGTGTTGTTGTGATATTTTCATCTGCTTCCTATTTTTAATCAAAAAGTAGACTTTGCCTTTCTTGTCACTTTGTACATTAATTGGCATACATTAAAATGAAATTTTGTTGCATACAGCTCTCAAAGGGTGACCACCTCCAATATACACTTCATAAACAGGAAGGAAGGAAGGAAGGAAGGAAGGAAGGGAGGAGGAGGGAGGGAGGGAGGGAGAGAGAAAGAAAGGGAGGGAGGGAGGGAGGAAGGAAGGAAGGGAAGGAGAGAGAAAGAAAGAAAGGAAGGAAGGAAGGAAGGAAGGAAGGAAGGAAGGAAGGGAGAAAGGGAGGGAGGGAGGGAGGGAGAAAGGGAGGGAGGGAGGGAGGGAGGGAGGGAGGAAGGAAGGAAGGAAGGGAAGGAGAGAGAAAGAAAGGGAGGAAGGAAGGAAGGAAGAAAGGAAGGAAGGAAGGAAGGAAGGAAGGAAGGAAGGAAGGAAGGAAGTGAGGGAGGGAAGGAGAGAGAAAGAAAGAGAGGGAGGGAGGGAGGGAGGAAGGAAGGAAGGAAGGAAGGAAGGAAGGAAGGAAGACAAAGTTATATACACAAACACACACGCACACATTTTATATGACAGAGAAACAACACAGTCTAGTGTAGATGCGTACATGGATAGATATGTAAGTAAAAAGTAATGGATGAAGACAGGAGAGAAAGCCTAGCTGTGTATGGGTGTCACACCAGATTGAGAAACTTATTCAGCTAATCCTCGACTCACAACCCACTCATACAGTGACCGTTTGAATTTACAACACCAGTGAAAAAGTGACTTAAAGTGACTAGAACTCTCAATTAAGACCATCACAGCGTCCCCACAATCATGCCGTCCAAATTTGGGGGGTTGGAAAATTGGCATGTACTTAACACAATGGCTGCAGCATCCTGGGGCTCTGTATCGCCACCTATAACCTTCCTAACTGGCTTCCGACAAGCAAAATCAACAGATCCGCTTTGACAACCGCACGATTCACTTAACAATAATGAAGGATTGCAGGCTGAGGACTAACTTGTAACACTGCAAAGTTTAGAAAGTTATGTCCTCGGCTTATGACCACGAGTGAGCCCAAAATTGATGCTGCTAAGGGGGAAAACATTCCTTAAGTGAGTTTTTACGACCATTCTTGACCCAGTTGTTAAGTGGGTCACTACCATTGCTAAGTTAGTAAGATGGTTGCTAAAAGAATCCGGCTTCCCCATTGATTTGGCTTGTCAGAAGCTCGCAAAAGGGTGTCACATGACCCTGGGAGACTCCAACCGTCATAAATATGAGTCAGTGGCCAAAGAATCCGAATTTTAATCAAGTGTCCACGGGAATGCTGCAACAGTTGTAAGTGTGAAAAACAACCATGTCCCTTTTTTTAGTGCCAATGTAACTTCAAACGGTCATTAAATGAATTGTTGTTGTAAATCGAGGGCTACCCGTACACTCTTTATCCATCCCACTACTTCCAGGGAAACCCAAATACTAACTGGGTTTCATTCTGGTTAGTGCGTTCCTTGCCACAGAATACACTCAGATCTGTTCCCTGCATGGAAGACTTCCTTTAAATTTCTAACCATGACCAACCACCATAAACCTCGTGTCTTCCAACCAGTCCAGCTACCTGAATTTGAACGGAAACTTGGTGCTGTCTGAAAGGACAAGTTTAGAGTATCTGCAGATTAACAGAGCTGGAAGGGACCTTGAAGGTCATTTAGACCAACCCTCTGCTCAAGCAGGAGACCCTACAGTATTTCTGACAGATGGCAGTCCAGTCTCTTCTTGAAAGCCTCCAGTGATGAAGCTCCCGCAGCTTCTGGAAGCATTGATTAATTGTTCTCACTGTCAGAAAATGTCTCCTTATTTCCAGGTTGAATTTCTCCTTGATCAGTTTCCATCCATTATTCCTTGTCTGGCCTTCGGGTGCTTTGGAAAATAGCTTGACCCCTTCCTCCTCTCTGTGGCAGCCCCTCAACTATTGGAAGACTGCTATCCTGTCTCCCCTGGTCCTTCTCTTCCCTAGACTAGCCAGGCCCAGTTCCTGTTACCGTTCTTCATATTTTTTAGCTTCCAGTCTCCTAATCATCCTGGTTGCTCTTCTCTGTACTTTTTCGAGAGTCTAAACATCTATCAACCGAACCCCATCAACTCACAAGAGCCAGAGCAACACGCCCAGAAGTGGTTCCTGGTCAGCTTTCCTTTCAGACCAGCCCATTTTACCCTCCTCCACCCTGTTTAGCAAGCAGGCAAAGGGCCCGATTGCTGTCCAGCCAACGCCCTGCCTTGAGAGCCCAGGCCGCCAGCCCTTCCCCACCAAAAGGCGACTTCCTTACTAAGTCTCAGCTGCCAGCTCCCAGCCTCCCTGGCTGACAGATTTGTGTGATCCTTCACAGGGTGGGGCAGGCATTTTTCCTCTCTGGCAGGAAGCCCTGCTTCAAAACTTTCGGCCAAGGGCACTAAGAAAAGACGAGTGCCCTCCCCACGGAGGCATGGAGTTCATTTCCATGCACTGTGCTCAATATCAGAGACAGGTTATGGAGACCTGAATACCTTATGCCACCAGGCTTGAAATTCTGGGCTGAGACAACTTAGAACTATGCTGTCTTCGGTCTGACCTAAGCGTAAGTAAATAAAATTATCAGCTACAATGTCCTACCTGTCAGTGACTTACTTCAGCTTCAACCCTAACAACACACTAGCACACAATAGATGCAAACGTAAGGTAAACCACTCCAAACTAGATTGCAGAAAGTACGACTTCAGCAACAGAACTGTCAATGCCTGGAATGCACTACCTGACTCTGTGGTCTCTTCCTCAAAGCCCCAAAACTTAAACCTTAGACCAGGGGTCTCCAACCTTGGCAACCTTAAGACTTGTGGACTTCAGCTCCCAGAATTCCTCAGCCAGCTTTGCAAAGAATGCTGGGAGCTGAAATCCGCAAGTCTTAAAGTTGCCAAGGTTGGAGAGTCCTGCCTTAGAGGGTCCACTGTTGACCTCACCCCATTCCTAAGAGGTCAGTAAGGAGCATGCATAAAAGCACCAACGTGCCCACCATCCCTGTCCTAATGTCCCCTGTTATTCGTACCCATTTCGTGTACTCTTAATCATGTTTCCAATTATATCTCTTATCTAAAACATGCCTGACAAATAAAATAAAATAAAATAATAAAATAAAATAAAATAATGAAATGAAATGAAATAATAAAATAAAATAAAATAAAAAATAAAATAAAATAAAATAATGAAATGAAATGAAATAAAATAATAAAATAAAATAAAATAAAATAAAAAATAAAATAAAATAAAATAATGAAATGAAATGAAATGAAATAAAATAAAATAAAATAAAAACTTTGATCCTGCTGGTTGATCGTTCCCACTCTTGCTCTGGCCTACTGCTGCCTTCCTTCTTCCTAGCCAAGATGCCAATCAAAAGTTTGAAAAAAGAAATATCTTCCTGGCATTGAAAAACTACGCTTTGTTACCTGTCTTGAAGTTTGAAAATGGGGTACCTTTTTTTTTTTTTTGGAGCAAAATACAAAAATGCTGTTTTTTAACCATCCTGTTTGGGATGATGGAAACCTAGGATGAGAGAGCTGTGTCTAGCTTAGGGCAGGATTCTTTGGGGACCAGTGAGTAATGAGCAATTCATTCAGAATTCAGAAATTGCAAAGAATGGTAATTTTCGCCTAAGAGTAGCATATGGGGAAAGTAATTAAACAAGTAATGATGTTACTTTAGGACACATTGATTACTTAACAATCCTTGGGAGAAGAAGGAAGGGTTTTCTGCCTGGAAAGTTGGGGATCTCTGTTCATTTCTGCGGCTTAAAAGACATTTTGGGGGTGCCAAATTCTAAATCTATATCTTTTGCTATTGTTTTCTTTAGCTGTGTTTAGGGTTGAATTCAAACAAAACAGATTAGATCCTTGCCATTCACTGTACTACAGGACCAGCGTACACAATTTTATTGACCATTATTGCTGTCGCAATTACTCAACAGATGCGATACTCCACAACATCTGGATGAATACATTACATTATATTAAGCTACAGTTTGGTTGAAACTAGCCTATCGAATGAATGGCTGAGCCAACTCCCGAAGCCGAAATGAAGCAATATGTGAACTTATCTAGTAGCTTGCTAAAAACTGTCCTTTGGGGAACTACAGCCAAATATGATTACCAACTACAGTTTGTCAAACCTATTTACGACATCAAACCGAACATAGTGCCAAACTGTAGCAGAGATACAGCGGCTTATGACAACATAAAACATAATAAAACTGCTGCAGTATTACAGGTCAGAATAAAACACAACAACAGTAAATAGTACACAATACCAATAAATGAACAGGAAAAAAAAAACTCTGTTCTGGACGATTCACTCAAATCCCCCTAGAAAAATTTGGTCTTTATTACTTTCTGAAAGGCAAGTTAGGAGTTTTTGTTTCGGGTAGATTTTCGATGCCCATTTAGAGGCATTTAAAAATTAAATTAGGACATATATGTAGTCCTTGACTTACGACTGGTTGCTTAGAGAGTGGCCGAAATTGTAACAGACCTTCCTGGGACCTATTTACAACTCAGAATCTGAGTTCCAATGGTCACTACTTGGTCACATGACCAAATTTCAGGCACTTGGCACAGGGCCATTCAACGGTTTCGCCAAAAGCCAGCATGCACTTCTAATTTTTGGCAAAACCACATCTATGGGTCCAGTTAACAAACCTCAGTGTTGGTTTAATGGCCACCACAAAAAAGTGATAAAAATGGGTTGGTCAGGTGACCAACCAGGTGACCTGTTTTATGACCATCACATCTTATGATCACAATGGACAGATGGACAGGACCTCACAACCAGCAAATCTAGTTCCTCTGAAGAACATCAGGTAATGCCGGGCTGAAAAAGGTTGGTTCACATGTCTCCTTTCAAGTGGTCTGTTGTCTACAACAGAGAAAGCCACTTTACATTTTTTATAAAATTATAAAGCCAATACAATCCTAAGTTGCATTAACAGAGGGATACATTCAAGATCAAGAGAGGTACTAATGCCAATCTAGAAAGCCTTAGTAAGACCACAATAGAGTACTGCATCCAGTTTTGGTTGCCACACTATAAAAAAAGATGTTGAGACTCTAGAAAGAGTGCAATGAAGACCAACCAGGATGATGAGGGGACTGGAGGCTAAAACATACGATGAACGGTTGCAGGAACTGGGCTTGGCTAGTCTAGTGAAGAGAGACACGATATGATAGCAGTCTTCCAATATTTGAGGGGCTGCCACAGAGAGGAAGGGGACAATCTATTTTCCAACACACTCAAAGGCCAGACAAGGAATAATGGATGGAAACTGAACAAGGAGAGATTCAACCTGGAAATAAGGAGGAATTTTCTGACAGGGAGGACCATCCACCCATGGAACGGAACTTGCCTTCGGAAGTTGTGGGAGCGCCATCACTGGAAGCTTTCAAGGAGAGATTGGACTGCCATCTGTCTTGTCTGATTCTCAGTCATCCAGGTCATGGTTGTCCCAAAGGTGCTTTATCAAGAGGCAACTGAACTCATCTTGGATGAGAAGCAAAATGTCTATAAAGAAAAACCAGGAAATCTAGTTGCTTCTTGAAAAAACCTTTGGTTCTATAAAGGAGATACTTTGAGGTCTCCTGAAAACAACTGGATTAGCTATCTATACCACAGCAAGGGATCAACCCTGATTCTGTCAGCTGTACAACATCAAATTTTCTCCCCTTTCTATGCTGTTTTTTTTTAATTCTTTCCTTCTCTGTCCTTTTTCCTGCTGTTATCTCCTTTATCTTAGATCGTCTTGTAATGTTTTGTTTTAGTCTCTCCCATGTTTAATTCTTGCTCATAAACTACCTTTTTCAGTGTTCAATGATGGGTAATGGAAATCAAAGTGAGCTTCAGGCCTGTCCTCATCCTTCTCTCTTTAGATGCAACTGGACTTTCTGATTTTTCTTTGAAGACATTTCACTTCTTATCCAAAAAGCTTCTTCAGCTCAGAGAAAAAAACCCCAGAAAGTCCAGTTGCCTCTTGAAACAGCACCTTTGGGACAACCAACCTGGATCTCCACAGACATTCTCTTTTTAGAGTTTAGTCTTATTCCCTTTGCTAAGCCCTCAGTGTAGAAACTGTTGTGTCCTCTATGTACACCAGCAACATTTGAGAAGATTACAACATGCAGGTAGTCCTTGGCTTATAATCATTTGTTTAGTAACTGTTCAAAGTGAACGGCACTGAAAAAAGTGACCTATGACTATTTTTCATACTTTGCAGCATCCCTGTGGTCGCATGATCAAAATTTGGATGCTTGGCAACTGGCGTGTATTTATTATGGCTGCCGTTTCCTGTTAATGGTCATTATCATGTCCCCTTTGGAGTCTGAATCTGAGGAGGAAGACGAACCGCTGGCAGGGAGCAGGAGAGAAGCTCCCTTAGCTGTGGAGGACACTGGGGAAGGGCAAAGTCAAGCATGGCAGAGCAGGGAAGAGGTAGAAGAAGGGAGAGGGGGTATGCAGGAAGACCAAGACCCCCTCTTCATCCTAGGACATGCAGGAAAGAACAGAGAAGAGAGCAACGTGGGTTGCATGGCTTACGAGGGAGGAAAGGGCCCTGATTCCCTTCACAAGGCACACCTGGGGAGGGAGTTGAAAGCAGAGGCCGTTGGGAGGGGTATTTGTCAGGAACAAACCTTGAGTTTATCTAATGTTGGCTGCTGTTATCTGGGCTTCTGACATCCTCCCAACTGGTTTGAATCACTGCCGTGTTATTTCACTTCTGGAACTCCTTATTTTGCCCTGCCAGATTTATTACCTTATCTTGCCTTGTTGGATTTATAGTTTTCTGTTTACAATGTTTTGGACTGGATTATCTGCAGCCAAAGGCCGGTGCAGGTTCCTGGGAGAGTTTTTCTCCAGACCGGAAGGTAACTGGGACATTGGGGGGCAAAGTTGGAGCTAATAAAGGAATCCTTACTTATTATCTGGCTGTGCTGCCTTTGTGCCACGCCCTGGGTCATCAGAGGTCATGTGATCACCTTTTGCTAGATTCACTTAACAACCGTGTTACTAACTTAACAACAGCAGTGGTTCATTGCAGCATCCCCCCATGGTCATGTGATCAAAATTGGGATTCTTGGCAACTGGCAGGTTTTTATGACGGTTGCAGTGTTCCTGGATCATGTGATCGCTTTTTGTGACTTTATGACAAGCAAAGTGCTTGGGCGTGGGTTGGACTAGATGACCAAAAGGTCCCTTCCAACTCTTTTAATCTGTATCTATTACCTGTAAAGTCAATGGGGAGGCCAAGTTCCTTTGACAACCATGTTACTAACTTAAAAACTGCAGTGATTTCACTTAATAATTCCAGCAGGAGAGCGCTTAAAACGGAGCAAAATTCACTTAGCAACTGTCTTGCTTAGCAACAGAATTTTGGGCACAGTCATGGTCATAAGGCAAGGACTACCTATTATTACGCAGTTAAGACAAATGTAGTATAGAATGGATACTCTATCATAACAATGTTTATTTTTCCCCTTTCATTGGCCGGTTCAAACTGAAGTTGTATCACATACAAAAAGACGGTTTGTATTCCAGGCATACCTGGAAAATAGCCGCTTTCTAGCCAGGCTGGAAAAATCTGTTATCTTCCCACTAACAAACTGTCCACTCAGAAAACAAACGGGTGGGTGGGAATGGCAATTGTGGACTCAATAGAAAACAACATCAGAAGTTCTGTTCACTCTTGTCTTCCATTCCTTTCCAGTCCACGACTATTTCTTTCTCTTAATGGAACACTCGACTGCATCAAAGAGATGGCTCCATTCAGAACTCGTAATGATTGCCTCTATCTCTTCAAGATTTCAGTCCTGCTGCCTGTTCCTCAATTTGTTATAACCTGAAAATAATGGAAGATAAAGGGAATTTGTACTGGGAAGCATGCCAAGCTAAAGACATTAAATGATTGAGTGATCTGTATCTGGGTAATGGATTTATGGCTTTTTAACTACTTTTTCAAGGGGAAGTGATGCTAATGTTATGTTGCCTCTAGATTGGGAATTTCTGCACAGATCTAACCCCGTTCTTTTTAATTGGGCTTGTTTAAAAAACAATGGATGCTACCTGATAATTTCTTTATTATTGGGAATTAACAATGGGAAATTATCAGTCGCTTTAGGACACTTTACTAGTCCCTCCGTAGCAGGGAAAATATACACATCCATCCACCCCAGGGTTTGAGGACAAAATAATTAGAAATCACACATGCATAGCAAAGGAAGATTATGCCCAAAACCAGAAGTTGGGTTTCTTTCAGGCAGCTGTAAAATCTGAGCTCTGTTTAGCCGCAGTGTGCTTTTTTGTATTTTTAAATATGGAACTGCAGGTAGTCCTCACCTTATGACCACAATAGAGCCAGGCATTTCTGTTGCTAAGCAAGGCGGTTGTAATTTTATGAACTTGGTTGTTAAGCAAATAACTTCAGTAGTGTAGAAAGTTAGTGTCCGCTCCTCTCCTAGAAAAACGAAATATTTTGAGAAATATTAAGAAGGCAGGATAAAATATTTCCCCTAAAAGAGAAATAGAAATATTAAGGGAGACAGAAACTCGAGAGCCTCAGCTCCCTGCCCTCCTTCCCCAAGCAGATACTGAGCTGGGGCAGTTTTAGAAATGCAGATTTGGTAATCCATTACTCCTACACTAAGGCCTGGATCTAAATAAAAGTTGGGTTAGCCTTCAGTCACAATAGGAATTGCACAACAAGCCCCTTCATTGCATCAGAACCCAAAAAGTTAGCTATGACTCCCCCCAAACAACCAATAGAATACATGCTCTTGCCACAGGAACAGGAAGCTCAAGGGCAAGGCCCAAGAGAAGGTATAAATAACCTTCATTTCTCCACTCCATGTGGTCAGCTGCCCAGGACCTCAAACCCATGTGGTCCTGTTCATCAATAAACCATGTTTCCAAATCAGCCTCCATGTTTCCAGTGTCTTTCTCCCTGCTTGGAGCTGAACCAGATGGATATTTCTTCCAACAGTAGTTAAGTAAACATGTGATAGATAAGGTTTTCCCCGTGGTTTGTCAAAAGCCAGTTGGGAAAATCGCAAATGGCAATCCCGTGAGTTTGAAACAGTGCAACCTTCATAAATACATGCCAGTCACCAGGAACCCCAAATTTGATCACATGAACTGACAGGCATAGCCAACACTCTAAAAGATAAGCTCAAGATCCACTAGGATCTCGACAGATTTCAACACTGGGCCCTATCTACTGGTAACAAAATCTGTGTACAGAAAAGCAATCTTAGGCAAGAAAAAACAAATATACATGTACATGTTAGGTGAAACCTGGCTCAATAGCAGTAACTAGAGTCCTAGCAGGCAACCACTTAAATATGAGCCAAGCAGTATGTGGTAGCAGCCAAAAAAACCCAACACAATACTAGGTTGCATTAACAGAGGGATAGAATCAAGATTACACGAAGTGTTAGCACCGCTTTATAAAGCTTTAATAAGAACCACGCTTAGAATACTGCATCCAGCTGGGGTCACCACATTATAAAAAGGATGTAGAGACACTGGAAAGAATGCAGAGAAGAGCAACAAAACGATTGGGGTGCTGGAGTTAAAACATATGAAGAGTAGTTGCAGGAATTGGGTTTGTCTAGTCTAGCGAAAAGAAGGACCATGTGTTACGTGATAAGCAGTGTTCCAATATTTGAGGGGCTGCCACAAAGAAGAGGTCAACCTATTTTCCAAAACACCACAACGTGCTAACTAATACGGATTCCCAGTAGTTGTTAACTGTGACAACAGTACAAGTAACAGCCCGATTGGCCATCCTCTTTGTTAAAACTGGTGGTCGTCTTCACAACTGACAGCAAGCAAGTAGCCACTGGTGTGAACAAACCCATTTATTATTGTGGGACAAAATACAATCCCAAAGGGTCTTGAGCTATTATTGCAGTGGCCCCCAACTCTTTAGGCACCAGGGACTAGTTCCATGGAAAGAAGTTTTTCCGCGGACCGAAGGGAGCGTGGTTTTGCATGCTGCCTGTATCCCATGGAGGGGGCTTCGCTTGCTTATGAGGTCTGGTTTCTTGCATGCCGTGGACGGATGATGGTCCATGGACCAGGGGTTATTATTGGTCCATGGACCAGGGGCCGTGCATTATTGTATCACGGTATCAGTGGATGTTTGTTTGTCAGAAGGAAAAGCATTATTTCTCTAGCTGCTTTTATAAACACTCAAGGAAGGCAAGTCTCTCTTTTGATTTATTGGCTTTAATATCCTCATGCAATGACTTTGGACCTTTTGACTCCCTTCAAGCCCCTAGAGAACACCGCTATTCCCAAGTTTGCATTTTTTAATTTTCTGCTTTATAGTAGCAGTAAAGAGAGTCAGGGCCTTTCTTTCCTGCTTTGATTTAGAAGGAATATAGCACTTAGTGGGAAGACTCTAGTTATGAGCTCTATGGTAGAGGCAAATTTATGAAAGCTTTATTAAATATTAACCCTTTCCAAGCCTGGAAGTTGAGAACGTTCCTTCCATTATGTTTTTCCAGCTTAGAATTTGGCTTCTTCTAGTCTCTGGATATTTTGGGGGAGCCATTTTGTCCATGGTGCCATTTTGGAATTGCCTGACAATTTCAATGTTACTGTCACCTTCCTCTATAGAGGCCTTTTTGCCCTTCCTAAAGGCAGCAACCATTTTTCTGGCTTTTCTGAATTAATACTCAAGTTTGACCAGGAAAAATCTCCTGTTTTTTGTCATCCGAGATGCTCTATGCAAATACATCCCCCACAGAGGCTGTATATTCAGACTACTTCCTTCTTGATTTTTCCTTTCATCATTTTTCTACTCCCATCTGACTCCCAATCTTTAGATGCCTTAATCTTAATCCATCTTGAAGGTCTGTGGCGCAAGTTTCTGGCAACACTTTAAAAACACCTCCACATGAGGGATTGCTGGCGAACAGGGCATCTGTCTAGTCAGTGTTTCTCAACCTTGCCAATCAGAGGTGGTATTCAGCAGATTCTGACCAGTTCTGGAGAACCAGTAGTGGAAATTTTGAGTTCGGAGAACTGGCAAATAGCACCCCTGACTGGCCCCGCCTCCATCCCTTCTCTGCCTCCTGAGTCCCAGCTGATCGGCTGGGTCTTCTTTGGTTGCCCTGCACAGGAGAATGGAGCTGGAAAGCAGGCTAGTGGGGTGGGGAGGGAATGGGGATTTTTCAGTATATCCTTCTCCTGGAGTGGGATGGCAATGGTACAATATCCTTCCCCTGCTACGCCCAGCAAGCCACACCATGCTCACCAAGCCATGCCCACAGAACCGGTAGTAAAAATTTTTGAATACCACCACTGTTGCCAACTTGTAAAGATTTGTAGACTTCAAATCCCAGAATTCCCCAAACAGCTGGGTGGCTGGGGAATTCTGGGAGTTGAAGTCCACCATCTTAAAGTTGCCACAGTTGAGAGATGTTGCTCTACATCAGGGGTGTCAAACAAGGCCCAGGGGCCGGATCAGGCCCCTGGGGTGCTTAGATCTGCCCCACAGGGTCGCCCTAGAAATAGCGAAGGACAGGCCTGTGGTGCCTCTGCCAGTGAAAACAGAGCTCGCAAGGGCCGGGGGCAGCCCTCCTCTTTTTGCTGGCAGAGGGTTGCAGGAGGCCCTCTCAGCTGAAAACAGGGCTCGGGAGCCTGTTTTCACTGGCAGAACACTTGGGCCGCCACAGGTGCCCCCCCAACACAAGTATCTCATGCTGGCCACACCCACCCTGGCCCCCCGAGGTCGAACACAACCCTGTTGTGGCTCTCAGTGAAATCGAGTTTGACCCCCTGTTCTACCTGGTGTGAATTCTACTGAGAGAGAAGTTCTGGCATCTTGCAAAACACCCAACTCTTAACATTAGATTAATCAGCTACTATTCCTACATTCACATGACCTGAGATGCCTGAGCAAATAAAATGTTCTTTTTATTTTATTATTTTTATGTGGCTGCCTGTCTCACCTAACCTGATTCTGACTGACTGACATAATAAAAACATCAGTACAGTAAACAAATGCAAAAAGCTCATCAAAACACATGGGTTTAAGAGCCGTGATGGCGCAGCCGTTAGATTGCAGTATAGCGCGTTAACTCACTGCTCACTCCAGGAGTTCGATCCTGACTGGTTCAAAGTTTTACCAACCTTGGAAGGATGGACCCTCCATCCTTCCAAGGTTGGCAAAACGAGGACCCAAATTGTTGGGGGCGATGTGTGGACTCTGTAAACCACTTAAAGAGGGCTGTAAAAACACCGTGAAGTGGTATATAAGTTTAAGTGCTATAGTGCTATTGCTATTATAACTTAATGGGAAGTACTTTTCCTCCAAAATACTCTGAGCCAATAGGAGACTGATATCTATGCAATATAAAATCAGTGTTTGGAATGGTAAGTCCTGGAAGGAGAGAACACTAGTAACAAAAACTCCCTTCACGTTACTTTCTTCCTCTCGGCTCCTTCTTTCTGTGGTGAAAAATCCAAAATCTCTTATCTCTTGCAGTCCCTTCAGCCAAAAAAAAAGTGGGGGGGGGATGGTTTCCTGATATTTCCTTCCTCACCTTGCACACCTTCATTTCTGTGCAAATGCTGACACTCCTGGCCTGCCTTATATGCAGGCTAAAGCAAAAGATTTATAGGATCTGAAGAGAAATCTGAGTTTGCGGACTAGGGCGTCAAGCAAGGAGAGATAGGTACTTTTCCTGATTGAATTGCACCCTGCTGTTCCAGGGAAGGGTGGGTGGCGATGCAAAATGAATTTCTTCCCTAGAAAAAGAATGCATCACACCTTTTAATAGTCTTGTTCACCTGCACTGCCCTGACGCTCTCTGCAATTCCGTCGGAATCTGGAATTACTTGTCAAGCTCAAGGTTAGCAATGAATGTACCAAGAAAAGAAGGTGACAGGTCCATGGTAACACTCGCTCGCGGCTACTTGAACATATATAATCTGGGACTCAAAGCACTGTAGAAAAATAATAATCTCCCAAACGGACCCCAGGTAGTTATTTATGAAAGTTGAAGTGTATGATCTTACTGAATTATGCCCATTAGGTGAGGGACTCACCAAACAGGAGGGGAAAGGCGAAAATAAGACGAGGCTTCCAGGATAATTACAGCCACCTTTTCACGCAAATCGGAGCACCAACATTTCAAATGACAAATTAGGATCGCTAAAAGGCAGAATGCTTTGCAATACAAAATTTGCAAGCACCTTGAGAATGGCAAAATCCTTCTTCAACCTATTTGGCATCCTAGTGCTCTGTGTTCAAGGGAGAGTGTTTAGTATATGGGGGGGAATTCAGACCCTTGACAATCTCGCTGTGATTTGAAACTATGCAGACCAGGTATACGCTGTACTAGCTGAGAAAATAATACGAACTACGCCAGAAGCACAAAAGAAGATCGAGATTACGAGGAAATTGTTGCTTAACTTTATAAAGGGAAACCTCACTATTCCACCAGTTCCAGAAAGTAATGGCAGAGACAGTGGTGGGATTCAATTTTTTTTACTACCGGTTCTGTGGGCGTGGCTTGGAGGGCGTGGCAGGGAAAGGATACTGCAAAATCTCTATTCCCACCCCACCCCACTAACCTGCTTTCCAGCTCTGTTCTCCTGTGAAGGGCAACCAATGAAGACCCAGCCAATCAGCTGGGACTCGGGAGGCAGAGAAGAGATGGGGGAGGGGCCAGTCAGAGGCGGTATTGGCTGGTTCTCTGAACTACTCAAAATTTCCGCTCACGGTTCTCCAGAACCGATCGGAATCTGTTGAATACCACCTCTGCTAACGGCATCTAGTGACTTCCTAGCCATGGTTAATCACATTCACCCCCTTTAAGTAACAGGTGGTATTCCAAACTACTCAAAATTTCTGCTACCGGTTCTCCAGAACTAGTCAGAACCTGCTGAATACCAACTCTGGATAGAGACGTTTACAAAGTGTTGGTTGGTATTCAGCACTGATGAGGCCACACTTGGAATACTGCATCCAGTTCTGGTCACCATAACACAAAAGAGATGGTGAGACCCCTAGAAACAGTACAGGGAAGAAAGATGATTACAAGGCTAATAAACCGTAGGATGGGTGGTTGCATAAACCGGGTACGCCTAATCTAATGAAGAGAAGGACTAGGGGGAGACATGATAGCAGTCTTCCAATATTTGAGGGGCCACCACAGGAAAGAGGGGTCAATTCATTCTCCATATCACCTAAAGGCAGGACAAAAAGTAACAGATGGAAGCTAATCAAAGAGAGATTCAAGCTAGAATTAAGAAGAAATGTTCCATTCATTGGAATGGCTTGCCTCCAGAAGCTGTGGGTGCTCCATCACTGGAAATTTCCAAATATAGATATATTCGTCCAGAATGGTATAGGGCAGTGATGGCAAACCTTTTCGGCACCAGCTGCCCAAACTTGGACGCGTGCACGTGTGCATGCACCGGAGTGCCGGAAACCGAAGACCAGCTGGGTGGGGTGCATGTGCACGCCAGAAACCAGAAGAACAGGGGTGGGATTCAATTTTTTTAACAACTGGTTCTGTGGGCGTGGCTTAGGTGGTGGGCATGGCTTAGGTGGTGGGCATGGCTTAGGTGGTCATGTGACTGGGTGGATGTGGCTTGGTGGTCATGTTATTGGCTGGGCGTGGCCAACTCAGTATCACTCACATCGAGGCACGCATCTCCTCGCCTGGCCTCTCATGACTGTGGGGATGCTGCAACAGTCGTAAGTGTGAAAAATGGTCATAAGTCACTTTTTTCAGTGCCATTGTAACTTTGAATGATCACTCCACACAAGCAAAGTACCAGCAAAGGAGGGAAAAAAACTCCAGAGAAGTTCCAGAGACAGGAAGTCTAGTCCTGCCAAGAATGTAATAAGGGTTAACGGAGAGGCAGTTTCTATAAGCAACACCAGAATGTTTCCTTCCTGTCTTCCTTACAGGATTAGGCCAGTAATTTCTTCTAACAACCGGTTCTCCGAACTGCTTAGAATGTTAACAACTGGTTCTAGCGAACAGGTGCGAACTGGTATCATCCCACCCCTGCAGAAGAGCACCTGGCGACGGCACGTGTGCCCACATAGAGGGCTCTGTGTGCCACCTCTGGCATGCATGCCATAGGTTTGCCATTCATGGGTATAGAGTCTCCTGCTTGAGCAGGGGTTGGACTAGAAGACCTCCAAGGTCCCTTACAACTCTATTATTTTATGTTCTGATTTTGAAGGTAGAAACAAGCAAACAAAAACCCTGGAGTTTTCCCTTTAAAAAAATTGCTGAAAGGAAGGAAGAGAAATCTAATAGGGATTTCTTGGGGTAAAGGGGAACAATTTTATCTCTTAGCAGGTTCAATCTTCATTTTGAAAATAGTTTTCCTGCTGGGCAGTGTATGGAATTGTCAAGAACATGGAATAACGATTTCAGGGGGAAAGTTTGCTATGAACAGTGCCACATGTAATGTTAGCTAACAGAAAGAGAAGCGTGTTCTGCCTATCTACAAGAAATATTTACTGTAATATTACCAATCTAGCAGTGTAACTTGGAGCTACTCCACCTAAACAATTTATAGATTTCTAGCAAGAAATCCCTGGAATTTTAATCTTCAGCCCTGCATCTATCCAGCACTAACAGAGTTGTCATAAAACCAGATTCACAGACGCACCAAACAATTGGTAGAACAAAAGAACAGCTATGCTCTAGTAGTGCACTGCATGTTCAATGGTACTGCGTGCACCTGGCACATTATGCACACCCATGAGATATAGTAGTTTTATTTGCAGCCTATTCTTACTTCCTACCTGTATATGCAAAAAGGGAAAATCTATATAATAGGCTTTTACAGATTATGCCTCAACTTACAACCAAAACTGAAATCAGAATTTTCACGGCTAAGCAATGTAGGTTGTTAATGGGAGTCACATCCAATTACTATCTTTTCCACAGTAAATCGCTGTTGGTGGAAAGGGCAGTAAAATTGGATGTGACTCCACTAACAATGTACTTTGCTTAGCTATAAAAATTAAGTGAATCACTGTGGTTGTTAAGTGAAGCACATAGTCATTAAGCAAATCTGGATCCCTGCCCCCACTGGCTCTGCTTAACAGAAGTTAACTGTGAGAGTTGCAAATGATAAACAAATGATCCTGGGATCTTGCAACCATCAAAACCTAATTGTGTTTGCCAAACACTTAAATTTTGGTCACATGACCCCGAGATACTGCAAATCATAAATATAAACCAGTTGTCGAGCATCCAAATTTTGATCATGTGACCAGGAGGATGCTGAAACAGTCCTAAGTGTGAAAAACAGTCATAAGTCACTTTTTTCAGTGCTGTTGCAATTTCAAACGGTCATTAAATGAATGGTTGTAAATCAAGAACTACCTGGTAACTGTCAACTAAAAAGATTACTCTTTTGGTCTTTTTAGCTGCCAGAAAAAGGGAGTGGGGGAAAACAAGACATTCTTGAAATGCCTAGATAATCACCTCGGCAGCCCAAAGTTGTCAGAGCATTAGAAGGTTATTGGAGAGCATGATGGATGACTCTTGGGGATGGATGTATCCCATTGGAGAATACACATCCAGAGGGTGGGAGAAAGATCAGGGTCAAGGGGGAAATGTATGATGTGATTTAGTATCGGTTGCACCCAGCCACGCGCCAACATGGCAACCTCTAATAAGCCAATTTACTTTTCTCTGAGATGCGGCTAGAGACTTTTGAATGAGGGTGGACTTGTTGGAGCCCTGACAACAACTCTATAAAGCAGAGCAGGGGTGGGCTGCTACGGGTTTACCCGGGTTCGGGAGGACCCGTTGTTAACGTTATGGCTGGTTTGGCGAACCCGCCAAATCCCACCCCTAGCTGACCCCGCCCCATCCGGCCTCTCCCAGGCGTCTCCATGCGGCCCGTTTTGGATGCAGGGCCCATGCGAAGGCTCAGGGAACGCAAAAAATGGGCCTCCTGGAAGTTCCGGAAGTCCGAAAACAGGCCCATTTCCTGCCTCCAGAGGGCCTCCGGAACCCAGGCGAGTCTGTTTTCACCATCCCAGAGGCTTAAGAAAAGACTCCAGAGTCTGAGGAAGGAGAAAAATGAGCCTCTCAGAAGTTCCGGGAGTCTGAAAAAGGGCCTGTTTCCAGCCTCTGGGGGAGGCCGTTTTCGCCCTTCCAGAGGCTCTAGGAAAGCCTCCAGAGCCTAAGGAGGCAAAAACGCCCCCCCCCGCCCCCATGGTGCAGGAGGCCGACTAGGCCACGCCTACCCAACAACCGGGTAGAGAACCTATTGCTGAAATTTTTGAAGCCTACCCCCCCTGAAGCAGGGGTGTCAAACTCCAGGCCTGTGGGCCGGTTCCAGTCCACGGGGTTCTTAAATCTAGCACCCGGGGCCGTCCTGGAAATATCGAAGGACCTGCTTGTGATGCTTCTACCGGCCAAAATGAGCTGGGGGGGAGGCTGTTTTCGGCCTTCACAGCCTCCCAAAAACGGGCTGCCCAGAGGTTCCCCCCAGCTGGGTGCAGAACTACAATCCCGATCTGGCCCTCGAAAAAAAATCCAGTTTGACACCCCTGCTATAACAAAATGATCCTCTACTAAGAAGATTGTTATGTGAACAACCCAAACCTTGATATTCCACGGCCGCAAGCCATAGCATCCCTTCCTGGCTAGATTGGACAGTTTCCACCTGCAATAAAGAGGCCCTACGGGTAAAGAACATCCCGATCGTATTAAGATATTTCTGTGAATCTGCAATCTGGTTCTGGGTTTTTTTTTTGTGTGTGTAGTAGGCACAGCTGGTACCCATTATAAATTCTTGCTTCCCTAATTAAGGTGGAAACATGTTGATATTATGATGGTGTTGTGAAAAACCTCCAACATGGAACGTTAACAAAAGCAGAAATCAGAAGCACTTGGCTAACTGGGCAGCTTGCTTTGAATTTCTTGGGGAAAGAATTGTGGCTTTTAAATGCATGTGAAAGGAATCAGATTCTTCAGTGGTGTCTGATTGCAACAATTAGTTTCTTTGCAATGGTAATTCACAACTGGTTCCTTTTCCCTTCCCACCCACTGCCAGGAGAGAAAGCATTCAGTTTAATTTTAAAAACACAGTACATCTTGGCTGAAAAACGCTTTACTCCACTAAAACATTGCTACTTTATCTGTCCTTTTTAAGCAACCAGATTTATTTATTTTTTTTGCTATTTGCAACCAAATGTCAGTGAGACCCAAGGGCCCAATCTTAGGGCCTCCCAGTAGGTAAGAATTTGTGGCGATATGGCATGCTTCTTTCTGATCTTGCTAATTTTGAATACAGCTAATCCTCAACTTATACTGACGATTCATTTAGTGACCATTCAAAGTTACAATAGCACTGAAGAAGTGACTTATGACCATTTTTCACATTTATGACTCTTGCAGCATTCCCATGGTCATGTAGAAAACTGGCACCCACCCCTCCCAGAAGAGTGAAATGTTTTAGAAAATATTAAAAAGGCAGAATATTGTATTTCCCCTAACCAAGAAATGGAAATATTAAGGGAGACAAAAAACTCAGCTCCAGCATATCCAGCACATATTGGGTGCCCATTAAGAAGGACTGGGTCAGCCTTTCTACAAGACAAAAGACCTTCAGCTCCAGGGTGATGGGATTAAGACATGACCTTCAAGGACATAATAGGATTAACCTTCTAGCAGCAGAGCTCACTGCATTGCAAAACCTTCTAAGGACTGTTGGGAGAAATACCCTTCTGGGTTCAGTTCCAAGTGGAAAAAAAGACACTGGAACCACGGAGGCTGCTTGGAAGGTTTAATGGTGGACAGGACCACATGGCCTGGAGCTCCAAAGAAGGATGATCACATGCTTCATGGTGAGAAGAGATCAAGAAAAAAAGGCTCGAGGTGCTGAGAGTGTCTGGGTTTTATACCCTCTGATGGGATTTGAATTGGCGCTTGTATTCTAATTGGTTGTCAGACTCCCAGGGGAAACTCTGTAGGCTGTCTTGAGTTCCAGGCTTGGTTGAGCCTTGCTGGATGATTATGCACTGAAAGGGCTTTTGGCAATTTCTATAGTTTTACCTGGAGTTCCTTGTTATGTAAAGTATTCTGGTCCAGGCCTTAATGTCCCACCCATTAACAAAGGTGGGGGTGAGATTCTGCTTCTGAGGTGAGTTTCTGCTTCTTGAGTTTCTACTCTTTTTAGGGAAAATATTCTGCCTTTTTAATATTTCCTAGGCTATTTCAATTTTCTAGGAGAGGGGTGGGTGCTAACTTCCTACAGGACATTACATCAGCCCAGGCTTCAACCGAACCTAACTCAGACAAACTCTTATGATTTGCACATGACCCCTACAGCAGCCAATAGAATACATTTCTTGCACAGGAACAGGAAGTTAAAGGGCAAGGCCTGAGAGAAGGTATAAATAACCCTCATTTCTCCACTCCATGTGTTCAGCTGCTCAGGCCCTTAAACCTTTGTGGTCCTGTTCCTCAATAAACCATCTTTCTAATCAGCCTCCATGTTTCCAGTGTCTTTCTCCCTGCTTGGACCTGAACCAGATGGATATTTCTTCCAGCAGTCCCATGATCAAAATTCAGATGCTTGACAATTGACCCATTTTTATGACAGCTGCAGTGTCCTAGGGTCACGTGATTGCTTTTTGTGACCATCTGACGAGCAAAGCCAATAGGGAAGCCAGATTCATTTAACATCTCTGTTACTAATTTGACAACTGCAATGATTCACTTAACAACTGTGGCAAGAAAGATTGTAAAATGAGGCAAAACTCAGTTAACACATTTCTCACTTAGCAACAGAACTTCTGGGCTCCATTGTGGTCATAAGTCGAGGATTACCTGTACTCCCACTCATATAGGTAATAGCAATAGCACGTAGACTTATATACCGCTTTATAGTGCTTTACAGCCCTCTCAAAGCGGTTTACAGGGTCAGCCTATTGCCCCCAACTATCTGGGTCCTCATTTTACCCACCTCGGAAAGATGGAAGGCTGAGTCAACCTTGAGCCTGGTGGGATTCGATCTGCCAAATTGCAGTGGGAGTAGCTTGCAGTCCTGCACTCTAGCCACTGCACCACCAAGGCTCCATATTGCTACTGGAAACCACTTTTCAAAAGGAGGAGAGCCAATGAGGATTGTCAATAGCAAAGAAACAAACAGACAAGAAATATACAAGGCATTTTAAAATGGGGCAAAATTCACTTAACAAATGTTTTGCTTAGCAACAGAAATTTTGGGCTCTATTGTAAGATGAGGACTACCTGCGTTTCAAAAAGGAGAACTAAGATTATTGTGTGTGTGTGTAGAAAGTTAGCCCCCCCACTCCTCTCCTAGAAGAATGAAATATTTTAGAAAATATTAAAAAGGCAGAATATTATACCTCCCTGGGTGAGAAAAGGAGAAACATGTTCTTGGAAAGCAGCCCCCACCTTTGTCACTATCCCCAGAAAGACTGGGCCAGCCTATCTACAAGACAAACAATCTTCGCCCCCCCCAGGACAGAATAGGATTAGCCCTCTACCCACCTAGCATCAGAGCTCACCACATGGCATCTGGGGATATTACCTCAGCCCAAGGTTCAACCAAACTTGATTCAGGTGAACATTACTCCATATGGGAGTCGGACAACAACCAATAGAATACATTTCTTGCACAGGAACAGGAAGTTCAAGGGCAAGGCCCAAGAGAGGGTTTAAATATCTCTCTCTCTCTCTCTCTCTCTCTCTCTTCTCCGCATGGTCAGCTACTCAGAATTACAGAATTGATTCTTAGAATTGGTGGTTCTTGCTTCACCATTAAATCATCTTTCCAATCAGCCTCCATGTTTCCAGTGTCTTTCTTCCCACTTGAAACTGAACCCAGATGGACATTCCTTCCAACAGTGTGTGTCCAAAAAAAACCCTTCCTGCTTTATGAGAAGCATGTTCTACCTCTCCACTCAAACAAAAAAGGAATTTTAACTTTCTCAACAGATAGTTTCCCAAATGCTTTATGGTGTTGGAAGTTAAAACCCACCCCATTCCTGGAAAATTGAAATATACTAGGAAATATTAAAAAGGCAGAATATTTCCCCTAAAAAGAGTAGAAACTCAGAAGCAGAAACTCACACACACCCCTTTGCTAATGGGCCATTACTCTGGCCTAAGCCAGCCTATTTTACATAACAAAGATCTCCAGGTAGAGCTATAGGAATTGCTCAAAGCCCTTTCATTACAACCAAGGCTCAACCAAGCCTGGAACTCAGGACAGCCTACAGCGTTGCCCCTGCATGTCCCCATGGGAGTCTGACAACCAATCAGAACACAAGCTCAAATTCAAATCCCAACAGAGGGTATAAAACCCAGGCACACTCAGCCCTTCCTTCTTTGGAGCTCCAAGCCACGTGGTCCTGCCCACCATTAAACCATCTTTCCAAACAGCCTCCATGTTTCCAGTTTCTTTTCCCCCACTTGGAACTGAACTCAGAAGGATAATTCTTCCAACAATGGATTTAACCAATCTGGAGGCTGAGCGCCATAATACGCATTCACCTTGGTTTAGCAAAGGCTTCCCTGCCGGTGGGCCCAGAGAAGTAAGCAGGTCTGGGAAAACTGAGCAATGGATGGCTTTAAACAAATTGTACACAGAAAGAGAGATTTATGAGAAGGGCAAGGAGGTGAGCGAAAGAAACACCAAGACTTTACAAAATAATGCAATTTTATCAGGCCACGTTGACCAAGGCACAGAATGCCCTCGGCTTTGAAGAGCGACACGACAGCATGGAATCGTTTAAACAAACTACAAAGGAAAATCAGAAGTTCCCCCAAACTCCTGCAGCAGCTTTCCTGAAATTCGGAAATCGCAAACAGGTGCCCTTTGATGAGCCAGCCTGGCTGAAGGCAATAAAAACTGCCTTTCAGCACATTTTGTGGGCATCCGATTCAGGGAGGCTGTTCTAGAGAATTAGGGCAGCTTTTACAGAGAAGAGTAGAAGCAGCAATTATCTAAGCACAAATTAATTTAAATGTGGCCTCAAACTGCTGTTTGCTGCCTGAACATGCGATCATAATAAATCAATTTCATTACACTCGGATTTGGCTTTTTTGTTTGCCTCTTAAGTTATACTTAATGAGTTTGTGTTAGCTTTTATAGCTCTGAATCTGAGGTACAAAACCCCATGTGTCTGTTCATTCAGCCGTCTCAGGACAGGATTGCACCATACAATTCAAGCCACTCATCACGGATGAGGAAGTGGCCCTTTATGATTTGTGGACTTCAACTCCCAGAATTCCTGAGCCCACACATAAGGAAATAGAGTGAATGCTGAACAAGGGCTGACATCCAAAGCATTGTTTTCAGGCTCAAATAAAGAACCAGTTTAATTAGACTGTCCATATTAATTTTGTTTGGAAAACCTGTTCTGACCCATCTCCTCAAACATGACAAACCCTCTGAAGTTAAATCAATGATTCCTTTATTAGGATTGCTGGCAGCCCAGGCAGAAAGTTTCTTACTCACCGCAGGCTAACAAGTCTGTCCAGCAGGGAGATGAACAGTTGTGTGCCACACCTATCCATCTCCGCCCCCTGCCTTTTATCCCCAGAGCTAGGGTGGGGCTTTACTAGCAGCAGTGGCTCTTCTGTCCCAAGGACCGGCCCATAGATTTCCACTGCTCTCCTCTCCTCTGCATTCTGCGTATCTGCGTGTCAGGCACTGGACCCAGCTGTTCCTCCTCTTCCTCATCAGCCACTTCCAGACCTGGGGGCTGTTGACTCTCCATTTGAGGGCTGACGGATGGCCCAGGCTGCATCTCTCTCTCTCTCTCTCTCTCTGCCAGCTCCATTCCCCCTTTCCCCTTGGAGCTCTCAGGTTGCCTTGATGCTGACCCTGACTCCCATGCATCCTCCTCCTCATCTAATTCGGCTCCTGGAGGGGCCAGTGGCTGACAGAAATAGGATAGGAAGAATATGCTTTTGAATGTTGGTGTTGGGAGAATATGGTGGATGGCCAAGAAAACTTACCATGATTTGTCAGGACAAATCAAACCAGTGTTCTCACTCGAAGTACAAATGACCAGATTCAAATTGTCCTATTTTCCCTATAAGATGTGAAGATCCTGCTTTTGGGGGGGAAAGGTTCTAATGATAGGAAAGGTGGAAGGAAATTGAAGAAAAGGATGACCAGCATTGAGGTGGATGAATCCAGTTATAATGGTGTGGGCTACACCATTGGAACACCTGAAAGGACCAGGCTAATCTAACTCTATGGTTGCTAGGAGTCAAAAATGATTTGATGGTCCCTAATCAACCAAGTGAAGGGATATGGTGACCCAGTGGCTAAGACGCTAAGCATGTCGATCAGAAAGGTTGGCAGTTCCCTAGCGCCGTGTAACGGAGTGACCTCCGGATGCTTGTCCCAGCTTCTGCCAACTTAGCCATTTGAAAGCATGTAAAAAATGCAAGTAGAAAAATAGGGACCACTTTGGTGGGAAGGTAACAGCGTTCTGTGCCCCTTTGGCGTTTAGTCATGCCGGCCACATGACCATGGAGATGTCTTTGGACAGCGCTGGCTCTTTGGCTTTGTAACGGAGATGAGCACCGCCCCCTAGAGCCAGAAACAACTAGCACGTATGTGCGAGGGGAACCTTTACCTTAATCACCCAAGTAAGGGTTACAATTATCCCACCAGTCTGTTTCCAATACTCTGCTAAACTTATCTTATTACTGGCTTAGCGACTTTTTTAGTAAATTAGGTAAACGCAGTAGGTAAAATAACATGTTAATATCAGCCATGCCTTTGACAAAGTACTCCACGACATTCTGATTAACCAGACAGTTTGGAGTGGTTTGAAATGAGTGGCAATTAAAGGGATATATAATTGGCTTGAAAATCATACTCAAAGGGCATTCATCAATGAGTCTCATCAGATTGGAAGGAAGTATGGAAGGAAGGTGTTCCAAGATTCACTCCTGAGATTTGCACACTTTCTTTAATGACTTGGAAGGAGAGGCGAAAAGAATACTTAATCCAATATACCGAGGACACAAAATTGGGCGAGAGACCGAGCAATTTAATATATCTTGAGTGGTTATAAAAACAGGTTGGAAGCAATGGAAGGAAATTTCACACAGGCAAAAACTTTCCCACTTTGGAAAGAGAAATGAAATGAACCAGAACAAAATATAGGATTATAGGGCTTGTGAAGAAAAAGAGAGAGAGAGAGAAAGCTGTAAAGGAATTCAAAAATGACCTTGACGAATGTTATCTTTTCTTTTATGTATACTAAGAGTATTTACCACCCAAGACAAATTCCTTGTGTGTCCAATCACACACCTGGCCAATAAAGAATTGAATTCTATTCTATTCTATTCTATTCTATTCTATTCTATTCTATTCTATTCTATTGCTGTGTGAGAGAACCATTAAAGAGATCTGGAAAAGAAATTACATGTTCATGGCAAGTATAGGTTGTGCTCAACTTATGACCACAAAAGAGCCCAACATTTCTGCTGCTAAGCGAGGCCTTTGTTATGTGAGTTTGCCCCCATTTTATGACATTTCTTGCCACAGTTGTTAAGTGAATCACTGTGGTGGTTGTAAGAAAAGTTGTAAAATGAATCTGGCTTCCAGATTGTCTTTGCTTGTATGAAGGTGATCATAAGACCCCGGGACCATCATAAATAGGAGCCATAAATATTTATTTATTGATTTATTTTATTTGTCAAGCATGTATAAGAAAACAAGTATACATATGAACAGAATATACAGTATAAACATATAAGCAGGAGTGGGATCCACCCAGTGTAACTGGTAGCAGAAACTTTGAGTAGTTCGGAGAACCAGCAAATCCCACCTCTGACTGGCCCTGCCCCCATCTCTTCTCTGCCTCCCGAGTCCCAGCTGATTGGCTGGGTCTTCTTTGGTAGCCCTGCATAGGAGAACAGAGCTGGAAAGTAGGTTAATGGGGTGGGGAGGAAATGGGGATTTTGCAGTATCCTTTCCCTGCCACGCCCACAAAGCCACACCCAAAGAACTGGTAGTAAAAAATTCTGGATCTCACCACTGGTTGCACTGTCCCAGTCATGTGATCATCATCTTATAACCTTCTCAGCCAGCTTCTGACAAGGAAAGTCAATGGGGCAAGCCGGATTCACTTAACGACTGCGTGATTCACTGAACAGCTGCAGTGATTCACTCAACAACCGTGACCAAAAAAGGTCATAGAATTAGGCATGATTCACCTAACAACTTCCTGGAAACAGAAATTTTAGCCCCAATTGTGGTCGTAAGTCATGGCACTGAAAAAAGTGAGTTATCACTAGTCCTCTCACAACCATCACAGCATTCCCCATGGTCTTGTTGTTGGAAGAAATATCCATTTTGGTTTAGTTCCAAGCCAGGAGAAAGGCACTGGAGACCAAATGGAGGCTGGAGGCTGATGGAAAAGAGAGTCCATTTATTGATGAGCAGAACCACCTGGGACATGGTTCTGGTGCTGCTGACCACATGGAGTTGAGAATGAGGGGTTTTTATACCTTCTCTTGGGCTTTGCACTTGAGCTTCCTGTTCCTGTGCAAGAACATGTATTCTATTGGCTGTTGTAGGGGTTATGTAGGGGTCATAGCTGACTCTGTAGGTTGCCTGAGCTCCAAGGTTTGTTGAAGTTTGCTGCTGAGATGATGCAATGAAGGAGCTCATGTTCTGAAAGGGTGTTGGGCAATTCCTATTAAGAGCCGTGATGGCGCAGTGGTTAGAGTGCAGTACTGCAGGCTACTTCTGCTGACTGCCGGCTGCCTGCAATTTGGCAGTTCGAATCTCATCAGGCTCAAGGTTGACCCAGGCAGCCTTCCATCCTTCCAAGGTGGGTAAAATGAGGACCCAGATTGTTGGGGGAAATAGGCTGATTCCGTAAACCACTTAGAGAGGGCTGTAAAGCACTGCAAAGTGGTATATAAGTCTAAGTGCTATTGCTATTGCTCTGGCTTAATGGCTTTGTCCTGGTTTGGATCTTGACTGAGGGCTATTTGCCTGTGAATAGAGCTACCTAGATACTTGGCTTCTTTCAATAAGCTCTTTATCTTTCAAGTGCTGGCATCCGCTGAGGGCTATTAAGGAAGGTGGGGGTTGCTTTCTTTCTGGAAAAATATGTTTTTCCTTTTGGGAAATATCATATTCTTCCTTTTTAAATATTTCCTAAAATACTTCCTTTTTCTAGGACAGGGGTTGGGTGTTAACTTTCTAAAATGTGATCAAAATTTGGGTGCTAACATGTACTTATAACAGTTGTACTGTCCCACAGTCATGTGATCACCAATTGAGATTTTCCAAGATGGCAGCTTGCAAGCCAAGTCAATGGGGGAAAGCCAGGGGTGGGCCGCTACGGGTGCTCCTGGGTTCAGGAGGACCGGTTGCTAATGTTATGGCTGGTTCGGAGAACCGCCAAATCCCACGCCTGGCTGGCCCTGCCCTTCCCACCGCTTCCGGGAGTCTCCACATAACCCGTTTTGGATGCAAGGTAAGTGCAGGGTCTGTGAGGAGGTTCGGGAAACAGGCCTCCTGAAGTCCAAACCGGCCCGTTCCTGCCTCCGGAGGGCCATCTGAAACCCGGGAGAGGCCATTTTCACCCTCCCAGAGGCCTCCGGAGCCTGGGGAAGGTGAAAACGTCCCCCCCACCCGTGATGCAGGAGGCCAACTAGGCCACGCCCACCATGGCCACGCCCACCCAGCAACCGGGCAGAGAACTTATTGCTGAAATTTTTGAAGCCCACCCCTGGGGAAGCCAGTTTCGCTGAATCACTGCATGATTCACATAATAACTGCAGTGATTCTTTTAGCCGTGGCCGTAAAAGATCCTAAATTTGGATGTGACCACCTTGCTTAACAACCGAAATTCTGCTCCCGACTGTGGTCATAAATTGAGGGTTACCTGTAGGCCAATTATTTCCAACATGGGGAGAATGACCTGTGCCCTATTCATCTAGGAACTGTTCAAAAAGGAGGCAAGTTGGTGTGGGGAAGAAGAATGGGATGGATAATGCAAATTCAGCCCCACAATTATCGACAAAGATTTGAACCCACATTTTTAAAGCTAAGCACTGAAAGTTCTTTTCTTTAAATACTTCTTAATATTTCTCACTTTCAGGATTTTTTTTTTTTTAAAAAGACTCAAGTGCTTTCTGTCCCTTTGATTAACAAATATTCCCACTGTTGTTTGGAAGAAAACAAAACAAGCATAAGTGACATCCCTTTCTGCTTTTAACTGCTTCCAATAACTTGCTATTAAGAAATAATTAGCTTTCCCAGAGTTTCTCTAGAACAGAGCAACCTAGCTAATCCACCTACGGCTATCCTTGGCGAACGTCACACAAATAGAATTTGCTTAAAGAAGAATACATTTCCTTCTTTGCACAATTCAACAACCCACAAGGTGTGGAGACACCCAAACATGAGGTCAACCATAAGGCAATTAACTAGGGAATCTCCGTGCATTTTGTGTGGGCTTTATCACATCCCACAGAGGCAGCAATCTCTGATGAGCAGCCGGTTCCCCTCACTAAATAAGGACAAGTAACAAAATCAGCGACAAACTTGGTTGCCAAATAATTGCCACTTAGTGAAGGTTTTTTTTTAAAATTAGGCACTTTTTCATGCATTCTGATGGGCTATATTGGTAGTCCTTGACAGTTCAAAGTTACAATGGCACTGAAAAAAGTCACATGGCCAGTTTTTCACTTACGACCGTTGCACCATTCTCATGGTCACATGATTCAGACGCTTGTCAACTGACCCATATTTATGATGGCTGCAGTGTCCCGGGGTTATGCGATCCCCTTTTTGTGGCCCTCCTGACCATAAAAGTCAACGGGGAAGCCGGATTCACTTAACAACCATGTTACTGACTTAATGACTGCAGTGATTCACTTAACAGCTGCGGCACTGGTGGGATTCAAACATTTTTACTACTGGTTCTGTGGACGTGGCTTGGTGGACGTGGCGTGGTAGACGTTGCTTAGTGGGCGTGGCAGAAGGATACTGCAAAATCTCCATTCCCACCACACTCCAAGGGAAGGATGCCGCAAAATCCCCATTCGCTCCCCACCCCACTAACCTGCTTTCCAGCTCTGTACTCCTGCACAGGGCAACCAAAGAAGACCCAGCCAATCAGCCAGTCAGAGGTGGTATTTGCCGGTTCTCCGAACTACTCAAAATCTCCGCTACCGGTTCTCCAGAACTGGTCAGAACCTGCTGAATACCACCTCTGGGTTGTGGCAAATGAAATGGGGCAAAACTCATTTTACAAATGTCTCACTTAGCAACATGGACTTAATTGTGGTTGTATGTTAAGGATTACCTGTCGTTTGCTTAAATTATATTTTGCAGAACAAAACAGGGTTTTCTGGGTACACAAAATTATCCTAATCTGTAGTTTACAAAACACTAAGGGCTAGATTCATATATTGCAGCAAACCTAAAGCTGACTCAATCTCATTAGGAGGGCGAATCCAATCTATTTCTCCTGGATTAAGAGATTCCTGATTGAGATCCCCGTGCATCAGCTGTCAGTGCAAGAACGTCTCCACTGTGGCTCATTACTGCTTTGCAAATGACAATTATTTAGATGCAATTATCACTGGGCAGATCCGCACTTCCAGCTTAGCACAGCATGAGACACCTCCCATTTCTGGAGGTCAAGAACATAAGTCATCGGTAACATATGCACAGCCAGCAAATAATACAATGGGCACTTGTGCTTTGGGGTTATACACATCAAAACTTGCGCTCTGCATCTTGTATTAGCTCACCTTTATACTGTTCAGCTTGTTGCACTTCCGTTCCTTGTAAGCAAAACTACCACTCTAAATGTTTACTAAGTTTCCATTATGGAGCATGACCATAATTACAATAATTGTTGCTATTTGGAAAACTTGCCTAGCAATGATGTTTTATAATCAGGTAAAATTGACAGTAATTCTGCCGTTTTCTTTTATTCTAGTCCTAATGGTAAGAAAACTGGCAAAACTTCATGAACAGATGGCTTCTCTTTTTTGTTTTATAGGATTTACTAGGGAAGATGATATATGGGCTTTTTTTTAAATCAGGTGAAACTGACCAGTATCCTTTCAGTTTCCTTTTAAAATTCAGGACTGTGGAAAAATTTTAAAACTATGCTCCTTCCTTCCTCTGTCTCTTCCATCTTTTTTTCTTTTTTTTTGTTCTTTTCTCTTTCCTTTTTTCTTTCCTCACTTCTTTTCTTCCCTCCCATACCTCTTTTGTCCCTCCCTTCTATCCTTCCTTCCTTCTTTCCTTCCTTCTTCTTCCTCCTTCCCATCCTTTCTCTCTCCCTTACTTGGTCCTTCCCTTCCACCCTTTTCTTCCTTTCCTCCCTCCCTTCTTTGCTCTTTGCTCTTTCCTTCCTTCTATCTTCCATCCTCCTTTCTTACCTCTTTCATTCTTTCTCTCTCCCTCTCTTTCTCTCTCCCTCCCCCTCCCTCCCTCTCTCTCTCTCTCTCTCTCTCTTTCCAAGTAGAAAGGTAAATCCCACCAATCAGAGTCTATGGTAAACATAACTTGGACAGAACTTCAAGCCATTTTGGTGGCCAAAAAAGAGAGAGAGAGAAAAGTGTGAAATCTGGAAAGGTTTTCTTAATAAGCCAGTTTCATTTCCAGCCACTTTCCAAGTAGCTAAAAACCACAGTGCTGAAAAGCCCACTGTTTGCATTACCTATATTCCATTTTTCTAATTTCTTCCTAACAATTTAATCAAGCATTTCTCCTTGACAAGACCAGGAGTTGAACTCCGAACCCAACAGACCTATACCCCATTTATCTGATCAAATGGATGTATTTCACAAAAAGGTACTTGTACGTTAATTCAGGAGTCCCCAATGTTTGAGGTCCAATCGCTACATTTGGGATTTTTAGAGCCCATTAGGAGCACTTGGCCCAAATGGCATTCTGTAGGAGAAGAACTAGTGGGTGGAGTTAAGCACATCATAAGCTTAGAGTCCATCCCCATACGTTGCCGCAAACAATCTGAGTCCAACTCTTCTTGAATCCCATTGACCCTTATCTGGTGCCAATTTAGTACAGGTTCAAATTTACAATCACTTATTTAATGACCGTTCAAAGTTACACAGCACTGAAAAAAGTGACTGATGACCGTTTTCACATTGACAATTGTCACAATATCTCTATGGCCACGTGATCAAAATTCAGACGCTTGGCAACTGACTCATATTTATGGCGGTTCCAGGGTCATGTGATCCCTTTTTGTGACCTCCTAAGAACCAAAGGAAATGAGGAAGCCAGATTCACTTAACAACTGTGTTACTAATTCAACAACTGCAGTGATTTACTTAACAATTAAGGCAAGAAAGATCATAACATTGGGCGCAACTCATTAAAAAACCACGGGTAATCCCTCAAAATATGACCACAAACGAACCCAATGTTTCTGTTGTTAAGTGAGACATTTGTTGTGAGTTTTGCTCTGTTTTATGACCTTTCTTGCCACAGCTGTTAAGTGAATCAATGCAGCGGATAAGTTAGTAACCCGGTTGTTAAGTGAATCTGGCTTCCCCACTGACTTTGCTTGTCAGAAGGTCGCAAAAGGGGATCAACTGACCCTGGGACACAGCAACGGCTGTAAGTATGAGTCAGTTGCCAACCATCTGAATTTTGATCTGTTGGAAGAATTATCCTTCTGGGTTCACTTCCAAGTGGGGAAAAAGACACTGGAAACATCATAGGATCCTGGGGGGTGCTGCTATGGTTGTAACTGTGAAAAACGGTCATAAGTCCATTTTTTCAGGGCTGTTGTGGCTTTGGTCACTAAATGATCCATTGTAAGTCGAGGATGACTTGTACCATGCTTAGCAATGGAAACTGTGGTCGTAAACCGAGAACTTCCTATACAGAGAAGCATCTCCTGCCCAAGGATCAGGAACGAGATGTAGGAGCACTTCCTTTCCAGCTTAATTGGATTTCTGGGGATGTGTTTTTCCCATGGATTTCACGGAAACTAAGTCTGCCTCAACCAGCGTCTGATTTGTAGCAGCTCCAAAGAGAAAAATAAGGTCGCAAAATGAATGAGGTGCCAAAGCAAACACTTCAGGAAGCAACCTTAAGAAGACTGACAGTCTGGCTTTCCAGTTTCTTGCAGCTTATTAAATGTGGCTTGGACACCGCAGCATAAGAGAGTAAAATTGGGCCTTAATGTTTAAAAGCAAGTAGAGCCAATGCTGAAATGCAACACTGCTCTGCTGAAAGTTATAAATGTATTATTATGTGTCTAACGGTACGGTAGCAGTTAAAAGACCGAGTGGTGAGCTTGAAATCATAGCTCAGCCCTGAAATCACCCCGTTGCCTTAAGGCAAGACCCTTCATCCAGGCCTAAAGGACTGCCAGATTTCTCTTAGATACCAAGATAGCTTAGAGATACGTCAGGTACAAAATCAAACTAAAGGGATTCATAATATTATCTCAGCTAAACAGTGTTGTGCCATCGGGTTCCAGGTCTGAAAGTAAAATTCATCTACTGTTTATGAAGTAAATTGGCACTTCAAGGCATTATTTAAAATTCACGCAACTGGAGGCTGGGGAGAGAACAATGTTCCAATCAGAGAGAAAACAAAAACACTACAGGAAGAATTTTAGTCAACAAGGTGTTCTCCATAATGGAGACTTATGAACCAATAGTAGACTGCACTACTATTACTGTTAATCTTGTCACTCCTTATTATCCATCCCCACCCACTTGTGATTGTAGGACTGTAATTTTGTCGCTTATATCCTTAAGATCTATATTGACTGTTTCCTAGTATGATTTGATTGCTTATTTGTACCCTATGACTATCATTAAGTGTTGTACATTATGATTCTTGATTCTTAACGAATGTTATCTTTTATGTACACTGAGAGCATTTGCACCAAGACAAATTCCTTGTGTCTCCAATCACACTTGGCCAATAAAGAATTCTACCCTATTCTATTCAGTTCCAGCCAGCATGTTGAATGATCAGAAACGATGGGAACTGTAGTCCAAAACATCTGCAGAAGCCCAGGTATGACTAAATCCTGATTTAAATGGAATTCTTGGTGATGGCCACAAGCTTGGGAGGAAGTTATTCAAGGCTGAATTCATGATTTGTTTATTTAATCTTGGATTTTTTTTAAGACCACCCACTTTGACAACGCCTCTGGGAGACTTGTAGCCGGTTAAAAAACAATTTAAAGAAGGAGGCTTGCAGAAACAAATCAGCTGCATTACACCATTGTTGTTGCTTAAAAGGACCACACAGGAACACACTCAGCTAAGTCTCAAGGGTCTTCCTAAAGGACAGGCTGTAACTATTACTTTTGAATACTCCAGTTAGATTTGTCTAACTGGAGACCTTTCAGATGTGTGGGTAGCCTTCAGATTGAGGAAGTCTGTCCTACAATTGCCAAAGAGGTCGATTGATTAATTACTTGCCAACAAGTCAGTGTCAACTAGCAACCTCATACATCAGGAGTGTCCAACCTTGGCCACTTGAAGACTTCAATTCCCAGAATTCCCCAGTCAGCCAGCCATGCTGGGGAATTCTGGGAGTTGAAGTCCACAAGTCTTAAAGTGGCCAAGGTTGAATATCCTTGACACTGATGGATTTTCTCTGTGAAGATTTGTCTCCAATCCTGGTCCTCCAGGTATTCCAACTCTAATGGACTCCATTCACCTTGCAGCTGGTTGTTTTCTGCCCTTTCCTTCTACTCTTTCCACCATTAGAACTTTCTCCAGAGAACTGGTCTTCACATCTTGTGTCTGAAGTAGGATAATTTGAGCATCATCATTTGGGTCTCAAGCGAGAGCTGCGGTTGATTTGTTCAGTGATCCATTGGTTTATATGTTTATTATTATTTTGACCATCCATGGTATTCCCAGGAGTCTTCTCCAACTCCAAAGTTCAAAAGTGCCAATGTTATTTCTTCAAAGGCCTAACCAAAAAGATTTGGCAGTGCCAACCCCATGTAGAGAATGAGTGCCCTCACCTGGTGGGAGATGGTATTTACTATGGGAACGAATTTCTAATTAACCCCAAAGTGGTAAATGCCTCTTGTACACAGTGCAAATACATCACCTGGCTGTAGATCAAAAAGCCAACACACCAAAAGTCTCCTTGCAGTAGATTTGGCAAAAACCAGTTTTGTATAAGTATAGAGAAGCTTTAAGGGACACGGTGGCTCAGTGGCTAAGACGCTGAGCTTGTCGATCAGAAAGGTCAGCAGTTCAGCAGTTTGAATCCCTAGGGCTGCGTAACAGAGTGAATTCCCGTTCCTTGTTCCATCTTCTGCCAACCTAGCAGTTCAAAAGCATGTAAAAATAGGGACCACTCTGGTGGGAAGGTAACAGTCTTCCGTGTGCCTTTGGCAATTAGTCATGCCAGCCACATGACCATAGAGACGTCTTTGGACAGCGCTTGCTCTTCAGTTTTGTAACGGAGATTAGCACCACCCCCTAGAGCCTAAACCTTTCCCTTTACCTAGAGAAGGAAATCTAAGGGTCTGAGCCCCAAAGTCCCATGACTATATATCCCTATTATTTCTGTTATTTAGCTGTTTAATTTATAAAGGTTTAGGTATTTATCCAGAAAAAGCTTAAGAGATTCACAGGTCACATTTCTTTGCTTGGTTTTGACTTAGCATGGACCCAACCACTGTGGACTGTCGACACCGCTTATGGCTCAACATAAAACCAATCTTTGGGTTTATTGAACAAATTGGAATTAAAACATATCATGGTTTGATATAGAGTATGAAACCATCCCAACAGTAATGTTATCAACTTGGTACAAAAGGTTATTTCGGTTTTGTCCTTACAGGTAGTCCTCATTTAGTGACTTCTTCACTTACCAACCCTTCAGAATTATGATGGTGATGAGAAAGTAATTTTGCTACCAGCCCTCACATTTACAATCTTCTTAGTCTATAAGACAAAGGAAGGCTTAAGTAAGATATAATCATTTTTCAGTGGATGACCACTTCACTTAATGACCAAGTTACCAGTCCCAACTGTGGTCGCAAAGCAAGGATTACCTGTATTTTGTAGCAAAGGGAATTTATGGTCTCAAAGCAATAGTATAAAATCAATAATCACTGTGTCAGGCTCAGAAGCTCCTAAATGATATTTCTGCAAATAATAATACAGAAATGTTGAACTTATTTGATCTGAACATTTTGACTCTGACAAAAAAGGAACTACCTATATCAGGGTGTCAAACTCACGGCCCACGGGCCGGGATGTGTCATGTGCTGGCCATGCCCCCCATTTTAGCGAAGGGGGGAAAGTCGCGATACGTCTCATGATGTCATGACACCGCGAGTTTGACACCCCTGACCTATATTTACTCAAACATTACCTTAACAGCTCTTAGGTCCTTAGTTTGGACTTGAACTGTTACGTTTTCACCAATCCCAGACTGCGAATGGAATTGAAGATTAACCAATAATAATAATAGTAATAAAAATTAAAATCTGCCTTCCTTTCACTCATGGTCACGTTGCCTATAAATAAAGCAGCTACCTGGGACCTGAGCTTAAGGCCAGAAACAGCCCCAGATACCTTGAAGCCCGAGGCAAAGTAACATATAAATGGCTTCCTTCCCACTTCCCAGGGGTGAAAAGCTAATAATAAACTAAATAATTGACAATCTGTGCCCTGAAATGGTGGCCTGGAACTAAAATAGGTATGCTGGCTTGCTGCGTCTGAAAGTAGGACAAATGTTGCTGAAGGTCTCAGCAGGTAAATCTAAGGCCTCGGAAGGAGAGAGGGTTGAGCAGCCAAAAACAGCTAGGAGGCCCAGCAAAGACCCACAGAGTTGGGAGGTCAGAGGAGAAATGCTTTGAAAGGGGCCAGTTCATTCTTCTATTGAAAACAAGCACAGGATTATTTCCATCCCAAGCTGGCAAATGCTTTTTACAGCCCCAAGAACAAGCGCTCTCACTTCAGCACCTGGATTTTGAGCACCTGTAAAGGCAGGTGAAGGGGGCAAGCTGGGTGGCCAAATCCACCTTTGAAGAGGCTGGAGAGAGAGAGAGAGAGAAACTAACAGCAAACTGACATCTCCAAGGATGCCAGAGGAAGCATTAGCAAGCATGGAGTTGCAATGCAGATTTTGGAGTGGCAGGGGGAATAAAGTAAGGGCTACAGTCATTCCCCCACCCCCCCAAGGTGCAGAGCATGCTCCATGGTTAGCCTTTTCCAACAAACGGGCGTATCTGCTGTATGGTCTAAGACAGGGTTCTCCCATTAAGACTTGTAGACTTCAAATCCCAGAATTCCGCAGCCGGCATGAAATCTTAAAAGTTACCAAGCGTGGAGACCCTGGTTTAAAAAAACAAGATGGTGGCCTCAGTGATGTAATTAAAGCCCCCTTCTCACTCGTTTTCTCTCTCTCTCCCAGAGCATGGATTGTACAGTCGGAATTACCAGTTTGTTTTTTAATCAGTGTTTCTCTAGATACCCCTGAGAGAGAGGAAAAAATAGGGTTAGAATTCAATTCACTATCAGATATAGGTTTATGACTGGTTGCTTAGCAACCATTCGAAGTTACAATGGACTCCCCCACAAGGTACTTTTGACCTGGCAACTGATTCACATTTATGGCCAGTTGCACTGCCCTGGAGTCATGTGATGATGGCTATGTTTGCACAACACAACCGTGATTAACTTGATGGTGGCTTGCTCACTGAACTCAGCACCCTGGATATAAATTGGGATTGCCCAATTCACAAGTTAAAACAAGATGGCTGGTTTGCAGCCCAGTTGCCTTCTCTCGCTAGCAAATTCTTGCTCTTTTCTTTCTTTCCTTTTTCCTTCTAAACACAGAAGCGTGTATGTGAGAGAGAAAACATATCACACCAAGGATTATACTCCACAGAACTAATGAATTGAATTGTGACCCACAGACGCTTCTAAGATAATAAATTTGTTGTTGTTGTTTTTTTGGGTTGCTACTAGTCTGTGGGTTGTTTTTTTTTTTTTTTTTTTTGGGGGGGAGAACGGCATATTTAGCAGCAGTTCAGCCTAGACTGATAAAATAGTGTTTATTTCTCTGCTGGCTAACTAACAGTCCAAACCATCATCAATCCTTCCAGCAAAATAAATAAACTCGCATTTAAAAATAAAGATAAAACTCTCAATGTCCTCAATAAGGGCACTTCTCGGAGAGAAATGCACAATTAAGAAATACGAAATATAAATAAATACAATAAATAAAAAGGGGATTTGCAAAATACAAAGTGGGGCTCACTGAACAAATGTCTCATTTTACCACATAAATTTTGGGCTCAGTTGTGGTCGTAAGCAGCATCATGTGGCACAGTGGCATAGTGGTTAGAATGCTGTACTGCAGGCCACTTCTGCTGCCTGCAATTTGGCAGTTCAAATCCCACCAGGCTCAACGTTGACTCAGCCTTCCATCCTTCCGAGGTGCATAAAATGAGGACCCAGATTGTTGGGGGCAGTAGGCTGACTCTGTAAAACCGCTTATAGAGGGAGGAAAAGCACTATAAAGCGGTATACAAGTCTAAGTGCTGTTGCTATCACAGCAGGTCTGTTAGATCAGTGGTTCTTAACCTGGGCGATATCGCCGCCCTCAGGGGGCGATTATGTTTTTCAGGGGGGCAATGGAACAAAATGGGGTGACGCGGGGGCAAAGGAACGGAAGGGGGGTGATATGGGGGCGATGGAGCGAGAAGTTATGGGGACATTTTTGAGACTTTTTTCGTACAGTGAACAGCTGTATATCTGTCGTACAAAAACATCAGATCGCTCGCTATTAGTGGATTGAACTGTGTTTTAAAATGCTCTGTAAAAATTTTCTTTGTGTCTCTTTAACCCTTTTTACAGTGTGCATGAATATATATTTTCCTCGAATCTTAATTTAGTTTCAGAGTTTTTGTCTTGAAATTCTTAGCTCCTGCATTGCGGTTTGTTCTTATGCCCTTTTTATATGTGTTTTTGCGTCTTAAAATTCACTTGTAATTAAATCATTAAATGTTACTGTTTTTTTCGGGCATTTCATTTTCTTGCAATTCAATTTTGTTTTCAGTGGTCATTGCATTTAAGTGTCTTGAATGAATAAGATAATAATGAAATACTTGTATCACGAAGTTTGGGAGTAAAGTGACAGGTGGCATCAGAATTTTTCACACAGTGAGATATGGGGAAAAGACTGGAAATAAATTATTTGCATCGATATGTCCTGATGACAATTTTAAAGAAAACAAAAAACATGTTTGCATAAATTGAAGAATTATTTCCCTGTGTTGTGATTGAGAGGTTATGTTGGGGGAGGGAGAGCGATGATTACTTCCTCAATGGCTCAAGGGGGCGATTCTTTCAAAAAGGTTAAGAACCACTGTGTTAGATGAAAGAAAAAGAAATGAACAAGGAATGCAATGCTTAGCTGCAACTTGTTTGGAATTTGAACAGGGCTGCAACATTATATTGCAAATCCTCCTGGCCAAACAGGATGTTGGACATACAATAATAGACTGAAAAATGACCACTTGGAAATTATGAAGTCATCCTCCTTAGAAACGTGTTTTGATGTGATTTTACAGACATCCATGTATGCACACACCCACTCCTCTTCCCATTTTTCAGGCTGAACCTGACCTTAGGACCCAAATCTCTCATTTGTTCATTCCTCTTACGCCCAGCCACCAGATTGAACACCTTCACCTAACAGTTATACATTAACGGTTCTTCTGCAAAAGCTGCCCAGCGTTTGAGCATCTTTTCTGGGTGGGGGGTGTTACCAGGGTGCACTTTTCGTTTCTCCGAGACCCAAGGCCGGCCTTGCTTTTTTCAGTGGCTTTACTATTTCTTGCGCCAACGTGACAAGAATACCTACGCCACGGCAGAGGTGGGCATTCATGAGAAAAGCAGAACCAGGTCATCTGTGGGGTTTGCTCGACAGCTGCAGAGGGTCTTCTGTGTGACTTGGAAGCGCATTTAATGAGCAACCAAGAGGAAAGGAGGCGGAGGGAAAAGACGGCACTTGGAACAAAGAACCAGGAAAGGCGACAGGAGAAAGGCTGAAAAACCTCTTAACTCATCCATATTTCCCCCTCCGGAGCTCCCGCCAGCCTCCCAAAACCTCGGAAGGGATGCTTCTAAAATGTGGCCAGCAAACATTTTTAAGTCACTGAATGTGGAATGTATGGGTTGCAATTATGCTAACTGCAATTAAATGAAGTAACACACAATCAATTAAAATTTATCCTGGCTCTTGTTGTCTTTTTTGAACTGTCTCTTTTTCAGACTGTGCTACTCATGTGAACCTCGCCCAAGTGACCAAATCAGATAAAAATATTGGAATTCTTAAGACAGATTTGGAACCAGGAATGTTGCAAATGCGTGATAGCTGTACAGGTATTCCTGACTTACGACCGCAACTGTGCCCAAAATTTTTGTTGCTAAGTGAGAAAGTTATTAAGTGAGTTTGGGCCATTTTTATGATCTTTCTTGACCCAGTTGTTAAGTGAACCACTGCAGTTGTTAAGTTAGTCACACGGTTGTTAAGTGAATCTGGCTTCCCCAATGACCTTACTTGTGAGAACAGTAGTGGCTAAACTTTTTGGGCTCCTGTGCCAAAAATTGTGCGCACGCTTGCACACGCGCACTCGCATGTCAGCACCCAGAAGGCAATGCGCATGCCCCCATACCACCTATGCAAGCGTGTGTAATACCCACTCCCACTACCCCCTTACTTGCACTGCACCTCACAGCTGATTTTCGGCCTGTTTTGAGACCGTTTTCGGCCTCCCAAAGGCTTGTGGGAGGCTTCTGCAGGCCGAAAACTAGCCCCGTTTCGTCACTTCCGATATTTTCAGAAAAACAGGAAGCGACAAAACAGGGCTACTTTTTGCCCTGCAAAGCCTGCAGAAGCCTTCCTCAAGCCTTTGGGAGGCCGAAAAAGGCCTCAAACGGGCCAAAAATCAGCTGTGAAGCGCATGCATGCCCAGTGAGGTAAGTTTTCCTGCAGCTCGTGTGCTGGCACAAATGGCTCTGTGTGCCGCCTATGGCACGCATGCCATAGGTTCACCATCACGGTGTTAGAAGGTCACAAAAGGGTATCATATGATGACCTCAGGATACTACAACCGTCATAAATATGATCAAGTTGCCAATCATCCAAATGTTGATCACATGACCATAGGGGCGCTGTAATGGTTGTAAGTGTGAAAAATGGTCATAAGTCACTTTTCAGTGCCACTGTAACATTGAATAGTCACTAAACAAATGGTTGCAAATCAAGGACTACCTATAGTGACTGACGTTTGTGCAGAGCTTGACAATTAGTCCCCAAGGGATCTTCTAAATCAAGGGTCTCCAACCTTGTCAACTTTAAGCTTGGAGGACTTCAACTCCCAGAATTCCTGAGCTAACATGACTGGAGGAGGAATTCTGGGAGTTGAAGTCCACAAGTCTTAAAGTCAAGTTTGAAGACCCCTGCTCTAAATGCAAAGTTTGCTCTCACTCAAGACTCAAAATTATCATATTTTGGGGCACATGATGTGAAGACCTAGCTCCCTTGAGAAGGCTACAGGTAATCCTCAACTTACAACTGTAATGAAGCTGCCCATTTTGGACCTAAGTCATGACAGTTGTAAAGCAGCAAAAATGGAAGGACACTTTGATCCCCACATTGGAAGAATGGAGTTAGCAGAGATGGCTAAATTGACTGCTTTGATGAAAGAAAAAAATATAAGTACTTTTGTTTCTACTTGGAAACTGCTTCTGGACTTTGTACTTGAGCTGGAAAAAAATGAAACTTTGATTTGGGGTTTTACCGATTAAATAGATTTGTTGCTACAGAAATGGCTAGTTTATACTACTATGGAAAAGTAAAAAGCTGAAGTTGGATGTTACTGTTTTATTATACTGCACCAAGGGGAGCTGGAAGTCAATCCTTTTTCTTTCTTTTTCCCTTCTTTTCTGCACTCTTCCCTTCCCCTGTTTTTCCTGCTTTGTTTTTGCCTTTTTTGCATTTTATATTACTGTATAATCAATTTTTTAAATGACAGTTGTAAAGCAAGTCATCACATAACTGACGTAATTTTACAATCTTTTGTAAGCTGTAAGCTGTAAGATTTTGCAATTGACTGATGTTAATTATTATTATTGTTATTGGATGATTTTATACCAACGTTTATGATGGCTTTAATTACATTTTAATTATAATTGATATTGCAAAACACTGGGAGCATCTGGTAGATTTGGTGGTATACAAATGGAATAAAGAAACAGTGCCAAGTATTGGTTACCAAACAACCAAAATTAGCCGCAACAACAGGAGATGTAGGAAGCAGCTTTGAGAAAGAAAGTTTGACACACAAATATCCTACCTCTGAATCCTAAGTGCTATTTTTGGCATAAAACACAATTAAACGAACTCTGTAAAAAGAGCCCACTAAGCAAGAGGCTCTGGGACCATCAACCAGAAGATGAAAATAGAGAAGTCAAGTGCACCAAGAAGGTGCAAATTAATTTCATCTATTTCCTATTTCTTCAACCAGAAGTAGCAGCTTTAATATGGGTTGCTGGGAAATGATACCAGAAGGAGTGTAGCTAAGTAATTGGTCATTGTTGTTTATTAGGTTTTAATGATACGTGTTGCTTTTGTCTTCGCTGATTTTGTGTTTTGGCACCTTGCCCAGAGCACAGACCAGCCATATCAATGTTTTAAAATAAATAATAGCTGCAAAGAATGGCAACTTGACCACAGATGAAGCCAACTACCAGTAGTTGGGAGGCCCAGTTTGGTCTAGTGCAGGGCTGTCAAACTCGCAGCCCGTGGGCCAGATGTGTCATGCACTGGCCACGCCCATGCCCAGTTTAGCGAAGGGGGGGAAAGTCACGCTATGTCACGTGACACCACCACGACCTAATGGTTAAGCCCCAGGCTAGAAAGCAGGAGACCATGAGTTCAAGTCCCACCTTAGCCATGAAAGCCAGCTTGGTGACTTTAAACCAATCCCCAGGAGAATGAGAGTTCTAGTCCCATCTTAGTCATGATGGCCAGCTGGGTGACTTTGGGCCAATCACTCTCTCGCAGCTCAGCCCACCTCACAGGATAGTTGAGGGGAAAATAGGAAGAGGAAGGTGTGTTGGATGTGTTTGTCATCTTGAGTTATTTATAAAAATAATAAAGGTGGGAAACAAATACATTAAAAATTAAAAACTAGTCTCCATCAAAATGCTGAAGTCCATTGGTCCCACATTGAAAGAGTCATAAAAACTGGCTACATCTGGGCAACTCATATGCCTAGACAGAAGGATTACCTCCTCCTGGTATCATTTCCCAGCAACTCACATGAAAGGCTTCTACTTATGGTTCAAGAAGTAGGAAAAAGCCATTACTCAAAGCCTAATCAGTTACTCAAAGCCTAATCTTCTATAACCTTTCAGATTCATTCTAAAACCATCCACATCAGCTGCCAGTACATCTGTTGGCTGTGAATTCTACCATTTGACTCTGCACTTTGTAAAAATAACATTTTCTTCTGACAGACCCTGGATTTAACTTCAATAAGTCACTTTGTGTTAAAAATATATATATTTCTGCCAAAATCTGGCCCAGAACTGAAGAAACTTCTTAGATGAGAAGTGAAATGCCTTCAAGGAAAAACAAAATCCAGTTCCCTTTTGAAAAAGCATCTTTGGGACAACCAGAGATTGTGAGTTCTAGTCCCACCTTAGGCACAAAAGCTGAATGGGTGACTTTGGCCCAATCACCAGGAGACTGTGAGTTCTAGTCCCGCCTTAGGCACAAAAGCTGGATGGGTGACTTTGGGCCAATCAGTCTCTCTCAGCCCAACCCACCTCACAGGGTTGTTGTTGTGAGGAAAATAGGAGAAGGAAAGTGTGTTGGATATATTCACCACCTTCAGTTATTTGTAAAAATAATGAAGGCAGGATACAAATAAACATTTTTTTAAAAATAAAAAAACTGGCCCAAGGACACATAGTTGGCTTTGTGCCTGAGCCAGAACTAAAAGCCTGCTGCTTTAACCACTACACCAAACTGTCACTCTATCTGCCTCTATTTTATGGTTTTTTTAAAAAAAAAAACAATTTACAGATTCCTTTCCTCTCATCTCATGGGACTTGTTCAGGAGCTATGGGTGAGGGACTCTGTCAAAGGCTTTTGAAAACCCAAATATACAATATTTATTAGGTTTTTCTTGTCTACATGCTTAGGGATGTTCTTTAAAAAGTTTAGAAGCCATGGGATTTCTTTTCATTTTTGCTTCTTTTCTATTCAACAAAGTTCTCAGACCTTTTCCTCAGAACAGATGTTAAACTAACTGGCCTAATGTTATTTTTAGCATATTTCACTCAAGGTCGCCCTGGTTGTTTTCCAGTCTTCGGGAACAGGTGTGTGCATATTACAGGAAATTTGCCAATGTTTTGTGAAAAGATGAGCACATATGGATTTAGGTTCTTTAAGAACTTTTAGGTAGATATTTTCTGGACGCAAGGGACTTGCTCACTTTTTCTTATAACTTCATTTTGTGCGGTTCTTTGTTCTTTGCATGGCTTATAACTTCATTTTCATTGCCTCTGTGTTTTAGCTTGTTTGAACATCTTCCTGAAAAAAAAGCAAACTTAGGAAAGGATATGTGAAGCAAACGTGTGCCAATTCCCTATTCTTCATTAAATTCCACTCTAAAATAACCCAGTAGCTTTTCTGGTCAATACACCGCTCCAAGGACCTCCTTGGCAATCGAAGACTTATTGACTTCAATGCCCAGAATTCCCCAATCAGCCATGCTGGCTGGGGAATTCTGGGAGCTGACGTTCACAAGCCTTAACATTGCCAAGGTGGAGACCTCTGTCCTAAGTCCTATTATTTCCTTGTTTCGATTTCCTTGCCAGGTATTGCTCAAAGTCTCTCTCTGTTGTGAGTGTTTTATCAACTAATTATAATCTTTACTAAGTGTTTATATCCATTTCTATTTTCATCCTTTGGGTCGGAAACTCTCCTTTCTCTAATAGCATATCTGATCCTGCTCATTAACCTTTTGGCTTTTAAGTGTAATTCATGCTAATTCAGTTTTCTTATTACAGGTGGCTTATCTCCATTTCCTTAACAACCATTCAAAGTTATGAAGGCAGCTAAAAGAGTGACTTGCAACTAGTCCTCACACTTACAATCTGGCTACAGCCCCGTGGTTACATAATCCAAATTCAGGCTGTAGGCAACTGGCATGTATTTGCAAGTAGCCCTCAACTTACAACGGTTCATTTAGTGACTGTTCAAAGTTACACTGGCATTGAAAAAGATAACTTTCTGTATGTACATAGGCACCAGGCTAGAAAGCAGGAGTACATGTCTTGTCTTAGGCTATGAAAAACCAGCTGAGCGACTGGGCCAGTCATTCTGTCAGCCCAATCCACCTCACAGGGCTGCTGTGGTGGAGAAAATAGGGAGATGGAAGGTGTGTTAGAGATGTTTGGCATCTTGAATTATTTGTAAAAATAACGAAGGCAGGATATAAATTAAATAAATAAATATATCCTACAAAAAGAGAACTCTGGACTTGAGAAACTCAGCACTGAAGTCGGGGACTCAATCAGGCATTTGGGTCCCAAAGGCACCACATATGACATGTTTCAGCTCAGGATTAAACAAGTGATTACACCTTGGGGGGGAAAAAAAGATAATTTATGTCTGTTCTTTCACAGGACCCTTGCAGCAGCCCTTCAGTCATGTGATCAAAATTCATCCCCTTGGCAACTGGTTCATAGTTATGACCATTGCTGTGTCCCAGGGTCACATGATCACCTTTAGCAGCCTTTAAAAAAAATCTTTATTAAACAAATTCTACAATTAAAAACATATTTCCGTTCATGGCAACGCATTAGTAGTAGCGTTCACTCACTTTGACATATATTCCTAAGTATGTAGAATATTGCTAAATATTATAATTATTTTACTCTTGATTTGTATCATATTTTAATACATTTACATAATTATTTACATATTTATACATAATTATACATACTTATGTTTATTCATACCATATTATTTCATTTCACCATAACCTTTCATTCATCTCTCTTATTTTGTGTCTACCTTGCAACCAATTATACCATAAATTCCAAATTTCATGGTACTCTGTCTCTTTAGCGGCCTTAATTCACTTAACAACCGGGTTACTAATTTATCAACTGCAGTGATTCACTTAACAACTATGACAAGAAAGGCTGTAAAATGGGGCAAAACTCATTTAACAAATGTTTCACTGAACAACATAAACTTCAGGCTCACTTGTGGTCATAATTCGAGGACTACCTGTACAACAATTGAAGCATCCTGGGGTCAGATGATCGCCATTTGCAATCTTTCCAAGGGCTTCCAGAAGGACAGAAGATGGCAGAAGCCAGATTCTCTTAACAACCATGGCGATTTCATTAATGATATAGTAGAAAAAAGGTCATAAAATTGGATGAGACTCGCTTTAATAATTGCATCACTTAGTGACAGACTTTCTAGCCCCAAATGTGATCATAAATTGAGGGCTACCTATAGGAAGTCCTTGACTTACAACCAGGGGTAGGATTCAACTAGTGTTACTACCGGTTTGGTACTTACGTTTTGCTTGTCAGAAGATCTCAAAATACAATCACCTGATCCTGGGACATTTCAACTGCCATAAATACGAAACCGTTGCCAAACATCTGAATTTTAATCACGTGACCTTGGGGATGCTGCAATAAATAGTTGTGCGAAAAATTGATGTCTCTTTTTTCAGTGCCACTGTAACTTTGAATGGCCACTAAATGAATGGCTGTACATCAAGGACTACCTGTATATGGTTTTGCATAACATCCAAGCATTAATGAACATTTTGGCATCCTTCTCAATTTTGGGGAGGCAGGTGCTCCTCTAATTTTGCCGGAATTTTGCAGTTAACATTCTCATCCATGCTACGATTATACCAAAATGATTATTGCAGTAGTAGTGAATATCTGTAGTTTGGGTTAAAAGATGATCAAACTTGATTATTCTTTTTTTCTAATCAGTTCAAAAACATTTAGGTCTCAGGATTAAGTCCACATCCATCAGATATCTGAGGAGACAGTCAACATCCCAAATTCCTGAAAACTTTCAGAGACCAGAAGTTCTTTTTTGGGGCGGTGGGGGGGCTTACTGGCTACAACAACTTTATTTTACTACTTTGATGTTTGGCTGACTTCCAAGAAAAACATTCTCTTGTTGCGTTTATCATTTTCTCCACATTTGTTTTAATGGCCATCTGAGAATGACTGTAGCTTCTATGCATTGGCAAATACAAGAGTCTTATAGTACTGAAACTCTAATTAATTGAAACGGTTCCAAAGTTTGGTGGTTTGAATATGACAGGAAAAGATCACAACCAAGTTTTGAACAGCTACCTCTCTTCTGAATACAGGACCAGCACAACAGAAGGTAATAGAAAAGAGATTTTCTAGAAATCCAACTGATAAAAATTACATTTGAAATCCATCCAAAATCTCATTAAGTCTGCCTTGCGAGAACCTGGTGCTTTTGCACAGATACTGTAAGATTTCAAGCAAGATAACGGAAAGCTCCTGAGATGTTAGCATTCTGCCCTGAAATTCCACAAAATTCAGGTCACTTTAAAAAAAAAAGAAAAAGTTTTCTGATGCTTGCAACATCATGGGAGAATCACATATGGTGCTCCAGCCTGGAGAAGCCACTGACCCTGAATTAGAAAGAGAAACAAATAACCCTGTTTATCAGCGACCACAGGATCAGTGCCAGCAAAAAAAAAAAAGCTCCCAGCATGCCTTTGCAGCAAAGGTTGCATGCTTAGAAAAGCGTGAACCACCACACAATTAATGCTGGCACTGCATCCTAGACAGATGTGAGGGAAAGCGTGCAATTAATAAATTTGGGAGGGGGGTGGAATGGAGACAGGAAACAAGTTGCAAGACTAGATTCGGTGACCTTTCAAATACCTTCCACCTTTGCAATACTATAGACTATAAACACGGTATAGGTCCTAGACTGGATTCATTTTCATTGGAAGAAACAGAACCACAACTGGACTCCAGGAAAAAAAATCTATACCATCTTTGCAGCTGCAGTCTTATATATGCGTGTGGGAGAGAGAGAGAGAGAGAGAGAGAGAGAGAGAGAGAGAGAGAGAGAGAGAGAGAGAGTGTGTGCATGTGTATGTATATATGAGATTAAAAATGGATCACCTTCTCTGACAATCTTTTTTAAAACAAAATTTTATTAACATTTAAAATACTGAATAAAAAGTAACAAGAAGTAATATTTAGAACGAGGAAGGGAAGGGAAGGGAAGGGAAGGGAAGGAAGGAAGGAAGGAAGGAAGGAAGGAAGGAAGGAAGGAAGGAAGGAAGGAAGGAAGGAAGGAAGGAAGGAAGGAAGGAAGGACCAAAGACAAAAGTATAGAAGTATAGAAATGAGATGGATAAAGATGATGATGGAACTTGCTGAGATACAAATTGACTGCTTTAATTAGAGATAGGACATTGTTTAACTTAAATTACTGGAAACCCTTATTGACCTTTTGCAGAAAGTAGGGGGAAAATGAAGTCATAATGTAAGTTTTTGAGGATTAGAACTAAAATGATAAAATTATAGAGAAAATGTATAAAATGAGGTAAACATTGAGGTTATATTTATAACTGCTGTAAAAGAAAATCAAAAGTGACCTCTGCATACTCTTAATCTTCTCAATCTTCATTACTAGGGTGGATACAACCCGGAAAGGTCTAGAATCAGGTAATGATTATCCCCACTAAAGCTATGAAATTCACTAGCAAATGTGGAATTTCTCCACAAAACCTGACGGAGCAAGGGAGAAAAGGGAAACCCTACTGATCAGCTGAGGAAATGCGGGATATAAATATACAGGAAATCCTTGACTTACAACAGTTCCTTTTAGTAACTATTCAAAGTTACAACCGAAAAAGGTGACTTATGACCATTTTTCACAACCACTGAAAGCATCCCCATGGTCACAAGACCAAAATTCAGACACTTGGCAACTGACTCATACTTACCACGGTTTCAGTTTCCCAGGGCCATATAATCACCTTTTGCAAACTTCAAGTCAACAGGGAAGCCAGATTCACTTAATAACCATGTTACTCACTAAACAACTGCAGACATTCACTTAGCAAGAAAGGTCATAAAATGGGGCAAAAGTCACTTAACAACTGTCCCACTTAGCAACAGAAATAACTCTGGCCACGAGCCGGGGACTACCTGTAACGCAGTGAGTTGTTTCATTAATTAAACTAAGGGCCATGTTGTAACCAGGAGATGTAGCCCCCAAAGCAGTGGTGGGATTCATAAAATTTTACTACCGGTTCTGTGGACGTGACTTGGTGGACGTGACGTGGCTTGATGGGCACGGCAGGGGAAGGTTACTGCAAAATCCCATTCTCTTCCCACCCCACTAACCTGCTTTCCAGCTCTGTTCTCCTGTGCAGGGCAACAAAAGAACATCCAGCCAATCAGCTGGGACTCAATGGGAGGCAGAGAAGAGATGGGGGCGGGGCCTGTCAGAGGTGGGATTTACCGGTTCTCCGAACTACTCAAAATTTCCGCTATGGGTTCTCCAGAACTGGTCAGAACCTGCTGAATACCACCTCTGCCCCAGAGGAAAAGCACCTGAATAAACCGTCTTTCGGGATAAAGCGAGATCCATTCCTGGACCGGCTACAATAAAATAGAAATGGGTGGAAGGCCTGGGCTGTGTGCAGCCAAGAAAACCCGTCTCCAGCCGCCTTCTCCTTCTCCCCACGTCCTCTCCATCTCATCAACTCCATCTCATTTGCTCCCAAACCCTGCAGGCAAGATGATGCAGGCGCAGCCCAGGGAGCTCGAGTTACGAATGGGATGCGGAGACTCGGCGCTCACCTGCCTGACACCTTTCTCCTCCTCCACCGCCAGAGCAAGCCGGCAGTGGCAAATCTCATTAATAAAACAGGCTTGGGGGTCTCTTGGGCTCTTGGCGAGCTCATCAAAGCCTCACCTTCTGCTTAGCAGCAGCCCTGCTCTGTAACCTGAAAAGAAGAACCAGGCCTGTCAGCTTCTCTGGACCTGATGCAGGGGAGGCTGTGAGAGAGAGAGAGAGAGAGAGACAGAGAGAGAGAGAGACAGAGAGAGGGAGGGGGGGAGAGAGAGAGAGAGAGACAGAGAGAGACAGAGAGAGAGAGAGAGAGAGAGAGAGAGAGTCTTGGAGGAAGGCAAAGCATAATGGCCTTGAGGAGAAGGAGAGAGGTCTGTGTCTGAAACATCTTGTGGTGGGTGGTCCATTTAGGTCCTAGGCTCGGAAGGAGATAAAGTCAAAGATCTGGAAGGAGGAAATAAAAGGCTCTGTGCTTAGAGTTTGGCTGTAGTTTTGAGAAACCTACAACTCAGACTTGAGAACTCCAAGAACAGGAAGGGAGAGAGAGGGAGGGAGGGAAGATAGGAAGGAAGGAAGGGAGGGAGGGAGAGGGGAGGGAGAGAGGAGAAAAGAGGGAGAGAGGAGATGAAAGAAGGGAGGACAAGCGAGGGAGGGAGGGAGGAAGGAAGAAGAGGAAAGAAAGGAAGGAAGGAGGAAGGAAAGAAGGAAGGAAGAACAAGGGAGGAGAGGAAGGGAGGGAGGGGAGGAAGGAAAGGAAGAAAGGGAGGAAGGAAGGAGGAAGGAAGAAAGGAAGGAGAAGAAAGAGGAAGGGAGGAAGGAAAATGAAGGAAAGAAGGAAGAACAAGGGAGGGAGGGAGGAGAAAGAGGAAGGAAGGAACAAGGCAGGAAGGGGAGGAGGGAAGAAAAGGAAGAACAAGGGAGGGAGGGAGGGAGGGAGGGAGGGAGGGAGGGAGGAAGGAAAGGAAGAAAGGGAGGAAGGAAGAAAGGAAGGAGAAGAAAGAGGGAGGAAGGAAAATGAAGGAAAGAAGGAAGAACAAGGGAGGGAGGGAGAAGAAAAAGGAAGGAAATAAGGAACAAGGCAGGAAGGGAGGAGGGAAGAAAAGGAAGAACAAGGGAGGGAGGGAGGGAGGGAGGGAGGGGAGGAAGAAAGGGAGGAAGGAAGAAAGGAAGGAGAAGAAAGAGGGAGGAAGGAAAAGGAAGGAAAGAAGGAAGAACAAGGGAGGGAGGGAGAAGAAAGAGGAAGGAAATAAGGAACAAGGCAGGAAGGGGAGGAGGGAAGAAAAGGAAGAACGAGGGAGGGAGGGGAGGGAGGGGAGGAAGGAAGGAAGGGAGGGGAGGAAGGAAAGGAAAAAGGAAGGAAGGAGGAGGAAGAAGGAAGGAAGGAGAAGAAAGAGGAAGGGAGGAAGGAAAAGGAAGGAAAGAAGGGAGAACAAGGGAGGGAGGGAGGGAGGGAGGAGAGGAAAGAAGAAGGGAGGAAAGAAGGAACAAGGGAGGAACGAAGGGAAGGAAGGAAGGAAGGAAGGAAGGGGGAAGCCATCAAGAGTTGGGAAAATGGGCGCTCTTCTTGCTGCTCACTCTGAGCTGAGAAATCTACACAGGCCTAGCTATAGAATATAGGTAGTCCTTGACTTACAACAGTTCATTTAGTGACCATTCAAAGTTACAATGGCACTGACAAAAGTGATTTATGACCATTTCTCACACTTACAATGTCTGCAGCATCCCCACAGCCACATGATCAAATTTCAGATGCTTGGCAAGTGACTTATGACAGACGCAGTGTCCCAAGTCATGGGAACCCCTTTTGGGACAAGCAAAGTCAATGGGGGAGCCAGACTGATTTAACAACCGTGCTGCTAACTTCACAACTGCAATGATACACTTGACAACGGTGGCAGGAAAGGTCGTAGAAAGGGGCAAGTTATGGAGGCGTCTCCCCCACCGGAGAAGCGGCTGAAACGCTTCCACAGTTCCCACCGCTGCTGCCGCTGTTATTGGAGACAGCACTGGTGAGAGAAGGACAGCTGCAGCTCGGCCTGGGCGCTTGGAATGCAGGAACGGGCTGCGCACTGGGACTTTTGCAAACTTGCAGAGCCCGAGGCTGGAGCACCAAGGGTAGCAGCAGCAGAGACGCTCGCTCGGCTCTTCTCACGCCCACCCAGCCGCTCAGGATTAAACCAAAACTCAGCAAGCGACGCTCCCAGGTACCTCAAAATGTTTTTTTTCCCGTTGTTATGGGGATGGGGGAAAAGCGGGAGCAACTCAGACGCTGTCATTGGAGACAGCGCTGGTGCACGGGGGGGGGGGATTAATTCACCCCCGAAAAGACATCCTAGCCGTTTTTCAGGGCTCAAAAAATAAGGCCCGGCCTTATTTTGTGAGAAACACAGTAGATAGATGATAAATAGATAGAAGCTAGAGTGGTGCAAAGAGCCATGGAAAGACGCATGCTCGGTATTACAGGACAAGGCAGAAAGATCTGCACATGGATTACAGAACCCTCAAATATTGGATGACTACAGTATCGTGTTTCCCCCTAGACCTTCTTTTCATTAATCTAGACATACCAATTCCTGCAACCGTTCTTAGTATGTTTTAGCCTCCATTCCTCTAGGCAACTTGGTTGCTCTTCACTGCACTGCTTCTAGAGCAGAGGAGTCAAGGCCCGTGGGCTGGATCCGGCCCGTGGGGTACTTAGATCTGGCCCACTGGGCCGGCCTGGAAACAGCAAAGGTGTCAGCCTTGGAAGCCATATTTTAATTGGAAGCTTCAAGGCTGCTACATTTAGTGCCTGGGAATTGGGGAGGGAGGATTTCATAGAGAGAAACAGAAGATTAGACTCAACAACATTCTTTCTCAGAGAGTCAAGGACATGTTGCCCTGCACCTGGATAGGATTGTATGGAGGAAGGTCTCCAGTTGGGACGATGTTTGATTGGACCGTGTGATGGGCTGATGAGTGCAGGGGAGGGATTTTTTATTTTCTTTTAGGAAGGCAAAACCCGGAATTCTCCGATTCGGGTTTTCCCAGATGTGCCAATATGATAACTCTAATAAAATGGAACTTTGAGGAAATGCTTGTCTCAGAGTTTATTCAGTTGGAGTTTGTTAGTTGGAATGCTGACAAAAGGACCGGCCTACAGTGCCTCTGCCAGTGAAAACAGAGCTCGGGGAGGGTGGGGGGGACATGACACATCCATTTTCACTGACAGAGGGCTATCAAAACAAACTAAAAACAAAACAAAAGGAGAAAAATTTCCCCTCTTTCCTTTGAGCGTGCAAGAAGGGACAGGAAAGGAGAAAGAGAAAGAAGAAAGAAAAAGAAGGGAAGAGAGCAAGGAACGAAAAATAAGGAAAGAGGGGAAGGAAGAAGAAAGGAAAAAGAAGGAAGGAAGGAAGGAAGGAAGGAAGGAAGGAAGGAAGGAAGGAAGGAAGATTATAATGATTGTGAGGGAGAGTCTCAGGGAAGTCTTCTCTTAGCATTTGGCCACCACAGGTGCCCCCCCCGACATGAGTGATATCCAACTGGCCACCATAGCCACGTCCTCAGCCCCCGGCCCTCCGAGATCAAACATGACCCTGATGCGGCTCTCAATGACATCGAGTTTGATACCCCTGGCCTAGAGTCTCAACGGGTTTTTTTTTAATGTCTTGAATGGTGACCAAAACTGGATGCAGTATTATTCCAAGAGTGGTCTTACCAAGGCATTGTGTATAAAGGCATATTTTGGAGTCCGAAACTTCAGCCAACAGGTCTCGGCAAACTTTCTGGTAAATAAAGAGAGAGCAAGATTTCTCTCTCTTATTTCCCAGAAAGTTTGCCGAGACACCAAAAAATGGAGCTGTAGAAACCTTCCATATCCAAAGGGCAAAGGTAACATTTAGAGAAACTACTGCTAAACACTTCTGCAGGTTCTCCTTAATCAGTTTTTCTTAAGCAATAATCAAATACTTTGGGAGGAGAGAAGGTCATTCACAGAAATGCCAAGAGAACTTCAAGAATATGGCATTTGCCTGGATAACTTAACCTTTAAGGGAATTCTCTTGTACACACAGTTATGGCTTACTCAGTGCCTCTCTTTCTGATCTTCGGGAGCAATTAAGTCAGGACAGTAGAAAACACCATTTTAATTGATTTCTAACTCAGTATGTCAACAATATATGAGAAACCCCTAACCACGAAACCAGGGGTCTCCAAATTTGGCAATTTTAAGACTTGGCTGGCTGGGGAATTCTGGGAGTTGAAGTCCACAAGTCTTAAAGTTGCCAAGTTTGAAGAATATTGGCTGGGGAATTCTGGGAATCGAAATCCGAAAGTCTTAAAGTTGCCATGTTTTGACCCCCCTGAACTAAACTGTTTGGTTAAAAAAAAATGCAGGGGAGGAACAGAAGAGGGAAAGGTTTAATAAAGAGAACATTACAACAAAAGAGTAACATGAAGCCATTTTTCAAATTAACAGCTTTTTTAAGCTACAATCAGGAAGAATCTCTACTTCCCTCTGCTGTTTATAAAATTAGCTGGCAACCCCATCCCTGGAGCTTGATGGGTTTTCTTTAGTAAGAGACCATTTGAATAAAGAATCCTTAAATATAACCAGGAAAAAAAACACCACTTCAGAAATGGAAACCAAAATTATTGAAGGGGGGTCTTTGAAGGAAAAAAGCTTTCAGTCAGAACTTTCACTTTTGACACCGGAAATCAACATGGCACCAATATCTGTTGTCTCCCAGTGTTTTAATTGAGAGTTTATTCAAACATCACTGGCAATTGAGGTTCCATGATGCAACTACGAACTTCATGGTCTCTCTCTCCCCCAAAAGTCCTGGACTCTCATAGCAGCATGGAGAAGAAACACAGCACACAGAGACTTACACATTTAACAGTGGTTTATATATGAAACATATACAGAAGTATACATGGTAGGCAAATACCTGACAAGCAGTCAATCTTCTTAACTCTACACAGAGAACTCTACAATGAAGACAGGGCACAAAGAGAGAAAGCATGCACTCTAATGGCTGCCTTTATATAGACACCTCTTTAAAAGGTGAAGATTTCTGTGGACCCATACTTCATCTTAAAAGGGCAATACCTATGCTATGCTGATTCATCCTTATTGCAATCAGCCTTACATTGCATCAGCATTACAGCAACTGGTCAGCTCTTAAATCTAAATACCTGAACACATCAGCACTACAATTCCCATCAGCCTAACCATGTGCCCCCTTTAGACTCAACACTGGGTAACAGCATTTCTCAGCTGTAATTCTAGCCTTCTTTTCACACGAGAATACTATGCCCTTGGGTATATATTATTCTACAGTATTCTACATTTTGTTTCCTCAGTAACAAAAACCATATGAGCTTGCTTCGTCTTTATTCCACTTCTTCAGATGACCCACTTCCGCCAGGAAATCTTGAAGTTCAGGATGGTATGTATCCTTTGTCATCCTCACTGAAAGAGTCTAAAGAAAGCTGAAAAAATTCCATACTTGGAACCATTTTCAAGTCCACTAGGGCAATCTTTTCAATCTTGGCCAATTGAGATTGTGTGGACTTCGACTCTAGCATGCTGGCTAGGGAAATCTAGGAGCTGGAAGTTCACACATCTTCAAATGGCCAAGGTTGAGAAGCATTGCTTTACTAAGAAAGACAAAGCTTGCTGGTTCCCCATGGGTTGCAGAGTCCATCAAGAATTACAGCTAGTCCTCAACATACAACCACAATTGAGATCAACATTTATTTTGCTAAGCAAGACAGTTGTTAAGTGAGCTTTACCTCATTTTACAGCATCTCGCCACAGTTGTTAAGTGAATCACTGCAGCCGTTAAGTTAGTAACATGGATGTTAGGTGAATCTCGCCTCCCTACTGACCTTGTCAGAAGGTTAGAAAAAAATGATCCCATAACCAGGGGACACTGCAACCCTCATAAATATGAGTTAGCTACAAAGCCTCTGAATTCTGATCATGTGACCATGGCGATGCTGCAACAGTTAAAGTGTGAAAATGGTCATAAATCACTTTTTTCAGTGCGTTGTACCATCAAATAGTCACTAAAATTAATAGTTGTAAATCGAGGACTATCTGTAACTGCAATCTAATCTTTGACTTACAACAGTTCATTCAGCAACTGTTCAAAGTTGAAACAGCGGTGAAAAAAGTGACTTTTATGACCATTTCTCACACTTATGACCACTACAGCATCCCCATGGTCATGAGATCAAAATTCAGGCGCTTGGCATTTGACTCACATTTATGATGGTTACTAAGGTCATGTGATCACCTTTTGCGACCTTCTGACAAGTGAATTCAATGAGGTAGACAGTTTCACTTAATAAGAGCCTTGGTGGCACAGTGGTTAGAGTGCAGTACTGCCTGCAATTTGGCAGATCGAATCTCACCAGGCTCAAGACTGACTCAGCCTTCCCTCCATCCGAGGGGTTTAAAATGAGGACCCAGATTATTGGGGGCAAGAGGCTGACTCTGTAAACCAGCTTAGAGAGGTCTGTAAAGCAGTGGTGAGATTCAAATATTGTTGCCACCGGTTCGGTGGGCGTGGCTTGCTTTGGGTGCATGCACGCGCCAAACGCACACTTTGCACAGGTGCAGAAGCATTCTAACTCGCCTCCTGAAAGCCTGCGCGATCCCAGTCGCTTCAGCAGCTGCCGCGCAGCACTATTCTATGCCACGCAAAGTAACTACGCTTCAAATTTAGAGGATAAAAGTGGATATCGGAGTCAGGGCAGGCGGGTGGACCCAACAGCATAACAGTGGAGAAAACTGGTTTGGTCTCCTCTGCTCATCGCTTCTACCAGATCACCAGAACTGGCCAGAACCGGTCGAATACCACCACTACTGTAGTGTAAAGCACTATAAAGCGGTATATAAGTCGAAGTGCTACTGCTAATAACCATGTTACTAACTTAACGCCTGCAGTGATTCATTTATCCGTCTTCACTTAAATGTCTCACTTAGCAACGTAACTTTTTGACTCAACGGTCGTCGTAAGTCGAGGACTACCTGTATAAGAGCTAGAGCTTTTCCTTGGTAACACACTGTTTATGGACCTCTCTTCCCCACCCAACTATTAAAACCCCTCCTTGATAATATTCTGTTGAAAATACTGTCACTTCCTCGGTTACTGAATCAGCTCTGGCAGTTTTCAATTGCATTGATGGTGCTTGTTTTAATCTTGTTACAAAGAGATGTGCAATTTGATAGGAACTTTCTGTTCTTTCCTTATTCCTTTTATTTATTTATTGTTGCTCCTGTGATAACACGGAATTTCTTCTGGATTAGACAAGTCAAGGATGGTTCTTTTAATGCTCTCCTCAGCAACCTTGGAAATTATGATTAATAGGCATGGCAATCATAATTAAGTTGCATATAATAATGTAGAGCGATTTCATAATAAAAGTTGAAGGCTGCTAGACAAAAGGGATCTCAGAGACAGTTGATGAAGCACTTGGATATTACAAGGTTTCAGCTGTGAAGCCAAAGAAGGAAACATCCTTCTCTGCCAAAAACAAATGCTCTTGAAAGAAAATATTAGAATTTATGGAGTTCTAGGAATTGTTCCTCACTCTGATCTGGTTAGGTTGGGTAGGAAGGAATAACAGAGTTGGAAGGGACCTTGGAGGTCTTCTAGTCTAACCCCTGGATCAACTTCATGCGATTTCAGATAAATGGTTAACCAATCTCTTCTTTAAAAACCGTCAGTGTTTTTAAAGAAGCAATCCTCTTTATTTTTTTATTTATTTTTAAAAAATTATGGGATTGCCCATTTATTTATTTTTAAAAATTTATGGGATTGGCCAGCCCTGAATAAAAACTGGCCATCAATCCCATCAATATTTATTTTCCCCCTCCCTCAATTAATAGGCTTTACTGTTAGGCATTTTTACAAAGCATTATAGCCTGGAGTCACTTAAAGTCTTGGCAACTTTAAGACCTTTGGACTTCAACTCCCAGAATTCCCCAGCCACCATGGCTGTCTGAGGAATTCTGGGAGTTGAAGTCCAAAGGTCTTAAAGTTACCGCTGTTCAACACCCTTACTTTAAACCCTTATACGTCTGTTGGCACCCAAATTTCACTGAACTAGAGAACAGAGGAGAAAATATTGAAAGATGTTTTCCTTGTTTCCTGGAACGTCGAGTAGCAACTTGTGTGCCCCTTTCTCCACACGGTTAAGACCTTTGCTCCTTCGTGCTCCCTTTAAGAGTTTAAAACAAAGGGAGCTGATTATTAGATTTTTAATTAAAAGGCATTAGCAATAACCTCATGTTGATTTACAAGGCAATAACCCTTCTCGGCAAATGGAAGTACATCCGCTGGCAAGATGCCACCAATAAGCAACCAAATGCACATGTTTGCTATTAAAAAAAAGTAATGACGCCATTGTGATTTGCAAGAAATAAAGAGGAATTAATAGAATGTTTAGTTAAGAAAGCTGGCTGGTTTTTTTTTTTCTCTCTCTCTCTCATCTAGTCACATCCCACATGGCATTTAGTGATGATATTTCCATGCTTCTTTCGGTCCATCTTATGTCAAAATGTTTAAGCATACAAAACACTATTTTGAAAACATGAAGCAAAATTTATTCATTTTCTCACCTTTATTGCTTTTACAAATAACTTAAAAGAGGCAAGTATATGCAACACATCTTCTACCTATTTTTTCCCCACAACAACAACCCTGTGAGGTAGGTTTGGTGAGGTGAGAGTATGTGACTGATCCAAAATCCGCCAGCTGGCTTTCATGCCCAAGGTGGGACCAGAACTTGTAGTCTCTTTGTGACTGGCCCAAGTCACCCAGCTGGCTTTCTAAGGCAGGACTAGAACTCAGTCTCCTGGTTTATAATCTGATGCCTTAACCACGAGACCAAACTTGCTCTATTTATTCCTTACAATACATATTTAAAGTAGATTGCTCCCATTTTACTGGAGATGGGTACCCCCCCAAATTCATTAAAATCCACGGAACTGATTCTTACCCAATTTTACTGAGGGGAAAAAAAATGGAAGATGGCCTTGCATATTGAAAAGAAACAAGGAAGAAGAGAGCCTCAGCAAACGAAAACGTTTTGCTTTTTTGTGTGTGTGTGAGCTCAAACACTTCTTTGCCAGCAATCAACACCTAGATATGTAGGGATTAACACCAGGATTAATACCAGACCAACGATCAAGTGGTACATAATACCCCAGTCAAGGAACTACCAACACAGGCTGAACAGCTGAATCAAGGAACAACCAAGAGGAAAACAACAGTCCCACCAAAGCCGACAGGGCAAGTCAGTGTATATATAAACAGAGGGCAAACCCAACTCCCTTCTAGCACTGATGATGTTACCTAGTTGGGTAATGAAACCCAAGAAAACCACATCAAACTCAGGAAGCACCAAAGACTCCTCAGCAGAAAAGTATGATCGGGCCTGGTTAGGGACCTTGGATGGGAGACTAAAATCCCAACTGTAGACCAAATAAAAATATCCCAAAAGAAGTCAATGGCAAGTAATCTTTGTATTGTTAGCAAAAAAAAAAAATGGCCATTAAATCAACACAATCAAGTTCAGCTTATAGAAGTCTTTACTTTATCTTGCCAGAAGACAATCAACCCACCACACAGATTCCCAAATTCTTTCCCCAATCGTGTACAGTCCTTTATTTATGGCCACAATTGGATCCCAAATTTATGTTGTTAAGTGAAACATTTGTTAGTGAGTCTTGCCCTATTTGACAACTTTTCTTGCCATAGATGTTAAGTGAATCATTGCATTTATTTAGTAACCTGGTTGTTAAGTGAATCTGGCTTCCCCATTGACTTTGCTTGTCAGAAGAACGCAAAAGCTTGAACACAGGACCCCAGGACACTGCAACCGTCATAAATATGAATCAGTTGCTAAGCATCTGAATTTTGATCATGTGACCATGGGGATGCTGCAATAGTCATTAAGTGTGAAAAATGGTCATAAGTCACTTTTTTCTCACTTAGAAATATAAATTCTGGCCTCAGCTATGGTCCTAACTTGAGGACTACCTATACCAACCTGGAAAAAAGAAGCAGATACTTTAAGAGTCACTTCATGAGTTGGTTCCTTAAAGCAGTAGCAACTTTTTCCAGATTTGGGTGGGAATAGAATAAAATAGAATACTTTATTGGCCAAGTGTGATTGGACACACAAGGAATTTGTCTTGATGTAAATACTCTCAATATACATAAAGAAAAGATACATTAGTTAAGAATCAAGAATCATAACATACAACACTTAATGACAGTCATAGGGTATAATCAACAATCAAATCTTACTAGGAAACAGTCAATATAAATCGTAAGGATACAAGTGACAAAGTTACAGTTCTACAATCACAAGTAGGAGGGGATGGGTGATAAGGAGGGATTAGAAGATTAACAGTAATAGTAGTGCACACTTTGTAAATAGTTGAACTGTGTTGAGGGAATTATTTGTTTAGCAGAGTGATGGCGTTCAGGAACAAACTCTTCTTGTGTCTAGTTGTTCTGATGCGCAGGGCTCTATAGCATTGTTTTGAGGGAAGGAGTTGAAACAGTTTATGTCCAGGATGTGAGGGGTCTGTAAATATTTTCACAGCCCTCTTTTTGACTGCAGTATACAGTTCCTCAATGGAAGGCAGGTGGGTAGAAATTGTTTTATCTGCAGTCCTAATAAAAGGACACACAGCTGCTTTAACTAGTAAACACAGGAACAGTTGTGGTCCCTAGAAGGGAGAATATTTGTAGTTCAGGGTTAAGATGAAGGGTCCTTGGTGCTGAGTTTATTTGTTTTCTTGCAGACGTTTCCGTACACAAACCAAGTAACATCATCAGTGCAAATGAAGGAGAGAACCAACCAAGAACTAAAGAAAAATGTCCTGACAGTACAATTAATCAGTGGAACGACTTGCCTTTAGAACAGTGGTGGGATTCAAATATTTTTACCACCGATTCGATGGGCATGGCTTGGTGAGTGCCATCTGTATAGGGCAGAGGTCTCCAAACTTGGCCACGTTAAGACTTGTGGACTTCAACTCCCAGAATTCTCCAGTCAGCCAGCCATGCTGGGGAATTCTGGGAGTTGACATCCACAAGTCTTAAAGTGGCCAAGTTTGGGAACCCTTGGTACAGGGTCTTCTGCTTGAGCAGGATGTTGTTGGACTAGATGACCTTCAAGATCCCTTCCAACTCTGTATTTTTATTCTTTTAATAACAATTAACAAAACAAGCAAGGAAACAACCAAGCTCAGAGAGTATCCCTCACAGTTGTGTCCATGGGAGATCTGAAATGTTTCTTCCAAATCATTTTCAAAGCAGGCATAAACCTGATTCCATACCTTATCAGCCTCTCTAAAGCACCCATCCTGAACCAGGAGCCCTCTGGGTGGACCAAAATTTCTGTCATCCCCAAGAACACATCCACATACTCCTGACCGTGGTGTGTGCTGTTACGAAGAACGTCTGAAGGCCCCAATGTTGAGGTAAGACTGCTTCCTCCCAGCCATTACAGCTCATCATAAAATGCCAGGCAGCGGGACATTTGTCAACGTCTAGTTTCATAGCTGTACATCTCGATATTTCTATCAGCAACATGATGGTAATGGTTGTTGGCTGCCAGGATAAATTAGTAGTGTATAACTATCAGAGACTGGCAGCCAAGAGAAACAGCACCTGATTATGTCTCTCCTGGGTAAGCAGCAACTGGTGTGTGACCTTCCTTTCCCCCTTATCATCGGAGAAGTTACTTATCTTTGGGGTTTTAATGAACAAAGAACATGGTCAGCAGCCCATTGCTGAGAATTTGCAGCCGAAGAAAAGTGTGGTGCCTTCCCAAATGTCACACTCAACTGCCTAGAAGGCATGTAATTCAGAACTGCAGGAGCAAACACACACCGAAAAAGCAATTTCAAACATGCAAGGTACCATACATGCTGTAAATCTAGATACATTTTGGTTTTGCACAGTATGTGGACCAGAATATTCAGAGACAGAGAGGGAGACAGAGAAAAAGAGAGAGAAAGAGAGACCCCAATCAAAATTAAAACTAACCGAGCTTTGCACATTATGCTGAAGTGAAAGTAACTAACCTGGTTAAATTATGCAAACACAATCCATGTGTGTGGCTTTGAAACACCGTTTTCTTTGTCCTTGGAGGCATGGTAGGTCAGTCACCATGTAAGGCAGGGTGTGTTCCAGTTCTATCAACTCAAGGCTCATTCTGGAATTTGCACAGCATGTCAAAGGCGTTGTCCAAATGTAGGGAGGGCTAGGGACTCACACTGATTTTTATAGGGAATAAATGGATTTAAACATCCCCAAGTCTTAAGAAACCATTTTTGTCTACTGTATTAAAACACCTTCTTTAGTACATGCTGTCCATCCATGTTTTGTAGTGATTTACCATATAAACATGCAACTCCATCAATGCTACACCCACACTGATAAGATTTTAGGATGTGCAAAAAATGAACTGGCGAGTTACACTAGTTTTCTTATTCAGCAGTTCACAGATCTGAAGCCAGACCACTGATCCAGCTGCTACAGTCCTGTCTTACAAGAGAAGAAACCTAGGAAATAAATTTTCTCCTATTTTCCCAACTTAACAGAAGCTACAAAGGACAAGCTGGAGAATTTTTGCACCTTGTTATAAGTTTGGCATTGGGAAACAGGACTTTTAAAAGTGCAAAAGGTTAGCTTGTGAGCTTTGAGACTTTTGTTTTTTTATTTCCTTTGTTTAAAAAAAAAGCAAAAACAAAAATTATATCATTAATTTTTGGCATTTAAGGGCTGATTAACCTATGATTGTTTTATGCACTAGTTCCAAAAAAGGCATAGATTTATGGGGGCTCCCACCCCTAATCTATAATACAGCAAAACCCTTAATTCTCCAGACCTCGGTTCAGTGGGCAGAATTGTTGCTTTGAACATCATTTTAAACAATGGACAAAATCTGTTGCTTCTTAAAACAGGACAATTCTGGCGATCCACATTGTAGGTATTTGTTTACATCATTCATGTAATTGCATTAATTGAATTGTTTATTTGCACTTATTGGCTTCATTTGATTAATGGCAAATAATTTAGTGTTGTCAATGATGTCATTCTGCAAATGGAAATGGATGCAAAACAACGTAAGCTCCATCAGCTTCAGAGAAACGGGTTCAATAGCTTTAACACATACCCCTTTCCCCCACATCGGTTCGTTAAATCGAGAGTTCACTACGTTGATTTTAATCCTAACTCCAGGTAGTCCTCGGCTTACGACCACAACTGAACCCAAAATTTCTATTGCTAAATGAGACATCTGTTAAGTGAGTCTTGCCCCATTTTACGGCCCGTTTTCTTGCCCCATTTGTCCACTGAATCACTGCAGTTGTTAAATTAAGACACATGCTCGTTAAATACATCTGGCTTCTCCACTGCCTTTGCTTGTCAAAAGGTCACAAAAGGGGACATGACCTGGGACACCGCAATCCTAACTACGAGTCAGCTGCCAAGCTCCTGGGTTTTGATCATGTGACCATGGGGATGCTGCAACTGTCATAAGTCTGAAAAATGGTCATAAAGTCACTTTTTTCACTGCGGTTGTAACTTTGAATGGCCACTAAGTGGACTCTGTAACTCAAAGATTAGATTGCAGTTACAGGTCGTCCTCAGTCATTCATTTTGTGACCATTTGAAGTTGCAGCTGCACTGAACGGTCACTGAATGAACTGTTGTAAGTCGAGGACTACCTGCATTGGTTTAGGTCACTGCAATTAGTCTGCAGTGCGAAATATTCTAAAATTGTCTTCTATCCAAAACACATACTATCTTTAATCAAGCCAGGCACATATTTTTAGAGGAACCCAAGCCAGATTGTGGGTAAGGCCTAAGATTTTAAACCTGGAGACTATGAGTTCTAGTTTTACCATAGGCATAACAGCTGGCTAGGTGATTTTAAGCCAATCGCCAAGGATCAGTGAGTTCTAGTCCTACCTTAGTCATGAAAGGCAATAGCAATAGCGACTTATATACCGCTTCAGAGTGCTTTACAGGCCTCTCTAAGCGGTTTAAAGAGTCAGCGTATTGCCTCCAATAATCTGGGTCCTCCTTTTACCCACTTTGGAAGGATGGGAGGCTGAGTCAATCTTGAGCCGGTGGAGAATCGAACTGTCGAACTGCTGGCAGCCGGCAGTCAGCAGAAGTTAGCCTGCAGTACTGCATTCTAACCACTGCGCCACCACAGATCTTATGTGACTTAGAGTGAGTGCCTCTTTCTCACCCCAGCCCACCTAATAGGGTTATCGTTGTGTGGAAAATAGGAAGAGAGAGGAGCATTAGGTATATTTGCCACTTTGAGTTATTTGAAAAAAAAAATAAAGGCAGGATATTCTACATTTCCTGGAATGTTTTTCAAACTTTGCAGTCTAGTCTATAGCTTAGGACTTCCTGGTGGTGTCCCATCCAACTAGAAAATCGTATCTAGCTCTGCTTTTCATATCAGCTGAAACTGGCTAAGTGCTGCCAACTCCCCCGACTCCTCCCTCATCTTACAGATGATAGACAATGTCAAAGACTTCAAAATAGCTAACATGAAGTTCAGTTGATTAATGCATTTCTAAAGAGGAAGCCAACATCCTTATAGCTAGTCAAATGGGCTGAGAGGAACGTAGTTAAAACACTGGTTGGGTTACAGAACACTTAACAAGGCTAAGTAAAATTCTGGAGGCTGTCTGCTAAATCTGATTGAATTTAATCTTGGACAGACTTTCTGCTACTTAGCTTGTGGGAACCTTGCCTGCTTGATGGTATGATTCAACTTTTATTTGTAAACTGTCCAGTTTTATTTAGGTGGAATGGTGAAAAAAATAGATGTATTACTTCAATAAACAGTTTCAATGACTTATGTGAACACAGACATATTTTCCCCCCCAAAAAAAAAACTAGCAAAAGTCAAAAAGGGTGAACATGATAGAATTTTATGTTTTAAAACAATTGCAGTCATTTATCTGGTGCAATTTATAACACCTTTCCCTAATTTCATGTTCTCCAGATACTAGTTGGAAATTTTGGAATGAACGCCTGATTTTAAATGGGAAGGAATTTCCCAGATTTTAAATGGGAAGGAATGTTTAAAAAGCTGCATATTATTCCATCTTTCATCCCACTTTTGTTCTAATGCTAGTTGGGTGTTTCTCTGCCTTTTTTTTTTTTTTAGCAAAATAAAGAATCATTTCAGCTGTAACTCAGATCCATGAGTTAGTTGCTATGCAATCAACTTTAGGATACAGAATAAGTTACTGAGCTGCTTCTAACTCACCTACTCAGTTACTTCCTTGTTCAGGTTAAGCCACGCATCTCTATGGTATTCAAAATATGCTCGATGCTCAACAAGCCACACTGAAACTTGGTTAGCCATTCTTGTTTTGTCCAGCTAGCATAACCCATATTTATCAACTAATATAGAGTGACAAATTAAAGTTTGATCTAAGCCAGGATGAAAATTGTTTATTTACAGGTAGTCGTCAACTGACATTTCAAAATTACAACAGCACTGAAAAAAGTGACTTTCACCATTTTTCACACTTATGACCATTGTAGCATCGGCATGATGTGATCAAAATGCACTTGGCAATTGACTCATATTTATGACCGTTGCAGTGTCATGTGATCCCCCTTGGGACTTTCTGACAAGCAAAGTCAATGGGGAAGCCAGATTTACTTAACAGCCGTGTTAATAATTTAACAATTGCAGTGATTCACTTAACGACTGTTGCAAGAAAGGTGATAAAATGGGACAAAATTCATTTAACAACTGTCTCACTTAACAACATAAATTTGGGGCTCAGGTATGGTTGCACATTGAGGATGATCTGTATTAGATTTCTTGCCTTTCTTCCATGAATTTAAGTTGGCATACACATTACACAATGCTCCTCCTCCATTTTTTCTTAAGCAACAATTAACCAAACAAGAGAGATTTATCCATCTAAAATCAAACCAAGGTTCAGAATTATATCTGAATTATTCAATAAGCAATTTCCAACTATAGCTTCATGACATCAGTCTCTGCCAACTTAGGTTAGGTAGCAATTTGCCGTCTGTCCCATTCTCCCTGTTGTACAATATCTAGAATATAGACTGCTGTATATTTTGATGTCAGATCTTGAGGGGTTATAATGCACCTAATAAAGCCAAAACAAATTATAGCAGAGATATAAGCAAGAGTCCATAAGCAAGTGTAGGAAGTTAGCACCCATCCCTCTCCTAGAAAAATGAAATATCCTAGGAAATATTAAAAAGGCAGAATATTTCCCCTAAAAAGAGAAGTAGAGACTCAGAAGCAGAAACTCACCTAAGAAGCAGAAGCTCACCCCCACCTTTGTTAATGGGCGGGCCATTAAGGCCTGGACCAGAGTATTTTACATAACAAAGCCCTCTACCCATCTCACCACCTGGCCTGGGGGGATTGCATCAGCCAGCACTCAGGTGCAGCCATGTGGTCCAGACAAAGCCTACAAAGTTAGCTAAGACCCCCGCCCCTGGGAGTCTGACAGCCAATGGGATACATTTCTTACACAGGAACAGGAAACACTAGGGTGGGAGGTCCAACAGAGGGTATATAACTAAGGGTCTCTCAGCCATCTTGCTCCTTTTCTTTTCCTTCACCCAAACTTCTTGAAGCATCTGATCGTCCTTTTCACTTTGGAGCTCCAAGCCACGTGGTCCTGTCCACCATTAAACCATCTTTCCAAACAGCCTCCATGTTTCCAGTATCTTTTTCCCGACTTGGAACTGAACCCAGAAGGATATTTCTCTCAACACAAGTTAAACCATTATACATTTTTGATGATTCACACTAAATATTTGAAAAATGATTCATATTAAATATTGGTCTTTTTTTTTTCCTTCTCCGACCTAATGCCCATTAGATGGGGTTGCTATATTTGTACTACCCAAATCCAGACAGTACATGGCAGTAAAGAGATAAAAGAAAACTATTTTGCTGTCATCTAATATTCGCCTAATTTCTCCACCCTATGGGCTGGAAGGGATTTTGGAGGCCTTCTAGTCCAAACCTCGATCCATGGCCCGGTACTGGGCCGTGGCATGTGCGAAACCAGGCCACACAAGCAACATGTAAGGACATGAAGCTGCATTTGCAACCATCCGCACTCCTTCCCCTACCACTGATCCATGGACCAAAAAGGTTAGAGACTGCTCTTGTACTCCACCTCCCAACACCCAAACCAGGGATCTCCACACCATTTCAGATAAATGGTTGTCCCATCTTTTCTTGAAAGCCTCCAGTGATGGGAACATCCACACCTTCCAGAGGCAGGCTGCTACACTGCTTAATAGCCTTCACAGTCAGATTATTCTGGACAGTTTGGATCTGTCTGTGAAGAGCTTCCACATATTGGTTCTTGCCTTACTCTCCGGTGCTATGAAGGATAAATCCACTCCTTCTGCCTTATGATGTTCATTCATGTATTAGAAAGCCTTTCTTGTAGATCTTTTAATCGTATTTTCTTCAGGATAAACATCTCAAATTCCTTCTGTGGCTTTTTATATAGGATTTATCCTCCAAAACTCTCACCATCTTTGTCGTTCTTCCCTGGACCCTTTCCAGTTCTTAAGGTTCCTTTCTGAATTGTGGCCATAAGAAATAATATAATATTTGTATGTATGGCAAAGTGATGCCAGAAGGGTCGCACTGTGTTTGATGAACAGTTGTGAACAATATATATATATACATACATACATACATACATATATATATATATATATACACACACACACATACATACATACATACATATATACACATACACATACATACATACATACATACATACATATATACACATACATACATACATACATATATATTAAAAGAAACAAGAGAATGGAATGGAATGGAATACGAATAGAATAACCGAGAGTTGGAAGGGGCCTTAGGCAGGAAACCTTACACCACTTCAGACAAATGGTTATCCAATCTCTTCTTAAAAACTTCCAGTACTGTCATAATACTGGACATAATATTCCAGATGTAGTCTGACCAAGAGAGCTGAGAGCAGTACAGGACTCACAACCGTTCAATTAGCAACCATTCAAAGTTACAACATCAATGAAAAAAGTGACTTATGTCCGTTTTTCATACTTATGGCCGTTGCAACATCCCCATAGTCACGTGTTCAAAATTTGGATGCTTGGCAACTGGTTCATATTTATGATGGTCACAGTGTCCCCGGATCATATGATCCCCTTTTGCAACCTTCTGACAATCAAAGGCAAAGGGGAATCTCCAGCTTCACTTAACAACCATGTTACTCACTTAACAACAGCAGTGATTCACTGAACAATTGTGCCAAGAAAGTTCATAAAATTGGGAAAACATAACTATCATCTCACTTAGCAACAGAAATTTGGGGCTCAATTGCAGTTGTAAGTCGAGGACTGCCTATGCAATGCCTGTTTCTGAACTTGACACTCTCCGTGGATGCAGCCCAAGCTTGCATTGGCTGTTTTGGCAGCTGTAACACACGGCTGGCTTTATTAAGACCATTCCCCAGATGCTGTTGAACTCCACTCTCAGCACAATTCATGATAGGATAGTTATATATATATATATATTTTAAGTTTCATTATAAGGTAAAAATAAAAAAGAAACAAGTTAAAAAAGAAGAGAGAGAAGTGCAAAGGGGGAGAAGAGTAGTAATAACCTTCTGACTTTCTTTGGTGAAGTAAATTGCAAAAATAATACAATATCAACTTTTTGCTTTACATTTCATAACACTTCAAGCCATTTCTGCAGTTATAAAATCACCAGGCGAGAAAGACCAGGTTCGTAAGTGCAGGTTCCATTAAGCTGATTTATTGCTAAAAGCCTATGTGCAGGAATCTTCTCAACTAATGGTCAGCGCTTATTTTAGAGCTATCTAAGGGTCAGCGGCACTCAAAGAGGAGTTGGGCTTAGTCTGTTTGTGGCTACGTAGGGATTCTAGCTGATCCTTCTTTTCACCTCACCTCTGGGTACTGCCATTATATTTCTTCTCCTACAAAAATGATTCTAATTGTCCAAACCAGGATAGAACTCAGTGCTCAGAGATCCATTATGTCTCTCCTTAATCTAAACACAAATTGTCTCCTAGCCAGTTTTGAGACCTAATGTTAAGCTACAGCATTCTTCACCTTTGCTTATAGAATAAACCACAATAAGCTATGTTGACGATAAACAACCCATCTAAAGGCATGCATGAACATACTTAGCTGTCTTATATTTTTAATTCAGTATGACCCACTCATCCTCTGGATATATATTCCCCCCCCCCCTTGAAATGATTTATTTTTAAAACAGAAACATCATTTTAGATTTCTGAGGAAAACAGTAATGAAAACAAGAGTGTTTTCCCCCCATCTAATCTTCCTCTGTGGGTGGCATCATCTTCAATTCAGGGTCATCTTCCTTTCAGGAAAAAGTGATTTGCTCACAGAAGTTGGATGCAATTCAAGCTCCCCACTTCTCCATAGGGTATAAGCATCTTTTAATCTTACCAAAACAGTCCAACCCTTCCATTAAAAAGAGCAACTTTTAATTTTTCCTCTCTCTTTTTTTTTTTACAGCTATGAAAAAAAAGAGAGGGTGGTATAAAAGTAACATGGAAGAACCAAGGCCTGTCACCGGTGATGGGTGTTGCCAGGCAACCAGAAGGCAGAGATGAGAGATAATAAGGAAGAGGGCCAAAGTCACAGAGGTGTCAGTGACAAGCGCTAGAAGAGGTTCTTCCTTGCTGGACAGAATTAACTCTTCAGCTCCTAAAGCACAAAGAGAGAAGAACAGCGGTTGTATCACAGGCTTCCGGGCTAGGATTCTCTTGTCTGAGATTAAGCAACTCCAACTTTAGCCCAGAGTCACCTCAGTACTCATCAGAATAGGCAATTAATTTAATCTTGGCACTGGTTTAAATGAGTGGACCACTGTTTCTTAACCTTGGCAATCTTAAGACCAGTGGACTTCAACTCCCAGAATTCCCCAGGCAGCTTTGCTCATCCACTCATTTAAAGCTTTGCTGAAAGGGGAATTCTGGGAGTTGAAGTCCACGCCATCTTGAGCTTACCAAGGCACTGATCTAGCATGAAGTTTAACAAGAAAAAGGAATGCTAGAGCGCCAAGCCCTACAGTCAAAACTGCTAACTGAGATCACAGAAGTGGTGGCTATCCCACCATCCGTGGCCAATCAATTCTTGGGACTACAATTTGCAACTGAATCTCTTTCTCAGAACCCAGAGTAATTGGGTTGAAAGGGAGATCTTCTAGTCCAACCCACTGCTCAACCAGGAGATCCTATACCAAAGGGCCTTCAAACATGGCAGCTTTAAGACCTGTGGACTTCAACTCCCAGAATTCCTGAGCTAACATGACTGGAGGAGGAATTCTGGGAGTTGAAGTCCACAAGTCTTAAAGCTGTCATGTTTGAAGACCCCTGCCCTATACCATTCCAGACAAATGGCTGTCCAGTCTTTTTTTTTAAATGTCCAGCACCCATATCCGGATGCCAGCCATTCCACTGATTAAATGTTCTCACTGTGAGGAAATTTCTCCTCAGTTCTAGGTTGAATCTCTCTTTGATAACCTTTCATCCATGGCTTCTTGTCCAGCCTTCAGGTGCTTTGGAAAATAAGTTGACCCCACATTCTGTGTGACAGCCCCTCTTCTCCTGCCTGTCTGCCTGCCTGCCTGCCCGTCTCTCTTGTAACAAGAAATATACTGGATTGTATGTGAAGAAAAGGGGATCCATTGCAACTGGACAGCCATTTTATTACAAGACCAAAATGATGCCTCCACTCACCCATAAGCAATCATTTAACTCAAAGGAAGCTTCCTTGCTGCCCAAACCAACTTTCCCTGTATTTGTAATCAAAACAAAAGAACAAGAGCTACCAGTGGTATTTGTTCCCCTTCTTCCACTCACTTTTGTACAAAAATCCCCCCTGGCCCCGTTTTTGCATGTCTTTTTTTAAAAAACCCACTGCCGGGAACCAGGCAGCCAACTTGGAATGTCATCGCCAATTTCCTATTGCTGTTGTGCCAATTTTTAAGGGGAAGGAAAACAAATTGGTATAAGCACAAAGGCTGTAGCGCTGTGGGGAAGTTAGATGCATTTCCTTCCTGGGTGTGCTGTGCACATGTGAGCACATTAGATCCTCTTCTGGCCTCAAGGTGAGGGGATTGGAAGAGGAAAAAGCCTGCACGGAAGGCATATGGAAAAAACACCTGGCAGCTTAACTCCTGACCTGGCAAGCTTATGCTCTCAGCAACAGCCTGCTGCCAGCCGAGAAGAAAACAAAGCAGCCTTCCCTGCCGCTGTGGCAGTCTTCTCCCATGCTCAGGTTTTTTCTGTGCTACGTTTTAATAAAAAGAAGGAAGACCCTGCCCACAATAGGGCAGAAGTAACTGGGTGCATGATTTACATGGGTTGTGCACTGAATAACAGCGTTAAGCCATTAGCCAACGGCTGCAAGTGGATGGCTGGGTTCACACAGGCAAAGTCCACCCCAAATGGCAGGGCAGCTTCCTGCCAAAGTGCGAACCCTGCCTGGGTCCGATTCCCATGAACCTCCTGTAGGCATCCTCACCCAGATATGAGGCAGGGGTTGGCAGCTCAGGCTCAGCAAGATGAGACTTAGATTAGACTTAGCTAGCCACAGTCCAAGAAAGGAGGGTGTAGGTTCAATATGGAAGCCAAGGATGTACCGAGGTGCAAAGAAAGCCAATTTTGGCCTGGGAAGAGCAACTAAGGTTCAAGGAAAATCATAAGAATGAGGTTTGCTCGGCAGGGTCCTTTCAATCAACATATTGCTAAGAGTTGTGTTCACACAACACACTAGAGCAGTGATGGCGAACCTTTTTGTTCTGGTGTGCCGAAAGCGCGAGATAGTGTGTGCACATGCATGCCGGCACCCACAATGCAATGCACCCCGCCCTCCCTATGCATGCGCGTGCAACACCCCCAACCCGCCCTCCTACCTGCACTGCACATGCACACACCTCACAGCTGATTTTCATCCCATTTGAGACCGTTTTCGCCCTCCCGGAGGCTCATGGCAAGCCTCAGGAGCCTCGGGAGGCTGAAAATGGGCCCATTTTGGGACTTCTGGTATTTCCGAAAGGCCCGTTTTTCGGCCTCCTGAGGCTGCAGAGGCTTCCCATGAGCCTCCAGGAGGGCGAAAATGGCCTCAAACAGGATGAAAATCAGCTGGGAAACATGCGCAGGCGCAGTGCAAGTAAGTTTGGCTGGAGCTCGCGTGCCCGCACAAATGGCTCTGCGTGCCACCTATGGCACGCATGCCAAAGGTTCGCCATCAAGCACTAGAGTTAACCAGCATTTATTCAATTAGACCAACTTCCATGCAGCAAAACAGAATAAATAAGCTCATTCAACAGGGTAAGTCAGCCCAACATGCAAAGTTAGAACATTATTTGCTTGTTTTGTCGTTCAGGGTGTTGTTTTATGAACACAGATGAAGATGAGTCAAGATGGAAGCCAATGTCTCATTCTTGGACTGTCTCTGAATCACTTCAGACTTAGATCTGGCTCTTCTGCTTCATTTATTGACTGTATTTTGACTCTGTCATTAGAGGCCAAGGCAGCCCAACCTTTCCCAAACTTTCAACATCCATATTTGATAAAAAGTCAGTGTCATTTTGAAGAGGAAGCAAATAAAAAGCATGGGTTTCATTACAATGAAGCTATCAATAGAAAAGAATATTTGTAGCTCAGGGTTGAACTATGGAGTCCTTGATGCTCTTTGAGCTTGGTTGTTTTTTTGCAAACCTTTCATTACCCATCTAAGTAACATTATCAGTGCTAGAAGGGGGGGAGTTTGAAGAGAGGAGGAGGAGGAGGAGGAGGAGGAGGAGAACGACTGTGAGGTCCTTGATGCTCTCTGAGCTTGGCTGTTTTCTTCCAGATGTTTCATTACTCAAGTAGGTAGCATGCTGAAGTATCAGCTTTCAGTCATATTTTGCAGTTCAACGACAAACCCTAGTAATTGTGTGGTTATTTGAATGACTAAATCCTTTTTTCTAGGCCAAGAAGAATGCTTGAGCAAAGGAATTTAAGCTAAATTTATTTTTCCCAAGTTCAAATCTTCACACTTCAAATCTATTCATCTAGTAATTTTTTTTAAGAAAAAGAAAGGTAATCCACTCATATTCCAAAGCTGCAAATATACTGAGTACAAAAAAAGACTGCACCTTCAAAGGCAGCACTGTCTATCTTAAAATCCATTCTGATCCACTGTTTGTTCTCTATAAATCTGTAATTGCACTGTGAATTTCATGTGAAGTTTCTGCCAGATTTTTTTTTTTATACTTCCTTGCTCCGCTAACTTTGCCTCTAAATAAACGGGGGATTTGTCAGACATCAAAAGAACTCTCTGAGGTCAACCTCAGGTCATTACTAGATCTCCCAACCTTCATAGGTCTCTAGAAGATACCACAATAATGCTGCACAACCATCATGAGGTCATCATTTGCAGTGACGTTGTGACATGCACGGAGGCATCACTTAGGCCCCTTGCCCATCCTGCAGATGCCAACGCCCTGGGTGGGTTACCTGGCATAACCGTTCTTTTCTTCTTTTTCTTTTCTGGAACATCCAAAGTCCAACCAAAACTTTTCTCAGTTCTCCTCTTCCTCTTGACCCATTCAATCTTCCTTCAAATGTCATTTGATTTTCATTCATTCTTTCTGTATGACCAATCAACATCAATGGATTTCATTCATAAGGATTACTCATTCAAACCATACGGCGGTCTAGTATTTTATTTTTCCCCTCAGATAAACAATGCTATACTTCAATGGTTAGATGGCGTAGACATTGGTATCTGAATATAGATCTTTTTAACATTCATATTATACTGTGGTTTTAATTTAGTGAAATGTATGTGGGTGTGGGTGTACATACATGTACACGCATGCATATATACATACAGCGTGGTACCGCAGTGGTGAAAACACTCGCCCTCCCACTCGGAAGGTTGAGAGTTCAATCCCAGGTAGTAGCAAATATTTCTCTCCTAGAAGAAATATCTGCTAGGAACTCCATGTAGGCGTCAGGAGGGGCATCTGGCCAGTAAATGCTCAGCTCCATCCAGTCGCCCTGACTCTACCCTGAATTAAGGGATTACAAGGTCACAAAAAGGGAATATACACACAAAACTATTTTTAGGTATCAATATCTGCCATATACTACATAAACAAATAAATTCAAACCACATTCAGCTTCCATTGACATTTGACCTATCTCTTCCCTTTTTGTTTTACAAGAGATACAAATTTCTTAAGGACACCAGTGTCATTGCATTCAACCTTTAAGTTTCTCCTGGTTTCTTACATAAGACCTACGCAGGCAGGCACTCTTAATACACAAGTCACTTACTGCTCCTTTGGATAAAGGTTAATTCCTTGCCACAGGCCACACATTGTTCATTATTTTCCCACCACCATTTGCACAACAATCTCTCTGCTTATTTTCCCATCTTTAAGTACACAAACTCATAACTTACGGAAGATTCAATTGTATCAAAATTATACTTCTTCTAATTATTCAACTTGAAGGGTGCACTCACTCGATTTTTTGAGTTCCGTACTAGCTCGATACCCGTGCTTTGCTATGGAACTATGTTTCTATTAATTTTTGGAGAGGAAAATAAGGGGGGGGGGGATTCTGCCTCTGCCCAGCATCCTGTCAGTGTGTGAGTGAGTTGAAAGCTGTTTGGAAACTGAAATAGTATTTGCTGTATGAGTAAGGAGACAGCAAGGAGCCTGGGCTTAGCTTAGCTCAAATGTTCTCTACTAAAACTGAAACTGAAACTCCTCTCCTCTGCTTGTGTTTTGCATTTGGAAGAGATTTATTTTCACGTGGGGAGGGGGAGTTGAACTCCTTAACATCAGAGCGTGTTAATAATAATATATGAAACAGTAATGCTCTGATGGTCGTTTAGAAAAATCCTTTCTTAGTGAGCACCTAGAAGCCAAGAGGAACATACAATCCAAATTTCAAGTTTGTGGGCTTTACAGTTCTGGAGATTTTGTGATGATGCTTGAGTGGTATTTCGCTTTTATATAGTGAAAGAAGAAAGATAAATGTAAACTCATCATCTACATCTGTGGCAAGATTATTGAGCTGTGTTCTGCATGGTTCTCCATTAAATTCTATAGGCATCAAGCAAATATTTTCAAGTTGCCCTATAAGAGGAGGACTATAAAATTTCAGAGATGAAAGAAAAAGGTAATGAAAGAAGTCTAATCATTTTCCAGAACTCAACGTCTCTCCTGAATATACAAGTAGCCTTTGACTTAAACCACAAACTGGGACCAGAATTTCAGTTGCTAAGTAACACAGTTGTTAAGTGAGTGATGCCTGACTTTTTTGTGTCGTGGTTATTAAGTGAATCACTGAGTTCTTAAGTGAACTATGCAGTGGTTACATGAATCTGGCTTTATCTATTAACTTCGCCTGTTGGAAACTGACTGGAAATGGTGATGCCAGATGCTGCATCCAATGTAAATACAAGCCGGTTGCCAGGCACCCAAATCTTGACATATGATTGTGGGGCGATGCTATGATAGTGAGGGCCAGTTGTAAGTCACTTTTTCCAGTGCTGTTGCAACTTTGAATGGTCATTAAATGGATGATTGTAAGTCGAGCACTTCCTTTATTAGATCGGTCAAAAGTTTAATCAAAAACAGGTTGCAATTTCTACAATGCACTACAACACTTTATCCTTACAAAGATAAAAGATGGATCTATTTTTCTTCTTCCCTTCATGCAAAGATGTTAAGCAGTAGCGGTACCCATCATTCTCAGAAGAATAGTGAGCTGAGAGGGGTAGGAAATTGGGGCTCTGAAATCATTGGCTTCAGATCTGCTGGCTCTCAGCCAGAAGAGGCAAAGACTACAGGAGAGATGAGCAAATGGACCTGACCCAACTCTGCCTTTCTTTAGTTTCTACTAGCCGATAACCCGGTGTTGCCCGGGTATTTATGTATTCCAATCCTGTATTAGATAAGAAAATCCTGTAGTCGGGACTCACACTGTTGTACTGTCTCTCGCGCAGCATCACAAGTCTTCTATTCTTCTCCTCGGGAGTTTCTTGTCTGTGGTGTTTCATTTTATTTCACTTGGCCAATCGCCTGATGTTTCTTTGGAGGGCTGAGAGGGAGCCCCCTTGTGGAGTACTGGAATACTGTGAAGCTGTTACCATGGCAAGTCCACTGTGCTGTACAGTAGAAGCCACTTTAAGGCACGCACACATACCCGAGGTTGAAAGTTTGGATGAAATTGCTTGAGGCATTCCAGAGTTATGCTGGAATGCACACACATCCATATGTATGTATGTATGTATGTATGTATGTATGTATGTATGTATATCTAAAAAAAAATAAAGAGAACACTTAAACAACACAATGTAACTCCAAGTCAATCACACTTCTGTGAAATCATACTGTCCACTTAGGTAGCAACACTGATAGACAATCAATTTCACATGCTGTTGTGCAAATGGAACAGACAACAGGTGGAAAGCATAGGCAGTTAGCAAGACATCCCCAATAAAGGAATGGTTCTGCAGGTGGTGACCACAGACCACTTCTCAGTTCCTATGCTTTCTGGCTGATAGTTTGGTCACTTTTGAATGCTGGAGGTGCTTTCACTCTAGTGGTAGCATAAGACGGAGTCCACAACCCACACAAGTGGCTCAGGTAGTGTAGCTCATCCAGGATGGCACATCAATGCGAGCTGTGGCAAGAAGGTTTGCTGTGTCTGTCAGCGTAGTGTCCAGAGCATGGAGGCGCTACCAGGAGACAGGCCAGTACATCTGAAGACGTGGAGGAGGCCGTAGGAGGGGAACAAGCCAGCATCAGAACCGCTATCTCCGCTTTGTGCAAGGAGGGACAGGAGGAGCACTGCCAGAGCCCTGCAAAATGACCTCCAGCGGCCCACAAATGTGCATGTGGCTGCTCAAACGGTCAGAAACAGACTCCATGAGGGTGGTATGAGGGCCCGACGTCCACAGGTGGGGGTTGTGCTTACCAACACCATGCAGGATGCTTGGCATTTGCCAGAGAACACCAAGATTGGCAAATTGGCCACTGGCGCCCTGTGCTCTTCACAGATGAAAGCAGGTTCACACTGAGCACGTGTGACAGACATGACAGGGTCTGGAGACGCCGTGGAGAACATTCTGCTGCCTGCAACATCCTCCAGCATGACCAGTTTGGCAGTGGGGTCAGTAACAGTGTGGGGTGGCATTTCTTTAGGGGGGCACACAGCTCTCCATGTGCTCGCCAGAGGTAGCCTAACTGCCATTAGGTACCGAGATGAGATCCTCAGACCCCTTGTGAGACCATATGTTGGTGCGGTTGGCCCTGGGTTCTTCCTAATGCACGACAATGCTAGACCTCATGTGGCTGGAGTGTGTCAGCAGTTTCTGCAAGACGAAGGCATTGATGCTATGGACTGGCCTGCCTGTTCCCCAGACCTGAATCCAATTGAGCACATCTGGGACATCATGTCTCGCTCCATATACCAACTCCACGTTGCACCACAGACTGTCCAGGAGTTGGGGGATGCTTTAGTCCAGGTGTGGGAGGAGATCCCACAGAAGACCATCTGCAACCTCATCAGGAGTATGCCCAGGCATTGTAGGGAGGTCATATAGGCACGTGGAGGCCACACACACTACTGAGCCTCATTTTGACTTGTTTTAAGGACATTACATCACAGTTGGATCAGCCTGTAGTGTTCTTTTCCACTTTAATTTTGAGTGTAACTCCAAATCCAGACCTCCATGGGTTGCTAAACTTGATTTCCATTGATAATTTTTATGTGATTTTGTGTGATGTAATGAACAAAGTATTTAATAAGACTATTTCATTCATTCAGATCTAGGATGTCTATTTTTGTGTTCCCTTTATTTTTCTGAGCAGCGTATATATGTAATATGAGGGCATTCATGAAAGAGAAAGCTATAAAGGTGATTTAGAAAGATGCCTTCAGATAAGGCCAGGTCACCTCTGCTGATTGCTTAAAAAAAGATAAAATCAATGGTCTGGATGACCATTTTTCAAAGTTCCCAGACAGGTGTGAGATTTAGGTACCATTCACTAAATGTAACCCTCTAGACATCTTGCCCAAAATAACTGTCCTGGAAGCATTAGGACAATTTGACACACTGCTTTAAAAAGGCATCTGTATGCTGGATAACACAGGTGGAACAAAGGAAAGGATGCACCTTGCTCCAGGCTAAGAGAAATATTACATCCTTATAAGCATCAACAACAGGCAAGTAAAGGGACAGCCATCACAACAGTGCTGCCCTGATTTCAGTGAAAATATCTGTAGTACAGGATAGAACTGTGGAGTCCTTGGTGCCCCCTAAGCATGGTTGTTTGCTTGCAGACATTTCATTATATGACTAGGTAACATTCCCAGCACTAGTGAGTTATGGTTCCCCTCTCATTAGCTCTGAAGATGTTACCTAATTGGGTAATGAAACCTCTGCAAACAAGCATTCAAACTCAGAGAGCAACCAAAACTCCACAATCCTAATATCTGCCTATGTGTTCAAAACTAAAATAGGATTAAATCCCCCTTAAATCAATATAATATCAAGCTGCAAGTGTGGATTATCTATTACTGTTCAAGTGTGAACATTTCTTTGCATAGAAAAAATAGGTTACCGGAGAAAAGCCAAGAATCTTTCTCCTGGCGCATTTGTTGAGAGGCAATTTGATCTAGGTGTTAAGCCGCTGGAGTAGCAACGACTGGAGTTCTCTGACCCTGAGCCAGTCACTTCTCTCAGCCCTAAAAAGAATGCAATGACAAAAGAGAAACATTTATAAAAATGTCTAGAGGGCAGCATGGATTTGTGCTTGAAATCACCAGAAGTTAAGAATGACTTAAAGGCACTCCTCTCCTCCCCACAAAAATGCTTACTGAAGAAGTCTAAAACTAGTTCTAAACATACAGGATATACTGTAAAAAAAAATGGGATATTTATAAAACCTCAAGGAAAGAATACAGCTCTGGTATGTGGGAGTTAGCAAACTGAGGTATTATTAACACCAAGATTAATATCAGGTTAACAATCAAGAAGTAAACAATATCCCAATCAAGGAACTGCCAAACAAGCTAACAGTAAACAGCCCAACCAAAGAACCTCTATGAATGTTCCCACCAACAGGAAACTGAGAGCAACCCCATTCCCTAACCAGCACTGATGATATTATCTACTCTGGTAATGAAACGTACCTGCAAGAAAACAACCAAGTTAAGAGCGCACCAAGGACTCCTTTATTCCATCTAAACACAGGATTTTTTAAAATTGAAACAATGGAATAAGTATTTACAGCCCAAATCTATGCTGTGAGCTATCACAGCAAATGCACTCCACCCAAAAAAATAGAATGCTTGTCACCCTTAAGGTTGCCATGTCTAAGATTTCAGATTAGGACTTTAACACAGTCCCAATTTGAAAACTGTTCAAATTGAACAAAATCACAGACTATGTTCTTTCTGCGCCAACTCAGAAATCTCAAACTGCCCAAGGAGCTGCTGATCCAGTTCTATAGAGGAATGATTGAGTCTGTCATCTGCACCTCTATAACTGTCTGGTTCAGTTCTGCAACCCAACAAGACAGACACAGAGTTCAGAGGATAATTAGGACTGCAATAAAAACAATGGCTACCAACTTCCCTTCCACTGAGGACCTGTATACTGCATGAGTCAAAAAGAGGGCTGCGAAAATATTCATAGACCGCTCACATCCCGGACATAAACTGTTTCAACTCCTTCCCTCAAAATGACGCTACAGAGCCCTGCACACACCAGAACAACTAGACACAAGGACAGTTTTTTCCCCAAATGCCATCACTCTGCTAAAAAAATAATTCCCTCAACACTGTCCAACTTTTTACAAAGTCTGCACTACTATTACTATTACCTTCTCATCATTCCTTATCACCCATCCCCTCCCACTTGTATGGCTGTAACTTTGTCGCTTGTAACCTTACGATTTATATTGACTGTTTCCTAGTATGATCTGATTGCTTATTGTACTCTATGACTGTCATTAAGTGTTGTACCTGATGATTCTTGACTCTTGATGAATGTACCTTTTCTTTTTGTGAACACTGAGACCATTTGCACCAAGACAAATTCCTTGTGTGTCCAATCACACTTGGCCAATAAAAAATTCTATTCTATTCTATTCTATTCTATTCTATTCTATTCTATTCTATTCTATTCTATTCTATTCTTATTCCTATTCTATACAACCTACTAAACGATGGCTCTCCCAACCAAGGGTGCTTTCAATAAGCCATAGTTTGCCACTTCATTGCAACATATTAAGCCAGCACAACCATTTTTGTCTTGACGTGTTGTGCAAAGCGTGTTGTGCAAAGCGTGTTGTGCAAACCCAGAAGGGTAACCTTTGGACCAAAACCCACTGAATTCAGTAGAATTTACTGCTGCTCACATATTTATAACCTTCCATTATTAAGGCTTAAAAGGCACCCAATATTAAGAAGACGATTCACCTCTGGGCCACGCAAATTAAATTTTAGCAGCCAGACAGTAACAATCCAGAGAGTCACTAGATGGCAGCAAAGAGCTAAGTTTCCAGAACCTTGTTTATCACCTCAGGATTTTTACCCAAAGGGTAGTCAGTCACAGTGCTGAAAGTGTGTGCATGCATGTGTGTGTGCATGCATGCGTCCCTGCACCCATAATGCAATGCGTTATGAGTATGCATCCCATGCCCCTGTGCAGGGGCCCCCATGCTCTCCCCATCCCCTGCGCATGCATGCGCCCTGTTCCCCACACATGCGCGACCATCACCTGGCTGGCAGGAGAAGTGCACGCATGCGCAGTGGACCTGATCTGGGGCAACGGCTCGTGTGCCGACAGAGATGGCTCTGCATGCCACTTCCAGCATGCGTGCCATAAATTCGCCATCACGGCCCTACAGTCTCTTATTAAATTTTCATCAGGATTTGTTAGATATTTAAGATCTCCTTGGAGAGGCGAGCTTTGACCTATTTCAATTCTGTCCCCCGGCAGTGTAGTATCCCAGGGCGCCCATCCTATTGGAGATTCGGGGTTTTGTAGATCGGTACATCTGGAAGGTAGGGAAAAAAACTGGTCTGTCTTGAAATTTGAGACAAGCAAAGATGGGAAATTTTCTACTTACCTGCAACCTAATCCAGTACCCACTAACTTGGGAAAATATCCCATGAATGCATGCTCAGCACGACAAATATAGTATATAAAATTATACATTGCAATGTCCAACCTGTCAATGAATACTTCAGCTTCAACCATAACAACACAAGAGCAAACAATAGATACAAACTCAAGTTTAACAGCACCAAACTTGATTGCAGGGAATACGACTTCAGCAACAAAGTGGTCAATGTCTGGAATACTTTACCTGACTCTGTGGTTTCTTCCCCAAATCCCAAAAACTTTAACCTTAGACTGTCTAGTATTGACCTCACCCCTTTCCTAAGAGGTCTGTAGGGGGCGTGCATAAGCGCACCAACATGCCTACTGTTCCTGTCCTATAGTTTCTTTTATTTTTCTTATATGTATCCATGTATTCATAATTACGTTTTTACTTATACCTATTATCTTGTAAGCAATTGTCAAACCAAATAAAAAAAATAAAATAAAAATAAAAATAAACAAGCTAAACCCAACAAGTTGCCCAACAGCGAAAAGGGCAGCATATACATTTAATAAACAAATGACCAATCCACCAACCCAAGTGTCTATGGAGATTCTCGGTCATCCAGAGAATCGTGGTTGTCCCAAAGGTGCTTTTTTCAAGAGGCCACTGGACTTTCTGGTGAAGCTAAATATCTATAGAGATTCTCAGAAAGTCCAATGGGCCCTTCAAAAAAGCACTTTTGGAACAACTTTTGGGTGACTAGAGAACCTCCATAGACGTTTTAGCTGTGCACCTTGGGATGAACACCCTTCCAATGATGAGGGAGTGTGAACGGATTCCCAGAAAAAAAAATATTGCAGATTACAGGAACTCTTAGCGCTTCAGTTTGAGATGCAGGCAGCACAGATTCATCTGCGCCTGGGTTCAACAGTGAAGGGACACAGAGCAGGAAAAAGAAAAAAAAACATCCTGCAAAATAACCAGAAAAGTCCAGCTGCCTCTTGAAAAACCATCTTTGGGACAACCAACTCCAAGGTTTAACCCAGGCATGGTTTGCCGAATTCACCCGATGAACTGAGATGTCCCCGTCCCCCCCTTGAGATTGGGGGAAAGCCAGCTCCGGACAACGGCAAGGGACGCGATCCCGGGCGGGAAGCAGTGCGAGGTTCCAATCCCCAAGCCAGCCTACCTCGCAGGGGCTGCCTCCCGTTTGGAGAAGCCGGGTGGGCATGTCTATCGCCGCTCCCCCGCCACCCGGCCGCCGCCGCCGTTAAGAAACGGAGGGGAGAAAAAGTTGAAACGCCGCCGAACCCAGCTCGCAAAGTCGCGACTTCCCCATTAGCCGCCGCCCTCCGCCAATCCGCAACGTCCTCGCAAATTAAAACCGAAGGCAGAAGGAGGCGAGCTCGGCCAAGCGCAGCCAACAAAGCGGCGCGCAACCGGGTTCCCCCCGCGCGGAAACTCTCGCGCCGGGAACTTCCCCGCCGGCCGAGAGGGAACTTCCCCCGCTGGCCGCTCACCGAGACGCCCGCCCGTCCTTCTATCTATCTATCTTTCCTTCCTTCCTTCCTTCCCGGTCCGACCACCTCTGCCCGGCAGCGGGTCACCTCACCGGCTTCAACCGGCCGCCTCCCCGCGCCACAACGGCGTCGGCGGCGCCAGAAGCAGCAGCCCCTCACCAGCTGTCGGCGAGCGGCGGCGACGACGAGACCTGAGAGAGACCTGAGGAGGAGGAAAAGGCCACGGCACCCACCTGGCGGGCGAGCCGGTTCCGAGGCTGCGGGAGGCTCCTTTCGGCTCGCCTTCCTCCTGGCCACCCTCGGCGGGAGAGCGCAGCGCCTCAGTCCTCGTCGTCGTCGTGGCGCGCCTCCAAGCGGCGCGGCTCCTTCTTTCCCTTCCTTACGCCGCCGCCGCCGCCGCCGCTGCTGCTTCTAAGCCAAGCGGCTCCCGGGGACAAAGCTGGCGGATTTTTTTTTATTTTTGGCGGCCGGCCGGTTGGCTGCCCACCCTTCGGAGCGGTGACAGCAGCTGCCCCGGGGAGGCGAGGGGAGAGCGCTTTGGCAGGCGCGGGGAACAGCACCTGCCGGCGCGCAAGTTGAGCGGCGGCAGCCGGAGCAAGGCTTGGCTTGGCTTGGCTGCCTTTGCGCGCGCGTGTGTGTCTCCTTCCCTGCCGGCTGTGGTGGCGGCGGCGGCGGCTGCAAAGGGGCTAGAAACCGGCGGGGTGGGTTGGTGGGGGGTGGAAAGGCGGCGGGTGGGGGGGAGGAACAGGCATGTGCAAAAGGGCCCGGATGTCTCCGTCTCTCCAGTCCTCTCCCGCCTTCTCTCTCACCACCACCCCCACCTCACCCGCCCCGCCGCCCCCTTGACGCGCCGCCACTTGCTGGGGCCGGAGAGCTCCGCGCGCGCTTCCTTGGAGAGGCGAGCTGGCGCTGGTGGCGCGCTGGCCGCCCCTCGGCTTGGAAAGCGGCGGACAGACAGGTCTGAGGAGGTGAGGCGGGGGTGTAACGTGACGGTCGGCTAAGTCAGGGGGTCTCCAGCCTTGGGCCCTTGAAGCCTGGCGGACTGTCCGCCAGGCTTCAAGGGCCCAAGGCTGGAGACCCCCTGGGCTAAGTAACCCGCCCGCCCCCGCCTCTTTGAAGTCACTCCTTCGCAAAAGCCATTGTCCTCTCCTGTCCTACCCCCCTTCACCTTTGCAAGACGGCCCACCTTCCGCACACCTGTTTCGTCCGCGCCCGCGTGTTTTGTTTTTTTGCAACGCTTGCAAAAAGGAGACGGGCAAAAGGTCGAGACGCGGAGTCGCGCCCCGCCGCGCGTTTTAAGCCTCGCGTGCCGGCCTTTCCCCAAGGGTTCAAAAAACGTTTGGGCCGGGATCCCAGGCAAGTTAGGTTGGTTGCATTCCTCGTCGTAGCTTCAGTTGTGCGCCGTATCGTTGGGGCGTTTAGTAAATGCGTTTCCTTTCTTGGAAAGTTTTTAAGAGACGCGCTGTTAGGCAAACCCTGCCCGGCTCAGACGTCTAAGATCCCGAACGGGGTGGCAGTCGGAGGTGGCCGTGTTTGCACTCCCAAAAAATAAAACTTAGACAGATGCAAATGGAGGAGACAGTTTGCAGAGAATCGGGGTTGGAATTCAGAGGCCGGAGGAGGAGATAAAGTTGGTTAGTTGGGAGCAACTGGCCAGAAGAAACTAAATGGGAACCTCCATGGTCCAGAAGCGCTGTGATTTAGGATTTCTGGGGCCGGCTTTAAAAACCAAGCGCTCCCTTTGCCTTCTGTCGGGCCTCTCAACTAGGAATTCCCATGCGCGCTGGACTACAAGCCCCATCGTTGGACTCTTTGCTTGGTGAAAAAAAAAGGTAATCTGGCGCAGCGCTTCTGGACGGCGCCAGTTTGGAAAACGCCGAGTTGCAATCGGGGAGGGAAGAAGCTCGACCGGTGGAACCGCCCGGCTTTTTGCCAGCAATTTGTTTCGGCTTGTTCTTGTGCGCGTGCAATTCTTCTTTAGGGGAACTCAAAGAAAAAAAAGAAGAAGGGGGAAAAGGCCTTTTCTCCAGCCCTTGCTTCCAGGGAAAGAGGAAAAATAACCCAGGTCCCATAAGCAAACGGAGAAGGCGAAGCAGAGACCTGGTTTGCGGCCAACAAGAGCTAAACCGCGGTTTGGGTAGTAGCGCGGTTTGTATGAATGCAATTCCTATTTGTTTTGCAATCCCGGTCAACCTGACTCCTGGAACCCTGATTCCCTAACAAACCCGGCCTGACCACCGTGCACAAACCCAACGACAGTTGTTGTGTCCCCGTGTTTTTTCCCAACCTTTTGGAAGCGGCCCAAAAGTCTCCGCTTGAAGCCAGCAAGCACTACGATTTCACGAAACTTTTTTTATCGAGTCGTTCGCAGCCGACTCGCGAGCCGTTGCAGCGCCTCTCTACGAATCTAGGCCGCCCCGGGCGTTTGGCCTACAACTCCCATCATCCTCGGCTTGCCCTCCACCTCCCAACAACGGAAGCCTGGGTTTGGGTAATAACTCCCATCATCCTCGGCTTGCCCTCCACCTCCCAACAACCGGAGCCTGGGTTTGGGTAACTCTGGCGCGGCGCTTGACAAATGGGAAGGGAATCACGTTGGCAAGTTTTAAGAGAGGTGGGCTTCGGCTCCCAGACTGGGGGATTCTGGGAGTTGAAGTCCATCCCCTCTTAGACTTGCCCACCTTGATAAAACAAGGGCATAATTGGTTTTGCAGGCGTGGAGGCGGCTTTGCTTTTCTGCGCTCTCTTGTCCGTCTGGAGCGCGGCGCCCGGGAGCGAGTGGGGTCGCGTGCACCCGTTTCCCGCCGCGATTGCTTTGCGCACAGAGCATTGCGCTGGATTTGCGACTTTCCATCCCGATCCAACCGTAGGTGGCCGTGTTGCATACCCAAAAACTAAATAGATCCAACTCGAGGAGACGTTTTGCAGGATTGGAATTCAGAGCCATCAGCGACGTTCCCACCAGACGCGCCCCTGAATCAGTGACGGCGGGAGCACGCTATAAACTTTCTAGGAAACTTACCAGGAATATTTACTGTTCGTGGTTTGATTGACTTTTGATATTTACAGTATATAAGCTGCTAAGAATCACCTGTAAGCGAGATGGGCAGTAAGCAAATGTAAATTAAACTGAAGTTTTAAGCTAAGTGTGGCTTTGCTGCACTTTCGGTGACTAGGTTTTGTGCTATACCTGCCTTCTGCAGGACTGGTGTTCTTCACTGTACAATAATATCCTTTTCTCCATCTATCTATATAAAAGCAAAATATCACTCAGGCATTACCATAAAATCTCCAGAACCATAAAGCCTACAAACTTGGCCCGTATGTTCCTCTTGGCTCCTAGGTGCTCACCAAGAAATGACCATCAGAGCCTTAGTATTTCCTATATTATTATAAACATGCTCTGATGCTAAGGAGTTCTACTCCCCCTCCCCACCTGGAAAGAAATCTGTTCCAAATGCAAAACACAAGCAGAGGAGTTTCAGTTTTAGTTTGGCAGCCCCAAGCAGCTTTAGTACAGAACATTTGAACTAAGCCACACCCAGGCTCCTTGCTGTCTCCTTGCTCACGCAGCAAATACTGTTTCAGTTTCCAAACAGCCCTCAACTCTCACATTGACAGGACGCATGCCAGATGAATACCAATGGATTACTAGTTACAAATAAAAGTCATTTTCCCTCAAAGGAGGTGGATCAGGCATGGGATTCTACAGGTTCGCACCTATTCTCTAGAACCGGTTGTTAACATTCTAAGCAATTCGGAGGACCGGTTGTTAGAAGAAATGACTGGCCTAATCCTGTAAGGAAGGCAGGAAGGAAACATTCTGGTGTTGCTTACAGAAACTGCCTCTCCATTAACCCTTATTACATTCTTGGCAGGACTAGACTTCCTGTCTCTGGAACTTCTCTGGAGTTTTTTTCCCTCCTTTGCTGGTACTTTGTTTGTATGGAGGGACCATTCAAATGGCACTGAAATAAGTGACTTATGATCATTTTTCACACTTACGACTGTTGCAGCATCCCCACAGTCATAAGAGGCCAGGCGAGGAGATGTGTACCTCAATGTGAGGTTGAGTTGGCCATGCCCAGCCAGTCACATGACCACCAAGCCGTGCCCACCAACTAAGCCACGCCTTCAGAACCATTTTTTTGTTAAAAAATTTGAATCCCACCCCTGAGGTGAATGCAGTTAAATAAATACAGAGTTTTACCTCTGTGCCTTCTAATTCTCAGAAACCTAATCAATTTATGACAAAAAAATGAAAAAGTCTTTAAATACACCCATAATGATTGTTACTGGATGACAAATTATTCATTTATTTTGTTTTAACCCTAACAAAACTTGGTCTGATCTTATCCAGCTGACAAAGATCCATGTCTGGAAATGTCTGGGAACAATTTAATTGCAAATGAAAAGCTAAAATGCATAGGAGAAAGTGGTCCCAAAGGTGCTTCTCATCCAAGAAAATGTCTTCAGAGTCAGAACTGAAGAAGCTTCTTGGATGAGAAGTGAAACATTTTCAAGGGGGAAAAAAAACCAGGAAAGTCCTGAACTATTGAAAATATCCACAGACATGTCAGAAAGTAGGAATTGCCTCATCTGATGCTGGATGTTGCCTATGAAAATAGAATTCAGAGGTATTGGCACTCTAGAGTGAGGGTAGACAGTGCAAAGATGATTTCAGGCAAAACTAACCTACAGGTAGTCCTCGACTTACAACAATCCATTCAGTGACTGTTCCAAGTTACAACGGCACTGTAAGAAGTGACCTATGACCCATTCTTCACACTTGCGAAAGCTTTGTTGTGATCAAAATTCAGACACATCATACCTGTGACCTTTGCTGCGTCTCGATGGTGTGTGATCCCTTTTGCAACCTTCTGATAAGCAGTGAGAAAGCCTGATTCGCTTAAAAACCGTGTTACCAGCTTACCAACTATGGCAAGAAAGGTTGTGAAAGGGAGCAAAATTCACTTAACAAACGTCTCCCTCAAAAATGGGCTCGGTTGTGGTCGTAGGTCAAGGACTATCTATACTCAAGTAGGTGACCCAAATTGATGGGGAGATAGATATAGATTAGGTAGGCCAGGGGTGTCCAACCTTGACAACTTTAAGACTTGTGGACTTCAACTCCCAGAATTCCTCAGCCAGCTGGCTGAGGAATTCTGGGAATTGAAGTCCACAAGTCTTAAAGTTGCCAAGGTTGGACACCCCTGTGGTAGACAGACAGACAGATAGATAGATATATAAAGAGAGAGAGAGAGAGAGGCATAAGAGATTAGATAGATGATGGATGGATGGATAAATCGATAGATGGTATTCAGCAGGTTCTGACCAGTTCTGGAGAACCGGTAGCAGAAATTTTGAGTAGTTTGGAAAACCGGCAAATTCCACTCTGGCCCCGCCCCCCCATTTCTTCTCTGCCTCCCAAGCTGTTTGGCTGGGTCTTCTTTTGTTGCCCTAAAAAAATTGAATCCCACCACTGGATGGATGGATGGATGGATAGATAGAAAGACAGATGGATAGACAGACAGACAGACAGACAGACAGAGGCAGGCAGGCAGAAGAGAGAATGGATTGATGGATGGATGGATGGATGGATGGATGGATGGATGGATGGACATGATAGAAAGGCAGGCAGAAGAGGATAGATAGATAGATAGATAGATAGATAGATAGATAGATAGATAGAGGCAGGTAGGCAGGCAGGCAGAAGAGAGGATGGATGGACAGACAGGTGGACGTTTTGACAGATGGGCAGACATGACAGAAAAGCAGGCAGAAGAGAGAGAGAGAGATAGAGGCAGGCAGGCAGAAGAGAGGATGGATGGATGGACAGATGGACGGCTTGACAGATGGGCAGACATGACAGAAAAGCAGGCAGAAGAGAGGATAGATAGGTAGGTAGGTAGATAGATAGATAGACAGACAGACAGACAGAGAGAGAGAGAGAGATAAATAGATAGATAGATAGATAGATAGATAGATAGATAGATAGATAGATAGATAGATGCAGGCACGCACACAGTGGGGATTCAACTTTTTTTACTACCAGTTCTATGGGCCTGGTTTGGTGGGTGTGGCCGAGGAAGGATACTGCAAAATCTCCATTCTCTTCCCACACCCCACTAACCTCTTTCCAGCTCCGTTCTCCTGTGCAGGGCAACCAAAGAAGACCCAGCCAATCAGCTGAGACTTGGGAGGCAGAGAAGAGATGGGGGCGGTGCCAGTCTGAGGTGGGATTTGCTGGTTCTCCAAACTACTCAAAATTTCTGCTAACGGTTCTCCAGAACTGGTCAGAACCTGCTGAATACCACCTCTGGATGGATGGATGGATGGATGGATGGATGGATGGATGATGGATGGATGGACGGACGGACAGACAGACAGACAGACGGATGATAGGCAGTCAGGCAGAAGAGAGGAGATGGATGGAGAGAGAGAGAGTGTTTTCTCTATCTTTTGAACAAAGGAGCTAAGTGATCTTCACTTTGCAAATAATATCAAGTATTTTCGGGCATATCCTGCAGCTTTTTTGTGCTTCCCATTTCATAATAATGGGAAACTACCCCCATTTTTCTAAAGCCACAATTGTGGCACGCTATGTAGGCAGGTGAAAGGGAGTTCAGAAATCATATGCAACTTGGTTCCTGGTTTAGAAACTAGCTATACAGCTGTTTCTGGGGTGTGGCTGAGGACGTAGAATCATTCATTCATTCATTCATTCTAGGATATACATCTCATTCCATTCAAGTGATTAAAACTGTGAAGCTAATATTCACCCAGCTAAGTTTAATCTACTTGTAGAATTATCCCATTAGCCCATAATCAGTTGGGATACATTGTATGCTAATCTACACACTCAATCACAAACACCAATACCCGACTCTAATCCAGTTAAGTTAGATGACCCAAATGCAGCACCAAGCTTTATTTGGCCTGGTTAAGCATGTTGTATAAACTGCCTTTGGGAGCAGCAAACATGAAAACCCCCACTAGTTATTCTGAAGAACAGCTGCCATTTAAGGGACCAATTCTAACTGGCAACTTCAACTTCCAGCTCATCTTAACGAAATCAAAATGCTTCATTTTCACTGAAATCCCACAATTTAAAGGGAGGTATATATATAGTTCAGAGACCTGAACTTTGCGTTTTCCCTGCCTTTTCGGTTATGAAAAATAAAATTAGTAAGGCATGCTTTTGAAGAGCATATGCTTAAGTTTAAAAAAAACACAGCTGGCTAGTGAGGAACATCTGCTGAAGGGTTTCTAGTGACACCAGAGGGTGAAATTGCAATAACCCGTTGCCATGGAATTGCAGAATTTGGAGGGATCTTAAAGGATCAGCTAGTTTATCTCACTGCTGTGGGTCTATCAGTCAAGACAGCATCAGAACAGACATTTGTCATTCAAATACATATAAGCCTATATAAAAATAGATTGGCTACATTACCAGATGACTTAGGTATGAATAAGACATGCTACAATAGATACCATTCAATTTGCTTATGTTAGCAATAGCACTTAGACTTATATACCTCTTTACAGTGTTTTACAGCCCTCTCTAAGTGGGTTACAGAGTTTACAGCCTATTGCCCCCCACAATCTGGGTCTTCATTTTACTGACCTTAGAAGGATGGAAGTCTGAGACAATCCTAAGCTGCTAAGAATTGAACTGCAGTCAGTCGGCAGAATTAGCAGTAGCAATAGCACTTAGACTTATATACTGCTTTACAGCCCTCTGTAAGTGGTTTACAGAGTCAGCCTATTGTCCCCAACAATCTGAGTCCTCATTTTACCGGCCTCGGAAGGATGGAAGGCTGAGTCAACCTTGAGCAAGTAAGAATCAAACTGCTGGAGTGAGCAGTGAGTTAGCCTGCAGTACTGCATTCTGACCACTGCGCCGCCACCACGTTCTCTTACTGGGAACATACAGGTAATCCTTGAGTCATGACCTCAATTGAGCGCAAAATTTCCATTGCTGAGACAGTCATTAGGTAAGTTTTGCCACATTTTAAGACCTTTCTTGCCACTGTTGTTAAGTGAATCACTGCAGTTGTGAGTAACGTGGTTGTTAAGTGAATCTGGTTTTCCCCATTGCTTGTCAGAAGATCGTAAAACGTGATCCCGGGACACTGTAACGCCCACAAATTCGAGCCAGTTGCCAAGCATCCGGAGTTTAATCATATGACCATGAGGATGCTATAATGTTCATAAGTATGAAAAGTAGTCACAAGTCCCTTTTTTCAGTGCTGTTGTAATTTCAAATGAGTGGTTGTAAGTCAAGGACTACCCGTCATGCCCTTGTTAGAGTTGGACTCTGAGGGAGAGGAGGAACAGCTGACAGGGAATGGAGGTGGGGCTCTGGAGGTTGTGGAGGAGGCTGGGGAAGGGCAGAGGCCGGCTGGCAGGCCCATCCCCTCTGCATCCTAGGACATGCAGGGAGGAATGGAGAAGGAAACAACTTGGCTTACGAGAGAGGAAGCGGCCATGATCCCCCTTTGGAATCAAGTTGGTAATTACTTATCCTGGTCCTTGTGGAAATTCCTTCATTGTGGTTTGTTTCGGTTTTTTATTTCGTCTTTATCTGCTCATTGAGTTTGGACTATATTGTTTTCTTTTAAAGACTATTTTTGAATATGTTTTATCTCCAACTGAGAATTATTGAACAATGGGGCCAAATTGAAGGCATTAAAGGACATTTATTTACGTTTTGGATTTTATTGTGTTTGTGTTACACTCCGGGTCATCACACTACCTGTACTTTGCAGCAGATTTGGTCCCCACATTAAACCCAAAGAAAGGACACCTGAACAAGATGGGTGTCCTCCAAAAAATCAAGATGGCGGACATAACCACGGAGTTGAAGCTCTGCCCATTTTATAGGCATTGCACATGAGATGCTCATCAAAGGAAGGTTCTGACTGGATGGTGGGTAAGGGAAGGATTTATACTCCTTGCAGACAGCTGCACATTTGCATTCTTTTAGCAAGTGACCCGCTGTCTGCAAGGAGTATAAATTCTTCCCTTCCCCACCATCCAGTCAGAGCTGAAGAAGCTTCTTGGATGAGGAGTGAAATGTCTTCAAAAGGAAAAAACAAGGAAGTCCAGTTGCCTCCTGAAAAAAAAGCAACTTTGGGACAACCATGTTCTGGATGACCAAGAATCTCCGCAGACATTTTAAAAAGGATTTTTTCTACAGATGATCACAGCTACTACCCTGCATCAGAGGTGGGCTGCTGCAGGTTCAGACAGGTTTGCCCCAACCCCTTATTCCGATTCTATGTGGTTCTAAGAACCGGCAATTCAGACCACCAGCCGGTCCCGTGCCCACCTGTTTTTTAGACCATTTTTTGGCTGTTTCTTGGGTGAAAAACATCCTGAAAATGGCCTGAAAACCAGCCTGTTTCTTAGACTGTTTTCAGGCCTTTTTTCGGGCCAATTTTGGCTGGAAAAGTGGCCTGAAAAACAGTCTGAAAATGGCCCAAAAACAGGCCAAAAAATGGGTAAGGGCGGGCCCAGCGAGTGGTGGGATTATCTCCAATTGGCTGAATCCTACCTCTTCCTTTGAGGCAATTGGCCAGGAGGTGGGGCTGGGTATGATGAGTGACATCACCCACCCAGTCACATGACCAACTGGCCACGCCTACCCAGCCAGAGAACCGGTTGTTAAAAGTTTTGCAGCCTACCATTGCCCTGCATGGTAGGCCAGACAGGAAGCTGACCCAAGCCTTGCTCGAATTAAACAAACACAAACTGTGTATAAAAGCAAACCTTTTTTAATGCAGCGCTGGGAATTCAGTGCATTCCCAGCCAAAAGATATTTAAACCTAATTGTCCAAGATAAAAGCAAGCCCTTTCAAGGTGGCGAAAGGCTACCAAGAACAGAAGTCTAATTGCTGATAAATATCCAATGACAGAAGTTTCAAAAATCAAACCAGAGTAAGCAGGGCTTCAACAAGAACTCTGAGTCTAAAGAACTTTTTTGCTTCCTGCAAAGAACACATCCCCGAGGGCTGGTTTATATCCCTTATGGGAGGGGCCATCACCTTCCAGCCTTACTCCCGAGTCGCCCTTGCTGCTTCATCTGCTCTCTCCTTCAAGCAGCCCTGCGCATACACGCACTGGGCACAGGCTCCTCGGGAAACTCTTCATCATTGCTGCCAGACTCCACATGGTCCGATAGTCCTGGCCCCATCCCTTCATCAGATGCAGGCCCCTCATCTAAGTCCTCGCCAGCCTCCCTGGCTGGTTCCCTTTCGTCCTCGCTATCAGAGATCTCTGCCGTCCACACCTACTGCCCGCGAACCACAACAGAAGCACCCCTAAGCGTACTAGTTCTATCTTTACTATAAGGATTGCATTAACAGAATCTTGCAAATCTGAAAGAAAATCTCTACCTCCTCCACCTTTACAGCCCAAGATACTATGGAGGGTCCCTTCGGAGATATGTGCCACTCTCCCAATCCTTCTGCAGTCTCCGCTGCCCCTTATCCAGTCTCCAGTCTGCAGCTCTTCTTCCTGTCTCCCAAGGTCATTCCCACATACCATCACATATCCTGACTAGTTTGACACACAGACATACAGGCACACTCCGCAAACACCACTGGGTGGGAGTCATCCAGCAGTGCATATTCAACCAAGGAGGTATAAATGCATGTGTGTGAATCAGACAAGTACCTTGTAACTTGTTCAGATTCATTCTTGAGTCTAAATTTTAATTAGGGGTCCTTGGTGCTCCCTGAACTTGGTTGTTTTCTTGCAGACGTTTTGTTACCCAACTAGGTAACATCATCAGTATTAGAAGGGAGTGAGGGTTGTTCTCTCATTTACATGTAACAACAACAGGAACTGGGCCTGGCTAGTCTAGTGAAGAGAAGGACCAGGGGAGACAGGAGAACAGTCTTCCAATATTTGAGGGGCTGCCACAGAGAGGAGGAGGTCAACCTATTTTCTAAAGCGCCTGTAGGCCAGACAAGGAATAATGGATGGAAACAGAACAAGGAGAGATTCAACCTGGAAATAAGGAGAAACTTTCTGACAGTGAGAACAGTCAACCCATGGAACAGCCTGCTCTTGGAAGTTGTGGGAGCGCCATCACTTGAGACTTTCTAACAGAATAATCTATTTGTAATCAAGGAACTCCAAAGAAGGAAACAACTCTCCCACCAAGCCACTAGCATTTGAACAGAGATGTTATCTAGTTTGGGTAATGAAACACCTGACAGAAAACCACCAAGCTCAGAGAACACCAACAACCCCACAGTCTCTTCCTCCTCTCCTCCTCCTCCTCCTCCACTCCACAAACCCCACTCCCTCTATTATTGATGATGTTATCTAGTTTGGGTAATGAAATGTCTGCCCAGAAAACCACCAAGCTCAGAGAACACCAAGGACCCCACAGAAGTGGTGGTATTCTACTGATACGTCCTGGTTTGGGTGAACCGGTAGTTGAAAATGCTTCAGTTCGGCTAAACCGGTAGTAAAGAAACAGCTACCGGTTCGACTGAACAGGTATTTCTTTTTTTCTCTCTCCACTCGATGATCAGCTGTTCTGACAATCAGCTGTGCCAGGATGCCCCACGTTGTCTTACTGCTTCACCCAGGAGGCTTCCCTGAGGCCCAGGAGGCAAAAAAAAAAAAAGGGAGCCACACCCGCCCAGTCACATGGCCACGCCCACCTAGCCACGCCCACCTAGCCACACCCACAGAACCGGTAGTAAAAATATTTGCATCCCACTCCTGCCCCACAGTCTCCATCTCCTCCTCTACTCTACAAGCCCCACTCCCTCTACTACTGATGATGTTACCTAGTTTGGATAATGAGATGTCTGCAAGAAAACAACCAAGCTCAGAGAGCACCAACGACCCCACAGTCTCTTCCTCCTCTTCCTCCTCCTCCTCCACAAACCCCACTCCCTCTATTATTGATGATGTTACCTAGTTTGGGTAATGAAATGTCTGCAAGCAAACAACCAAGCTCAGAGAGCACCAAGGACCCTACAAATATTCTCCTTTATTGATAAGTTTTAATTACTCAAACAATACAAAATCCTTACTCGTCTATCTTAAGAGATGCGTGTGGGACTAAGCCAGTGATTTCTCGGACAGACTCTGCATTATAATATTTATTTTATTTTATTTTATTTTCTCTTTTATTTATTTGTCAACAATTATAAGATAACAGGTATAAGTATAGTTATGAATACATAAAATGGATACAAATAAGAAAAATAAAAAGGAACAATAGGACAGGGACGACAGGCACGTTGGTGCGCTTATGCATGCATATGATATATAAATATAAAATATATGAACTGAAGCAGAAATTCGGGGTTAATTCTACAGGGATGTTAGCAATAATTGAAAGAGTGAAGACGATGCTTAAAATGAAAGCAGGGGACCTGCAATGCCAGCCATTTCCCAGGGATCATTTGCCACCTGGGAATAGCTGCTTTGCTTCATCTCCAAAGCACGCCAGCCCCTGTTTTTCACTGTTGTTTGCTGCAAATCTGGGAAGCGTTATTTGCAGCAAAATATCTTTCAGCTGGCATTGAATTAGCAAAACTATTGGCATATCAGCCCATTGTCCTAGCAATCCTTATAGGCAAAAGCAAACAGTCACTCTTCCTTGCATGGCTTTGTGGGAAGAAATATCCATTTGGTTCAGTTCCAAGCCAGGAGAAAGACACCGGAAACAAAATGGAGGCTGGAGGCGGATTGAAAAGAAGGCACATTTATTGATGAACAGAACCACCAGGGTTTGTGGTTCTAATGCAGTTGAGAGTGGGTTTTTTTTTTTAATATACCTTCTCTTATTAGGCTTTGCACTTGAGCTTCCTGTTCCTATGCAAGAACATGTATTCTATCGGCTGTTGTCAGACTCCCATGGGGCCATGGAGGGGTTATGTAGGGGTCATAGCTGGCTCTATAGGCAAAGTACAAATGCTAGGTGTTTGTCTGAGGTAAGTTTGGTTGAAGTTTGGATTGCTCTGAGGGTAATGCAATGTCTGAAAGGGTGTGGGGTAATTCCTATTGTGGCTTAATGGCTTTTGTCCTGTTTTGGCTCTTGGGTGAGAATATTTGTTCATGAATAGAACTATTTAGAATGATACTTGTCTTCTTTCAATAAGGTCCTTATCTCTTAAGGGCTGACATCTGCTGTGGGCTATTAAGGAAAGCGGGGGTTGCTTTCTGCCTCTAAAAAAAATCACGTTTCTCCATTTCTCCCTTTGGGAACTATAATAATCTAACTTTTTAAAATATTCCTCAAAATATTTCATTCTTCTAGCAGCGGGGGTAGGTGATGACTTTCTACAGCTTCTAAGCGACAGGAGGCCACTTTCTTCCTTTCATGTTGGTGGCTGAGTATAGCAACCCCAGTATGGTTAAACAGGGCCCATACAAAAACAGTGGCTACCCAGCTTAATCACACTACGAGGCTAATATCAGAAACTATTAAATTGATGCCTTCCAAGTGGCTATCGGTATTAGCTAACATACCATTTCCACATCTTAGAAAACAACCCGCCTTAAAAAGGAGAGAGAGGAAAATGTGCGACAAACCAATTATTACTTCTACATGAGGACTGTCGTGATCAACTATTCAGACTCAAATCTTGGAATTTGCCATGAAAACCTGGACAGCAATTAGTCAGAGAAGATTTTGACATTGAGATAGCACGGCTCCAGGAGTGGGCAACTTCTAGATCTGTTTAATTTTAGTGTCTGGTTAAGTACAACGGCCTCTCTGCTTTGATCTCCCAAGGAAAAGTCCCAGGACAGCACGCATCTGGATCTGAACTAATCACAGCAGGTGCCAAATTTAGTGGTGGGATTCAATTTTTTTTTACTACTGGTTCTGTGGGCATGGCTTGGTGGCGTGGCAGGGGAAGGGTATTGTAAAATCTCCATTCCCTCCCCATTCCTGGGGGAAGGATATACTGCAAAATCCCCATTCCCTCCCCACTCCGCTAACCTGCTTTCCAGCTCCGTTCTCCTGTGTAGGGCAACCAAAGAAGACCCAACCAATCAGCTGGGACTTGGGAGGCAGAGAAGAGATGGGGGCGGGGCCAGTCAGAGGCTGGATTTGCTGGTTCTCCAGACTACTCAAAATTTCCACTACCGGTTCTCCAGAACTGGTCAGAACCAGCTGAATACCAACTTTGGTGCCAATATTAGAAATACAAATGGGGGTTCGTAGATAATCCCAGTTATGACTGGAGAATGTCCTACGGATCTTACATTATATTGCAAGGGAATGTTCCCTCAGAAGTTTCCCTAGATACATGTAGCAAATGGATTACTTGAGGGTAGTGTTGTCCAATGGCTAAACACTCTAGATATCCAGTCATAAGTTTAATCATCCCAGTAAATGCTTGTACGTCATTTCATTTTATTCATAATTTTATTCATGCTGCGTGTTTTTAAAAAAACACACTGCTCTGGTATTTTGATACCCATTTCGTATGTTGTTTTGGTGAAATTTCATGCACTGTGCTGCATTTTGCTACAACATACGGAATAAAATAAACCCTAGACCTAAAGGATTCCCACAATACTTGGATACCATCCATGTTCCAATTAACTATGCCATAGAAAGACAGACATAAAGACACAAAATTGTTGTAGGAGGCTCTGTGTATTCATCCAAAAGAGGCCTTGAAAGCAACCAGCCAATGCTGGAGGTTTTGTAGGAATGTTGATTTAGCATGGTCTTGCCCCCTCTTGTGGCTTGCTTTGGAGTGACAGGTTGGACAAAGAATTCAGAATATTGTACAGAATAACAGTGTTGGAAGGGACCTTGGAGGTCTTCTAGTCCAACCTCCTGCTTGAGCAGGACACCTTATACCATCCTGGACAAATGGCTGTCCAATCTCTTCTTAAACCCCAACCCTCCAATGATGGAGCACCCACAACTTCAGGAGGATAAAAACCGGTGCCAAACCAGAACAGTACAGATTCTAACAATCTAAAACCCTCCTCTCCTCTTTTATTTTTCCTGCTTTCTTTCTTTCTTTCTTTCTTTCTTTCTTTCTTTCTTTCTTTCTTTCTTTCTTTCTTTCTTTCTTTCCTGCTGTTTCTTTCTCTTTCCCTCTTTCTTTTTCTCCCTTCCTCTTTCTTTCTTGCTCTTTCTTTCTCTCTCTTTCTTTCTTGCTCTTTCTTTCTCTTTCTTTCTCTCTCTCTCCCTCTTTCTTTCTTTCTCTTTCTCTCTTTCTCTTTCTCCATTCCTCTTTCTTTCTTGCTGTTCCTTTCTCTTTCCCTTTTTTCTTTTTCTCCCTTCCTCTTTCTTTCTTTCTCTTTCTCTCTTCCTCTTTCTTTCTTGCTCTTTCTTTCTCTTTCTTTCTTTCTTTCTTTCTTGCTCTTTCTTTCTTTCTCTTTCTCTCTTTCTCTTTCTCCATTCCTCTTTCTTTCTTGCTGTTTCTCTTTCCCTTTTTCTTTTTCTCCTTTCCTCTTTCTTTCTTGCTCTTTCTTTCTTTCTTGCTTGCTTGCTTGCTTGCTTGCTCTTTCTTTCTCTCTCTCTCTTCCTCTTTCTTTCTTTCTTTCTTTCTCTTTCCTTCTTTCTCTTTCTCCCTTCCTCTTTCTTTCTTGCTGTTTCTTTCTCTTTCCCTCTTTCTCTTTCTCCCTTCCTCTTTCTTGCTTAAAACTCATAAGAAAATAAATAAATCCACTGTAGATTTTTTTTCCCCTAACAAACCAATTCAAAACATTTTTAAAGATCCCTCTCATCCTGGGCACCCTTTTTTTTTTTAAACTATTAGCATCTGGCAGACGGTACAGGATAATAAAAACAAGGACAAATAGGCTGAAAAACAGCTTCTATCCCAGGGCAGTAACTCTATTGAATTCTACTGTATAGTGCAACTAATGCAATATCACTGGGTTTTTAATTCAATTGTATAGCATATGAAGGATGTGTGTTTTAACTTTTTTTATTTATAATGTGCACTGAAGATAACGCTTAATTTGTTGTACGAGGTGCAATGACAATAAAGTAAACTATTAAATTTAACAAATCAGGCGCCATATAAATAACACATTTACTTCAGCTTTCATTTTTTAATTATAATGTTTTAAATGTCTCAGGAGTGCAAAAGGAAAAAAAAAGAACATTTGAGAAACTAAATTAGAGTAGCATCTTTTTCCCTCGTGTAGCTCTATTAGCATCTTTGAAAAGAGTTCAAAGCTTGGGTTTTCACACTTCCAATTAATGAGGAAGGTGTTTTAAGAGCTGATCCCAAGTGTTTAATCCGAATAATTAATCAAGGCACTAAAATCTTGAACTTTTTCTCAGAGACATCCCAGAGTGGGAAAATTCTCTCTCTTTCTCTCTCTCTCTTCCTACCTATCTCAATCTCTCTTTCTCCCCCTCTCCTTCCCTCTCTCTCTCTCCTTCCCTCTCCCTCTCTCTCTTTCTTCCCCTCTCTCCCCAACAATATATAATTTGCTGAAAGGGATAGAAAGAGAAGCAAATTCCATAATATTGACAAGCAGATTTATTTTTCCTTATTTTTATCTGCAGCCCCTTTTCGGTGTCCAATCTTTCTAACAACCGTTAAAACAAGGGACAGAGGGATGCCCAAGGTCTGGGCCAAGCAAGGAAATTATACCTTGTGATTTTCCCATTTCTTCTCATTCAGTTTGATGGGGGGGGGGAAATCATTTCCAAAATTATTTCAAAGGAAGAGAGAAATTCAGAGATATTCCCTAAGCTAATACACTCCTTCCCTACGGCTGAATTTCCACCCAACTTTTATTTAGGAAAAAAACAACAACAACTCTGGCATCAAATTTGCTGTGCGATGCCTGGCCCTGTCTTGTCTATGTTACTTCTGTTCCCAATTCCAGTCAGTCAGCCAAGGTAATGAGGATTGACATACACATTTACCTACCTTCAGGCTGACATTTGACAAGATTATAATAAATGAGAAAACACTATTTTATTAAAAGTCATTGCTAAGGGGAGGGCAAGCTTATTATGGTCTCGAGCTGGGTATGTATTTAAGGAAATGCCTTAAGTATACAGCAGAGGGAAAATATTGCTTGCTGAGGGAAACTAAGTCAGAAAAGTCAAGATGGTACCTCCAACCTCATGACCGAAGTGACAGTCCTATTTTATAAGAGCCTTGGTGGCTCAGTAGTTAGAATGCAATACTGCAGGCTACTTCTGCTGACTGCCGGCTGCCTGCAATTTGGCAGATCAAATCTCACCAGGCTCAAAGTTGACTCAGCCTTCCATCCTTCTGAGGTGGTGTTGTCCCCAATTAGGGTCTGAGCCTGGTGCCAATGATAGACACCAGACATGAGGTGCAGGTTTTCTGACTGCTTTTTATTGGAATACTCCAAGGAAAAGGGCTCCTGGACAAAATGCCAAGAACCAAGGATTAAACTTTATACATTTTCACTAAAGGAAAAGACGGGACAAGGCAAAATAATAAGAAACATAATCTAATAAACATTTTAGTAATAATTTTACAGTCTGATCTATTGGTCTCTAACTGTCCCTATTCCTAGGTCTTGGCTAATTAAATCCCTAGGAGTTATCTAATATACATTGGATTTGCTGCAGGTCATTCTCTATTTCTAACTTTTAGCTGAGGTATGCAAGTTGGCTGACTCATATTACTTTTATCAGCTTTCCAATTAGCCAGGATTGTTACAAGATTTACACATGCGTATCTCCCATGGATAAGCATTCTTTGTTCTTGCCAGGCAGACTCCACAATTACAGGCTTCCTGATTTGCTTTGAAGTGTGTGCCATGACCTGGTTTTATTTTAGCAGATGGCCCATCAGTGGGTAAAATGAGGACCCAAATTATTGGAGGCAATAGACTGACTCTGTAAACTGCTTAGACAGCAGGAAGCGGTATATAAGTCTAAGTGCTATTGCGATTTGCACTGCAACCCGTTACCTTCTTTTTTGCACCGTGACATCATTGTAACATCTCGTACAATGCCATCCCCACCCCCCCAAAAAACAGGCAGAAGTACAATCTCACTTTTGTGGTAGCCATTTTGACTTTTTTGACCGAATTATACTTCTCCCTCTGGGAGATGCCATTCACCCAGGAGCAGGATTCTACCAGTTTGGACCTATTCACTAGAACTGGTTGTTAACATTCTAAGCAGTTTGGAGAACCGGTTGTTAGAAGAAATTACTGGCCTAATCCTGTAAGGAAGGCAGGAAGGAAACATTCTGGTGTTGCTTACAGAAACTGCCTCTCTGTTAATCCTTATTACATTCTTGGCAGGACTAGACTTCCTGTCTCAGAAACATCTCTGGAGTTTTTTCCCCCCTCCTTTGCTGGTACTTTGTTTGTATGGAATGACAATTCAAAGTTACAATGGCACTGAAAAAGTGATTTATGACCCCTTTTCACACTTACAACTGTTGAAGCATCCCCACAGTCACAAGAGGCCATGCGAGGAGATGCATGCCTCGATGTGAGTGATGTTGAGTTGGCTACGCCCAGCCAGTCACATGACCACTAAGCCATGTCCACCAATTAAGCCACACCCACAGAATCAGTTGTTAAAAAATTTGAATCCCACCACTGTACCCAACCCCTGCATTCAGAAGACTATAGCTTAAAACCTAGCCTAGCAACTTCTATGCCATGAAGGAAGATCTAGTTAGGTCCTGATGAAACATGTTCCATAAAACCGAATCTAAATTATTCGAGACTTGCTGTAGGCCATAGAACACCATTTTTCCCCCATCAGAGAGGAAATACTAAGTGTAAGATACTTTATGTTGTCAAACCTCTACAGAGGCATTAATCACACCTGGCCTAGTGGGAAAATATACTCAGATAATTCTGAAGGATGCTTCATTTGGTGCTCCTGTATGTGTTTAAAGACGGTTGTCAGACTTTGAATTATTATATTAAGAAATGAGGTAAGAAATTGTACATGTGCAACACAGGTAAGAAGATACTCAATTCATCTGATACGAGAATGCGTTGCCAATTCATTGTGTCTCAACCCTAATAACTTTAAGATGGGTGGACTTCAACTCCCAGGATTCTACAGAATTCTGGGAATTGAAGTCCACTTGTCTTAAAGTTGACAAGGTTGAAAAATACTGTGCTAATTATTTACTCAGCTTGAACTGTCACTCAGCAAAGGGGTGAAAGTGGACATCTGTTTCCCATCAAGAAGATCTAGAAGCCTTAAAAAAAATCCCATCGGCTGTAGATTATGTCAAAAATCAGTTAACAGCCTGGAATGAAATCAAAATAATTTTAATACTGTGTGCAGATGATAAGTTATTGTGTAAAGGGATGGTACCTATAACAGAATAACATTTTCTGCAGAATTAAAATTGGGGAGACATGGAAAAAAAGAGGAATTATAATTCCAAAAACGCAAACACTTATGTGATTCCATGTTAGTTGTAACTACTGAAGAATTTAGTTCCTTTTTCTACAGAACAAAATAACAGAATAACAGAGTTGGAAGGGACCTTGGAGGTCTTCTAGTCCAGCCCCCTGCTCAGAGAGGAAGTCCTATACCAGTGATGGCTAACCTTTTTGGGCTCCTGTGCCAAAAATTGAGCGTGCGCTTGCACTCACGCACTTGTGCCAGCACCCAGAAGGCAATGCGTGCCCCCCCGCCCCCTGTACATATGCGTGCAACCGCCCTCTTACCTGCACTGCACCTCACAGCTGATTTTCAGCATGTTTGAGGCCTTTTACAGCCGACCAGAGGCTTGAAAAAAGCCTCTGCAGGCTTTGCAGGACAAATAATAGGCCCGTTTCATCACTTCCGGTGTTTACAGGAAGTGATGAAACGGGCCTGTTATTCGGCCTGCAAAACCTGCAGAGGCTTTTTTCAAGCCTCTGGGAAGTCGAAAAAGGCCTCAAACCAGCCGAAAATCAGCTGTGAGGTGCAGGCATGTGCAGTGAGGTAAGTTTGCCTGCAACTTGTGTGCCAGCACAAATGGCTCTGCATACCACCTGTGGCATGCATGCCATAGGTTCGCCATCACGGCCCTATACCATTTCAGACAAATAGCTATCCCATCTCTTCTTTAAAACCTCCAGTGATGGAGCATCTACAACTTCTGGAGGCAAGTCGTTTCGCTGATTGATTGTTCCAACTGTCCAGAAATTTCTCCTTAACTGTAGGTTGCTTCTCTCCTTGATTAGTTTCCATCCATTGCTTCTTGTCCTGCCTTCAAGGGTTTTGGAGAATAGATTGACCCCATCTTCTGTGTGTAGCAGCCCCTCAGTTATTGGAACACTGCTATCAGTGTCACCCTAGTCATTCTTTTCCTTAAACTAAACTCTGGAATAACACCCAAAGAACATCTTTTCATAGTAGGTTACACCAGCCTGTTTATTGATTGGTTCAGAAGTAGAAAACACAGTAAACAAGAGCCAGCAAGGATCCGGGGATTAAATTCCATGTCAGTCAACATGCCATCCATCTTTGGGTATAGATGGATTGCCAACGTGCTATTTTTAATGTCTAGGAGAAAAATATATATGGATAAAATGTATGATGGGAATATGTATGATATTTTCCCACAGTATATTTTCTAGGGGCTTTGGAAAATCAATCTATTGAGAAAGAAATAAATGTAAATCTTTACCTATTGTTTTTGTCTCTCTCTCTCTCTGCTTCCCTCGTATTTTCCCAGCTACCTATTTTTGAAGTCTAAGGGTGTTTAATATGTATTTTTTTATAGCTGAACTGAGTATTGATAGAGAGATTAGACTGGCTGAGTATATTTCTAAATCAGAAATTATATACCATAATGTTCCAACACAACACATTATAATTTACTTATTTATTTAGATGTAAATTAAATGTGAAGTTACCTATGATAATGTTCCAACATCTTATTTTTTATTTATTAGATTTTTTTAAAATCCCACCTTTATTATTTTATTAGTAATAAAGTTGGGATAAAATTATTTATTTGTAACTCAGGGCAGTGAACATTCCTAGTAGTTCCTCCTATTTTTCCCCACAATAACAATCCTGTGAGGTGAGTTGGGCTGTGAGAGAGAGAGGGACCGGCCCAAAGTCACATAGCCAGCCTTCAGGCCTAAGGCAGGACTAGAACTCACCATCTTCTGGTAATTGGCCCAAGTCACCCAGCTGGCTTTTGTGCCTAAGGCGGGACTAGAACTCACCGCCTCCTAGTGATTGGCCCAAAGTCACCCAGCTGCCTTTCATGCCTAAGGCAGGACTAGAACTCACCATCTCCTAGACCTAGTGATTGGCACAAAGTCACGTAGCTAGCTTTCACACCAAGGCAGGACTAGAATTCACTGTCTCCTAGTGATTGGCCTAAAGTCACCCAGCTGCCTTTCATGCCTAAGGCAGGACTAGAACTCACCATCTCCTAGACCTAGTGATTGGCCCAAAGTCACCCAGCTGCCTTTCACACCAAGGCAGGCCTAGAACTCACAGTCTCCTGACTTCTAGCCTGCTGCCTTAACCACTAGACCAGTGTTTCCCAACGTTAGCAACTTTAAGACTTGTGGACTTCAACTCCCAGAATTCCTCAGGCAGCCATTCTGGCTGGGGAATTCTGGGAGTTGAAGTCCATCTATCTTCCACAGTTGGGAAACACTGCACTAGACCAACCTGTCCCCGCAATGTCTAAACGATCATCATGCCACTATTGGCATTAACCAGGCTCCTGATATACCCAGTCTCCTCAGTGGGGTCACCAAGGATTTCTTCTTTTGTCCCATTCTTAAAAAGGGAGTTGCTATAATTCAGTGTTTTTTTTCAACTTGGCAACCTTGAAGCACGGCTGGCTGGGGAATTCTGGGAGTTGAAGTTCACCATCTTCAAGTCGCCAAGCTGGGAAAACATTGTTGTAGCTCTTCCTGTCTGAAATGCAGAGATGCCCCACTTTAACCCTTCTGAAACACAAGAGGGGGCTGCACCACTGTAAAATCCTGAGCATGGGAAAGGTATTAATAAAGCAATTCCTTTCTTTAATAGAATTCTGTTCTATCGCCAGAACAAAGCAGACTCGAGACCGGAGTTGAATTCAGCTCTTTATTAACAGTCAGTAACTTCAACTGAAGTCGAGCCTTGGCAGCCCTTTTTATAGCGGCTGCTTGCGGCTCACAACCAATGGCATTTATTTAAACTTCCCGCCGCTTAGGCGGCCAATCCAAAACTGTAGTTATCTACCAATCGTTAAGCAATGTTAACTGTCCAATAGGAATGCAGTATTAGAGTATGCAAAACAAGTATACTACAAATTCTTTATTGGCCAAATGTGATTGGACACACAAGGAATTTGCCTCCGGTGCATAAATTCTCAGTGTGCAACAGAGTGATAAGTCATGGATCATAAACCATTAAGATAAATCATAAGATACAAACAACAAATTATAACTCGTAGTATACTAATATCATTGTTACATTAGTAGAGCCTAACCTTTGCATGCAGAAAGGACTTTACAGAGAGGAAAAAAGAATAAGGGGAGCAGAGTGGTACGGTGGCTTAGAGGTGATGCTCTCTCCTCACCATCGGGAGGCTGTGAGTTCGATCCTAGGTAGAGGCAGATATTTCTCTGTCTGGGCACAATGAGAATATATCTGCTGAACAAAACTCTGCATTGGCGACAGGAAGGGCATCTGGCCATTAAAACACTCTGCTAGTTCTATTCAGTTGCCCAGACTCCACCCCGCAAGGGATTATGGGGTCCGTTAAATGATGATGATAAAGAAGAAGAAGAAGAAATAAGGGGAGGGAACAATCTCGCACTCAGAGAAATTAAAACCAAACTCATGGGATCAGCCTGAGTGCAAAGCTGGAAAGACTTGAGAGCTGCTGCTTTGCCTACTAATGGAGCAAAATGCCCTGACTCTGATGGCCCAGCCAAGAAACCAGAAACTTATTGAGCAGCTGAACTATGCTCCTAATGACTAAGACACCAAGGTGCTTCTGTTTCACCAATTGTGCCACAGCATAAAAATGATGATATGGGCACGGGTGGGATTCTACCAGTTCACAGCTATTCGCTAGAACTGGTTGTCAACATTCTAAGCAGTTCGGAGAACCGGTTGTTAGAAGAAATGACTGGCCTAATCCTGTAAGGAAGGCAGGAAGGAAACATTCTGGTGTTGCTTACAGAAACTGCTTCTCCATTAACCCTTATTACATTCCTGGCAGGACTAGACTTCCTGTCTCTGGAACTTCTCTGGAGTTTTTTCCCCTTTCTTTGTTAGTACTTTGCTTGTGTGGAGTGACCATTCAAAGTTACGATGGCACTGAAAAAAGTGACTTATGACCATTTTTCACACTGACGACTGTTGCAGCATCCCCACAGTCATGAGAAGCCAGGCGAGGAGATGCGTGCCTCGATGTGAGTGATATTGAGTTGGCCATGCCTAGCCAGTCACATGACCACCAAGCCATGCCCACCAACTAAGCCCACAGAACCAGTTGTTAAAAAATTTGAATCCCACCTCTGGATACGGGGGATGTTTTATGGGAAATATTCTGTCTTTCTGTCTATCTAGCTATCTCTTCTTTATGTCCTCCTATCTGTCTTTCTGTTTATCCATTTATTATTCTATCATCCTACCTATTTCTATCTGTCTGTCTGTCTATCTATCTATTCTAACATCTGTCTATCATCTATATTATCTATATCACCGTTGCCTCTGTCATCAATCTGTTTGTCTGTCTATCTATCATCCATCTATTAATCAATCATCTATCTCTATTACTTATATCTATCATCTTTATCTCTATCATCAATTTGTCCATCCATCCATCCGTCGTCTATCCTATTTATTTCTACCATCCTATCTTTCTATTTGTCAATATTCTGTCTCTCTGAGTGAATTAATCTATTTATTGTCCCATCTATTATCCTATCTATTTCTCTTTCTATGTTTCTATCAATCTAACTAAATATTTCTGTGTCTCCCTTAATCTATATATCTGTCTGCTTGCCTGCCTGCCTGTTTACCTGTCTATATTTCTCAGCAAGTTCTCTGGGTGATGTACAGCAAAATTTATGCAGTGCTTATTTAAAAAATAGATATTTAACTCATATTGCAAAGGCTGTAACTGGTCAGAAGCAGCTGTTGTTAAGCTAGAACTGCTAACTAAACAGATGTTTTCACTTCAAATGTTTATGTTTTCAACTGAAGCTCGTCCCTTTTTAATTTGCACGCCCTTTTTATCAGATGCCTCTGATTGATTTTTTTCAAAGAGGTCTTGATTTCAGCATAGACCGGACCTGTTGGCATAAATGTCTTCCTTCTTGTCTGCAGTAAAGCCAATTTAATTTAGAGTGACTAAAGCTGCCATTGTTTCATTTACTTCTTGAATGAGGGGCTGAATTTCTGGATGAGTAAAGCTTTATAGCTGATATAAACTCTGCATAGTTCAACAAATCCTTTCGAAAACCTGGCTTTCTATTTCAATACATCTATGCAACCTTCTGCTCAGAGTAGCCATATCTGTGAGATAGACGGCATATATATTTAATATTTTTTAATTATTTTTTATCTTATTCAATAAAACTAAAATACAAACATCAAAAAAAATTACAAAGAGAAAACAAGTCTGGAGAAAAAAAAATACAAAGATAAAGCAAACATTTTGTGAATAAAATAAAATTTAAACAAACAAATACCATTATAAACAAGTAAAACATTGGGCCCTTTCCTGCCTTTTGAAAAAATATTTACTTCTTCCTTTTCTTCTTTTCCTCCCTCAATTCTCCCAACCTCAAAAAGATTTTTAAAAAATCACAAGAAATAATTGGGGGGAAAAATAGAACTTAAACCTGAAATGTTCCTATTAGGGATAATTAGAGGTGATTACAAGAAAGAAATTGAATACCTAATAAAACATATATTGACAGCGGGTAGAATGATGTATGCTCTCAAAACTGAAAATCAGAGAGTAGTCCCACAGATAGTATGCTAATAAAAAAAATATGGATTGTGCAGAAATGAATAAATTTACAATGGAATTGCAGGAGAAGAAAGAAAAAGAATACTATACTGTCTGGGAGAAATGGTATGTTTGGTTAGATAACAGGAATAAAAGACAATGCATAATGTAAAAGTTATTGATGTACATATGGTTGTGTGTGTGTGTGTGTGTATACATATATACATATACATATATATGCAGGTCTTGGCATGTTTGGGTCTTTTCCCGTGTAAGAGGTCCCACTCGCCATCTTCAGGGCTTGTCGAAACGTTGCCAAGATACTCTCAATCTTACATGGGAAAAGACCCGAACACGCCAAGACCTGCATAGCTGTACCCGTGAAAATCTATGAAAACACACACACACACACACACACACACACACATGTAAATGAATATGGAAAAGCCGATGTCACAATGTATTGCAAAAATTGTAAATATGATTTGTTTTTAAAACTGTAAAACTCTAATAAAGTTTTATTTTAAAAAAAGATTTTAAAAAAATCACAATGTACTCTGCCATCTTGACTCTTGCACTCCCTTGGCAATTTACAGTTGCCCCATAGGTCCAACACGAGTAGAAGCATTAATGTACCATTTGAATATCCCCATTCAATTAATTGACACACTGAGTGAATTAATTTATCCTCATCTCATTTGGGCATTTTGCTGCTTACCCTAACTGGATTGTATATAGGGAGTCCTTGACTTACAACGATTTGTTTAGTGATCGCTCGAAGTTACAGTGATCAAAATTAAGACGCTTGGCCATTGACTCACATTTATGGCACTTGTAGCATCCCGGGTGTTAGATCGGGTAGATCGGTTCCCACAGAGACGCGAGACCAAAGTGCACATTCAGCTCTTTATTTCAGTGTTCAGACCTGTACAAGATCTTGGAGCCATGGCAGCCCTTCATATAGAGATTGCTCGCGGCTCGGCGGCTAATGACAGCGCTTTGAATCTCCCGCGATCGGCTTGGCCGATGATTCTTAGCGTGCCAATCACGGCCGTTCAGTTGACCAATCAGGTCGCGGTCCGTGTGGACCAATCAGTATTCAGTATTTGGAGTATGGTCATGTGATCCATTTTTGCCACCTTCTGACGAGCAAAGGCAACAGGGAGGCCAGATTCACAACCGTGTTACCAACTTAACAACTGTAGTGATTCCCTTAATCACCACAGCGAGAAAGATCATAAAATGTGGCAAAATTCACTTAAGAACTGTCTTGCTTAGCAACAGACAATTTGGGTTCTACTGCAGTCATAAGTGGAATAGTGCAGTGACCTAAAGGTGAAGCTCTCGCCTCACAATCAGGAGGCTGTGAGTTCGATCCTAGGTAGAGGCAGATATTTCTCTCACTGGGCACAATGAGAATATATCTGCTGAAGAAAACTCCACATCGGCAACAGGAAGGGCATCTGGCCAGTAAACACTCTACTAGCTTCCTTCAGTTACCCAGACTCCACCCTGCAAGGGATTAAGGGGTCATTAAAAGGAGATGATGATTGTAGTGATAAGTGGAGGCTATTTGGAATTTAATTTTGTTCCTGGCAAGAAAGAAGACCTGGAGAAGTTCCCATCTTCCAGACTTCTGTGCGAGAGCTGGGAAGATTTGGAAAGCTCTGATTTCTGTCTGAGTGATCTGTGATCCCCGCACTGCTGTTGCGGAAGATGAAGTCAGCTGTTCCAGGAACAGATGACTCAGTCCTGGCCTCAGATTGTTCCTGCTCTTTTGCCATTAACAGCGCAGACTTATAGTTGACGTGACAGCCATAAATTGGCACAGCACGGAACAGCTTATATGAATGTCCAGAGGTCAGCAGCGAAGAAGAAAAAAACACATGGTGGCTAGGTAAGGCGAGTAGATCTCTCCCTTCTTACTCTAGGACCTGTATGCTGCAAGAGTCAAAAAGAGGGCTGTGAAAATACTTACAGACCCCTCACATCCTGGACATAAACTGTTCCAACTCCTTCCCTCAAAACGACACTATAGAGCCCTGCGCACCAGAACAACTAGACACAAAGTCTAAAACAAAGTCATCACTCTGCTAATCAAATAATTCCCTCAATACTGTGCAACTATTTACAAAGTCTGCACTACTATTACTATTAATCTCCTCATCACCCATCCCCTCCCATATGTGACTGTATGACTGTAATTTATCGCTTGAATCCTTACAATTTTTATTGACTGTTTCCTAGTATGATTTGATTGCTTATTTGTAGTACCCTATGACTATCATTAAGTGTTGTACCTTATGATTCTTGACTCTTTTTAAAGTTTTTTTTATTTTTACAACAAAAACAACAAATAAATCTATCTTTCAATTTTACAGTATGTCGGTTAGGTACCTATATCTTGTGCGCACACTTTATTATTGTACATTTCTTATTTAATTATATTTATAATCCATTCTGATCAGCATTCTATACCATATTGCTCCATTATTATATTATCATTAATGTTATAATTTAAATTCTCTATTATCTTTCAAAAACAAATCTAAATCCTTGCTAATTTATATTCATATTATTACTCATTCAGAAGTAATAAATGATAGTTTATCATTACTATTACAATATATTTCAATTTCTTACTCTATTATCCAGCCATTCGTAAAATAAGTCCCAAATCTTATAATGCTCCTTTTCTTTGTGTTCTCTAATTGCCATTGTTAATCCACTCATTTCCATTATTTTCTTGATCATTTCCTCCTCTATCAGAATTTTCTCATTTTTCCAATTTTGTGCAAATACAATTCTAACTGCTCTTAATATATTAATAATCAATTTTATCTTCTGTCTATCTATCTATCCATCCATCCATCCATCTATCTATCTATCTACTTTCCCAGCCACTGTAAGCTCAGCTGTAAAAATATGTATACAGATAGTCCTCAACTTACAACAAATTTGTTCAGGGACGGTTCAAAGCTATGACAGCACTGAAAAAATGTGAATTATGGACTGTTTTTCCCAGTTAGGGCCTTTGCAGCATTTTCCCCATGATCATGTGATCAAAATTTAGCTGTTTGGTTCATATTTATGACAGTCGCGGCGTTCCGGGGATCATGCAATCCCCTTTTGTGACCTTCTCACAAGCAAATGTTGGAAGCCAGGTTCACTTAACAGCTAACTCTTCAAAATTGCAATGATTCACTTAACAACTCTGGCAATGTTCTGACCCAAACCCTTTTCCAATAAAACAAACACAAACCAAAGGGAACAAAAACCTTTTAATGAGTCTTACAAATCCCCGGTTAAAAGGCTGCTGCAAACTAATTAACTTTGATAAGCACGAGCCTCGCCAAAACTGTGTGAGGCTGCCAAGAATGACAGATAAGATCACCTAGAAATATTTTACAACACAAGAGTCTTCAAATACCAACTAAGATACTGGAATGTCCACAAGGCTGGAGTTTCAAAACGTCTTTGCCTTCTGCAAAGTACATTCGTTTCACAGCTGGCTTTTACCTTCTTGAAGGAGGGGCCATTACCTTGCAGGCTTACTCCCGAATCGCCCATGCTGTTGTAGATGCTCTTGCCCACGAGCAATCCTGCGCACATGCGCACTTGGCACAGGCTCCTTGAGAACCTCATCGCTGCTGCCAGCCCCCACAATCTCTGAAGGCAGCAGTCCACTCCCTAATGGTCCTGGCCCCTCATCTGAGTCCTTGCTTTCCTCAGCCGTCTACACTTACTGCTGGCTAACCACAACAGGCAAGTCGTAAAATGGGGCAAAACTCACTTAACAAATGTCTCACTTAATGGCAGAAATTTTGGGCTCAGTTGTGGTTGCAAGTTGAGCGCTACCTGTAGCAGGGATTCCTAAAACTAGAGCTCGGAGTCATTTGCGGTTGTAAATCGAGGCACCAACCGACTAGAATTGATTCTATGACTCTTTTTACAACAGTCATAAATCGAGTCACTGCACTTTTTTAAGCGAATGTACGGCTGTAAAGCAAATCATGGGGTCATTAAGCGAATCCAATCTATCTAATAGGCATTTCTGCTGTTTTCTGATGGAACCAGACATTTTTTTTTGCCACACTTTATTTTTATGCTACTTGACTTCCAGGGACTTTAGCTAGCTTACAAGCAGGGGTGGGATTCAAATTTTTAAACAACCGGTTCTGTGGCTGAGGGTAGGTGGGCATGACTGGTGGGCATGGCCATGTGATTGGGTGGGCATGGCTTCTTCATCTTCTTCTTCTTTTGCAGCACCAACCCCCCCATTTTTTTCCCTCCTGGGCCTCAGAGAAGCCTCCTGGGGGGGGCATTTTTGCTCCAAGAAGGCTTCCCTGGGCCTAGGAAGGCAAAAAATGGAGCCTGGGGCAGCGGCACAGCGCCCACACACACCCCCACACTGTTTTTTTGCCTCAGGAAAGCCTCCTGGGTGGGTGTTTTTGCTCCCAGAAGGTTTCCCTGGGGACTGTGGGGGGGGTGGAGGGGAGAATGCAGTCAGCCATGTTGGCCGTGCGCGCGATGTCGCGCATGTGTGATAAGGACTGACTGGGCGGGGAAGGGCGAGCAGAGAAGGGAGGGGCCGGCCAGGGGCACGATTTTCCAGTTCTCCGAACTGTGCAGAATCATAACCACCAGTTCGATAGAATCGGTCCAAACCGGTACAATCCCACCCCCCTGCTGACAAGTGGTTAAAAGCATTTAAAAACAAGGAACCATACAAAAACAACGACACAAAAGAGCGGAGATACGAGAGAAAACAAACTGGATGCGAACAAGGAACATGAAGAAAAGGGGCTTTGATCATCCTATGAATGATTTGATTCAATTTGTATCAAATCAGATCCCCGATTATCAGTGGTGACTCCAGCAACATTCTAGAATTTCTGTTTGAACAGAACCGGGGCTGGGCTGCAGGGGGGTTCTCAGGGGTTCAGGAGGTTCTGTAGCTGATTCTGTGCAGTTCAGAGAACCCCCAAATCCCACTCCTGGCTGGCCCGCCCACCACGCCCTTCCTCTCCCAGGAGTCCCCACACGACCCGTTTTAGATGCAGGGTGCGCCCGGAGGCTCAGGGAGGGCGAAAAACGGGCCTCGCGGAAGTTCGGGAAAACTGGAAATGGGCCCATTTCCAGCTCCCAGACAACCTCCGAAGCTCAGGAAGGCCGTTTTTGCTCTCCTGGAGGCTAGAGGAAAGCCTCCGGAGCCTGGGGAGAACAGAAACGTGTGCCCCCTCTCCCGTCATGATGCAGGAGGCTGACTAGGTCGTGCCCACCAGGGCCATACCCACCTAGCAACTGGGCACCCCACCCCATAACAGACCCATTGGAAGAGGTCAGCGAATGTATGTAATGTTATTCTATTCTCAAAAGCACCTGAAGGCAGGATCTCTCACCCCCCAAAATGGGTGGAAACTAATCAAGGAGAGAAGCAACCTAGAACTAAGCAGGGGTGGGATTCTACCAGTTTGCACCTATTCGCTATATCCGGTTGTTAACATTCTAAGCAGTTCAGAGAACTGGTTGTTAGAAGAAATTACTAGCCTAATCCTGTAAGGAAGGCAGGAAGGAAACATTCTGGTGTTGCTTACAGAAACTGCCTCTCCGTTAACCCTTATTACATTCTTGGCAGGACTAGACTTCCTGTCTCAGAAACTTCTCTGGAGTTTTTTTCCCCTCCTTTGCTGGTACTTTGCTTGTGTGGAGTGGCCGTTCAAAGTTACAATGGCACTGAAAAAAGTGACTTATGACTGTTTTTCGCACTTACGACTGTTGCAGCATCCCCGCAGTCATGAGAGGCCAGGCGAGGAGATACGTGCCTCGATATGAGTGACACTGAGTTGGCCACGCCCAGCCAATAACATGACCACCAAGCCATACCCACCAACTTAGCCACGCCCACAGAACCGGTTGTTAAAAAAATTGAATCCCACCCCTGGAACTAAGGAGAAATTTCCTGACAGGGAGAACAATTAATCAGTGGAACAGATGTTGCAAACGCTCCAACCCTGGAAGTTTTTAAGAAGGGGTTTCTCTGAAATGGTATAGGGCTGTGATGGCGACCCTATGACACGCATGCTGGAAATGGCGCACAGAACCATTTTTCCTGGCACCCAAGCCGTTGCCCGGAACAGATCCACTGCACATGTGTGCACGCACCTCCCACCAGCCAGCTGATTGTTGGGTATCTGCTGTTCATGTGCAGAGGCACGTGGCATGTGGGGGATTGTGCGTGCATGAGCAGGGGGCAGGGGGGTTGCATGCACATGCACAGGGGGCGGGGGTGTGCATTGCATTATGGGTGCAGGCATGTGTCTGTATGCGCCTGCGTGCGCATTCGGCACGCGACGACAAAAAAGTTAGCCATCACTGGTGTCGGGTTTCCTGCCTGAGCAGGGGTTGTATTAGAAGACCTCCAAGGTCTGTTCCAACTCTGTTATTAATTTTATTTTCATTCATTCATTCGTTTGTTTGTTTATTGAATAAATTTAGATGCCACCCAACTCATTCTAAAAAGCGACTCTGGGTTTTTAGAGTGTTTCTTGCAGTCCTTGTCTTACCACAAATTGGGTCCAAAATTTCCCTCACACCAGGCAGTGGTGAAGTGAGTTGCACCCAATTTTACAACCTGTGTTGTTGTTGTTTTTGCCACAACTTATAACAACGAATCCCTGTAGTTGTTATAGCAATAGCACTTAGACTTTTATACCGCTTTATAGTGCTTTACAGCCCTCTGAAAGCGGTTTTGCAGAGTCAGCCTATTGCCCCCAATAATCTGGGTCCTTGTTTTACCTACCTCGGAAGGATGGGAGGCTGAGTCAACCTTCAGCCTGGTGAGATTCAAACTGCCAAATTGCTGTAGGAATAGCTTGCAGTACTGCACTCTAACCACTGCGCCATTAAGGCTCGTGTGTATGTTGTGTGTATCACATGGTCGTTAAGTGAATCCAACTTCTCCCAAAGCTGGGAAAGTCGCAAATGATGAATGCATGACCCTGGGACACTGCAACAGTCACTGCAAAAGTCTTTTGGGAGAAATGTCCAAAAGGTTCAGTTCCAAGTGGGGAGAAAGACACTGGAAACATGGAGGCGGATTGGAAAGGTGGTTTGATGGAGCAGAACCATCAAGCACACGGTCCTGGTGCAGCTAAGCACATGGAGTGTGGAGTGAGTGGCTTTTAAACGCTCTCTTGGGCTTTGCACTTGAGCTTCCTGTTCCTGTGCAAGAAAATGTATTCTATTGGCTCAGTGTGGGATTCAATTTTTTTTTACTACCGGTTCTGTGGGTGTGGCTTGTTGGGCGTGGCATGGCTTGGTGGGTGTGGTGTGGTGTGGCTTGGTGGGCATGGCAGGGGAAGGTTATTGCAAAATCCTCATTCCCTCCCCACCCCACTAACCTGCTTTCCCGCTCCGTTCTCCTGTGTAGGGGGACAAGAGAAGACCCAGCTGATCAGCTGGGACTCGGGAGGCAGAGAATAGAGGTGGGCGGGGCCAGTCAAAAGTGATATTTCGAACTACTCAAACTTTCTGCTACCGGTTCTCCAGAACTGACCAGAACCTGCTGAATTGTCTGCTGTCAGACTCCTATGGGGCTATGCAGGGTCATGCTTGTCTGAATCAAGTTTGGTTGAACTTTGGGCTGATGCAATATCCTTAGATTTTGCAATGCAGTGAGCCCTGCTGCTAGATAGTCCCATTATATCCTGGGGTGTCATGTTTTAATCCCATTACCCTGGAGTTGAAGGTCATTTGTCTTGTAGAAAGGCTGGCCCAGTCCTTCTTAATGGGCACCAAATATCTGCTTGATATGCTGGAGCTGAGTTTCTGTCTCCCTTAAGATTTCCATCACTCATTTAGGGGAAATATAATATTCTGCCTTTTTAATATTTCCAAAACTATTTCACTCTTCTAGGAGACTGGTGGGGGCTAACTTTCTACAGGTCGTAAGTGCGAGGACCAGGCATAAATCACTTTTTTCAGTGCCTTAACTTTGAATGGTCACTAAACAAATGCTTGTAAGTTGAAGACCATTTCCTGATCTCCACCTTCAGCTTGCTAGCTCCAAACATCCATGCTTGCCGTGAATGCAAACTGCATTGATTAGGTAAAACAACCAGCTTTGCCAGCGAGAATAGCCTTTGCACAATGCTGGAAGAAAGAACACATACCATTTGAAGGCCTAGTAATCAAAAAAATTCTTGAGTGTGCGGAAATGGGTAGGATGACTATAGAATTAAAAGGAAAAGAAGATTCTGAATTCTGTGCAATATGGGAAAAATGGTATGACTGGACTGAGGAAAGAAATAAGAAAAGGAAATGTATTACATAGTTGTAAAAAATTGTTCTGACCCACGGCGTTTTCCAACAAATCAAACGCAACCCAAAAGGAACAGAAACCTTTTAATGCTTCTGCAAAATAATTAGCTGTGATAAGCACAAGCCTTGCCAAACTGTGCAAGACTGCCAAAAGATAACAGACAAGAAATAATTTGCAATACAAGAATCTTTAAATACAAACTCAGGATACTGGAATGTCCATGAGGCTGGAGTTTCAAAACGTCTTTGCCTTCTGCGAAGAACGTTCATTTCACACCTGTCTTTTATCTTCTTGAAGGAGGGGCCATTACCTTGCAGCCTTACTTCCGAGTTGCCCATGCTGTTGTAACTGCTCTCTCCTATGATCAATCCTGTGTGCGCACACTTGGCACAGGCTCCTCGGGAACCTCCTCATCGCTGCTGCCAGCCCCCACAATCTCTGAAGGCAGCAGTCCACTCCCTAATGGTCCTGGCCCCTCATCTGAGTCCTCGCTCTCCTCAGCCGTCCACACCTGCTGCCGGCTAACCACAACAAAAATATAGAAATAGAACATATAGACAATATTGATATGTAATGTAGTTGTATAAAAATGTGTCACAGTACTGTTTATTATTGATTGAGACATGTAAAAAAAAAATCAATAAAATAATAATAGTAAAAAAAAACCAGCTTTGCAAAAATTTGCGAGTTGTGTGTTTTTCCCAGTTCAGAATCTGGTTTCTTTGTTTTTTGTTATGGAGTCATGCATCTATAAGGGAAGACAACAGGCTGACTCAAAAAACATCACCTCAACAAACCGAAATAGTACATTCACTGCCAGGGCCAGTGGAAGGGTTCCTTAAAAAGGCTCCTTGGGGTAAATAGCATTTATTTCGCATTTAACTCTTTGAATTTTCCCCCCTCTCTCTGCCAAGGAGTTGTGCAGCTTGCTGTTTTCCGACAGCGTAGCAGAAGCTATTAAGAGAATTGCATAATGTAAGTAAGAATGGGGTGTGGAAGAAGAGACACTCGCATCGTACAATTAAATGTGTCAGGAAAATAGATGGGGTAGGGTATATGAACATGAGAAAACTGTCTGAGACAGCTTGATCAATGCTACAATTACTGGAAGGAGTAGGTTGCAATATTGTGGTACATTAGAATCCAGATTGGAGAATCCCTGTATATGAATTTAAATTTCCCCACCTTTTAATTGCACGTAAATAAGCTGGGTTTATTTCTGAGATATGCTTACCAATTGGCATTTACACAGCCCGTATTAAAACTTAACCTGGTACCTGGGTTCAAACTACACATTAGTCTAAATTAAGATTGGCTGTTCTGCTTTGTTTTTAAAATCGGCCGGGGTGGTGGTGGCTGGGAGCTGCCAGCCATGCTGGCTATGTAAAATTTAATATTACTATCAATTTACAATGATGGTAGGCAATTTTCTGTTGCACCCAGCCTTTGTGAATAAATGGCTTCTCTGTTCTTTTGTTTTGTTTTACAGGATTGCTAAGGGAAGGCGACATATGCTTTTCTTTTTTTAACCAGGTGAAACTGACCACAATCTTGTCAGTTTCCTTTTAAAATTCAAGTCTGAGGAAGGATGTAAAACTATGCTCCTCCCTCCCTATTACTCTTCTATTTTCCTTTCTTTTCCTTCCCCTTTCGAATCCTTCCTCTCTCCCTCCCTCCTTCCATTCTTTCTCTCTTCTATCCTTCTTTCTTTTCTTCCTGTCTCCCTTCCTTCCATTTTTCTCTTTCCTCCCTCCCTCCCCTCCTTCTTTCTTTCCTCCCTCCCAGCCTTCTTTCTTTCCTTCCTCCATGTCCTCCATTCCTTCTTTCTTTCCTCTCTCCCTTTCTTTCCTTCTTCCCTGTCTCCCATCCTTCTTTCTTTCCTTCCTTCCTCTCTCCCCCTCTGTCCATCCTTTCCTCCCTCCCTCCCTCCCCTCCTTCTTTCTTTCCTCTCTCCCATCCTTCTTTCTTTCCTTCCTCCATGTCTCCATTCCTTCTTTCTTTCCTCTCTCTCTTTCTTTCCTTCTTCCCTGTCTCCCATCCTTCTTTCTTTCCTTCCTTCCTGTCTCCCTCTGTCCATCCTTTCCTCCCTCCCTCCCTCCCCTCCTTCTTTCTTTCCTCCCTCCCAGCCTTCTTTCTTTCCTTCCTCCATGTCTCCATTCCTTCTTTCTTTCCTCTCTCCTTTCTTTCCTTCTTCCCTGTCTCCCATCCTTCTTTCTTTCCTTCCTTCCTGTCTCCCCTCTGTCCATCCTTTCCTCCCTCCCTCCCTCCCCTCCTTCTTTCTTTCCTCTCTCCCATCCTTCTTTCTTTCCTTCCTCCATGTCTCCATTCCTTCTTTCTTTCCTCTCTCCTTTCTTTCCTTCTTCCCTGTCTCCCATCCTTCTTTCTTTCCTTCCTTCCTGTCTCCCCTCTGTCCATCCTTTCCTCCCTCCCTCCCTCCCCTCCTTCTTTCTTTCCTCTCTCCCATCCTTCTTTCTTTCCTTCCTCCATGTCTCCATTCCTTCTTTCTTTCCTCTCTCCTTTCCCTCCTTTCTTTCCTTCTTCCCTGTCTCCCATCCTTCTTTCTTTCCTTCCTTCCTGTCTCCCCTCCGTCCATCCTTTCTTTCCTCCCTCCCATCCTTCTTTCTTTCTTTCCTCCCTGTTCTCCAACTGAGTGGCAAAAGAAGTAGACTTTCCTTTTTCCATTTTCTCAAAGCAGGTGAAATTGACTAGAGTTCTGTCAATTTCCCCTTTTAGCCAAATACCAGGAAGAACCGCGAAAGGGTTTTCCCTTCTTCCCACCTTAGAACACACCAGACAGGGAGGTTTAGTAAGACGTTCTACCAACAGCCGGTGGAGGGAGACTCAGACAAAAGATTTATTCGAGGGGAAACCTCCAGCTCTCAGAGACACACAACCACACCTCAGAAGCTCAGACTTGTTTTCCCCAGCGGGGATGTGATTGTGAAGTTACCCTTCCCAAAAGCCAGAGAACCAACGAATTCGGGAATCTGGGGGAGGGGAGGGGGAATACAGACAAGAGACAATGCCTGGAACACCCTACCCGACTCCCTTGTTACAGCCTCAACCCCTCACAGCTTCAACCTCAAACTGTCTACCGTGGGCCTCACCCCATTCCTAAGAGGTCCTTAAAGGGGGCGTGCATAAGCGCTCCAGCGTGCCTACCGTCCCTGTCTTCCTGTCCCCATTTATCTGTATTTACTCCCTTTGTTCATGTTTATGTTCACACTGGTACTTGTTAATCTTGCACATGTTTGACAAAGAAAGAAAGAGAGAGAGAGAGAGAAAGAAAGAGAAAGAAAAAGAAAGAGAAAGAAAAAAAAGAAAGATAAAGAAAGAAAGAGAGAGGAAGAAAGAGAAAGAAAGAAAAAAAGAGAGAAAGAAAAAGAAAGAAAGAAAGAAAGAAAGAAAGAAAGAAAGAAAGAAAGAAAGAAAGAAAGAAAGAAAGAAAGAAAGACCAGGTCTTTCCCAGGGCCAAAGTGAAGAGATGGGAGCTGACATCTAGGTTAAACAAATCTGAGCCAGCTTCATTCCCACCCCTCAATCCAGGTTTAATTCTGCCTGGGGCGCAGAAGAGCTCTGGGGGAGACTCAGATCGTCCCCAATCCTGAGCCACAAAACCCCGCAATTGAAGAGGGAGAATACCACGCCGCCACCCCCCCCACCCCGGCCGCCTTCTTTCTCCAGGCCGGGATAAGGGTATAAGGCGGCTTATCCCTCTCCCTCCCCTCCGCTTTTCCTTCTCCCGGATGGAACTACATTTCCCAAGCCCCATAGCGCGTCTCCCTCCTTTCCCTCTCTCTCTCTCTATACAACCGATGCACGTGGCTCGCCGGGCGGAGCTGGGAACGTCACATTCCTGCATTCTCCTCGCCTGTGTCAGAGGGACCCGGGTTGCGTCGGAACGGGGCTGCTGGGGCTGGGAAGAAGGGAGACCCTCCCCCCCCTCTTCCTCCTCTTCCTCTTCCTCGCGAACCCTGATTTCTCCCTCCGGCCTCCCGCCGCCCCCACCGCTCCCCCCACCAACAACCTCCACTCGGCCCCCATGCCCCTCCAGGGCGGCATCTGATCCCGGATCCCTCCCGATTCCTCGGCACCCGGCCATCCTCTTCCTTCCCGGGACTCTCGGCCAAGGTAGGTAACCCCGCTCGGGGTGCGGGGGAAGGGAGGGGGGGTCTCAAGCCAATCGGGGTGGGGGGGGCAGGCGCGGGGTTGGGGGGGTTGCAGAGCCAAGGTGAACCCCCCCACCCCCAAATCGGGGTGGCTGCGCCTCTTTCCCAGATGGGGGGGGGCAGTTGGGGCTCCCCGCGATCCAAAGGGGTGCAGTCCGTTTCCCCCCCCCCAACCCTCTTTCTTCCCTTCCTCCCACGGAGGCGTTCCGCGCGCCCCCCGCCGCCGCCTGCGGTGGGGCACCCGGGGTAGTAGTAGCAACCCCCCCACCACCCCTCCTCTCCCCGCTCCTGTGTTGTCGTGGCTGGCGGGGCGGGGCGGGCGGCGCTTCCCTTTGTTTTGCGGCCGCGGGGATGCAAAGTTGCCTCTTCTGGATCGCTTGCCTGGGATCAGGTGCAGGGAAGCGGAAGCCGGATCGGAGAGAGAGAGAGAGGGAAGGAGGGAGGGAAGGAGAGAAGGGGAAAAAAAAGAGGCCGGAGAGTAGCCTCCGCTCATCTCTCAGACCCCTTTCCAGCCTTCCTCCTCCTCCTCCAACCTGAGTTTATTTTGCTTTTTAAAAAAATAAATAAAAATAAAACACGCTCCTCTGCGGGTCTCCTTCCTCTCCCTGCCTCCCACCCCAACCCTTGGGATTCTGGGCATGCCCGATTGCGTGGGGGTGGGGGTTGTCCAGATTTCTCTCCTTGCAAAATCGGGCCCCGCTTTCTCCGCTTCTCCAACCCCCCTCTGCCCCCCCCCCCGCCGGTCCCTTGCGGTTCGCGAAACCCGGCAAAAGCAACCCGCCAGCTGGCTTGGTTGGTCGGTTGGTTGGGCCTGGCCCGGGAGAAGAAAACGCACATCATTCCGATGCACAGAGATCCATCCTCCGGTGGGGCGGTGGAGGGAAGGAAGAAGGAAGGAAGGAAGGAAGGAAGGAGGGAGGGAGGGAGAGGAAAAGGTGGGGTGATGCTCAGCTCTGGTCATCTCTCCCCCCCATTGCAATAGACGGGTGCTGCAATGGATGGGCGCATCTTTTGGCTGTGAGTTTGTTTTTGAATTCTGCAAATTCTTGAGAAAGTGTAGGATTAGTTGGAGGGCTTAGGGTAAAATTGCAGCATTATTATTATTATTATTATTTTATTTTATTATTATTATTATTATTACGGTTAGTCTTTGGTGAGATTCACAGCCTTTGGGGTCGGTTGGTAGCTCAACAGCTCGAGTCCTAACCAAGGACCTAGGAACTGTTTTAAGTACCATCAGAGGATATAAGCTGTTCCAAGTAGGGTGGTTCTTTGCTGAATCAGGGTATTCAAATCTGATAAATTCAGAATTTCCAAATAGAGAGGCAGCCCTTTAGGTATTGCTCCAAGGGCTCCAATTACAATTGGGATAATACATGATTTCTTTTTCCAAGGTGGCTCAAATTCCCAGTACTTTGTGATTTTTTCTTACTGCTTGTCTTCAATTTGTGCATCACCAGGTAATAATAATAATAATAATAATAATAATAATAATAATAATAATAATAATAATAATAATAATAATAATAATAATAATAATAATCTTTTTAAAACAGCCTCCTCTCTTTCAGACAATGTCTTGAGGTCAGTCCGCCACTCCTCTCCTCTCCTTTTCATCCCATTGGATTACTTGTTCCTGGACCATTGTAATCCCCTTCAGTTTTCCCCCCAGAGGCCCTGGCGGTTTTTGCGCCAATTTCCCTATCCAGTGCTGCACATGGAGTGTGCAAGGTTGCAATTTGGCTTGGAGCTGGTTTGCAAGCTCTGGAGGTTGCATTTTGCCAAAGGAGAAAGCACATTAGGAAAAGGAAAAGAAAAAAAATCCCACAGCAGGCTTGGTAGCTAAGCTATGCCTGCCTAGATTCCTTGGTTATTAAATGCAGATTTTAAAAAAAATAATGCCTGGATTGAATGGTGCCGGTGTTTTAACTGATCCAAGGGTGTTGTTTATTTCCGTGTGGCTTTGCAAATGTGCAGTAGAAGCTTATCTCAGCGATAGTTGTTTACAAGGGGAATGTGTGTAGCACATTTACCATTCTCATTTTTCCTCCCCGCTGTGTTCATACAGGGATATAACATGGAAACTGGCAAATTCCACACACAATTGGGTTTGGGATGGCAGGGATGGGGGCTGACCTTTCCCTTTTTAATATCCACCAGGCAGAGAGGATGCTTGCTATTCTTCTTCCCACCCTGGCTAGAGAGACACTTGACAAGGGCTACCAGAAGTGAGAGATTTGCTGAAAGGAGAAGGCAAATTTTGAGCCTCCGGAAGCAGCTAACGCTCCCTTGTGGTGACATGCCATGCCATCCTCTGCGTGTGCGTTTTGACAGGCGAGTGGAAAGATTGCAAGGCCCCCTTGCTTTCAGGCTCCTGAAGGAAAGGTATCTGGGCCGATTGAGGTATTCCCCGGGCGCTGTCCATTTTCCAGTTACAATCCTTGTAAGTGCCCCATAGATCTTATTCTCTGCAGCCTGCTTTTCCCTATCATGCAGCCACGTCTGTGGGAAAGATGGAAGGCTCCGAACGGAGGAATTGTCAGGACTGCTTCTTGCTAGATCTTCTGGGGATGCATTGGTAGAAAAAGCCAGAAAGGCATAACAGATCGCCACTGGAGAACATTTGGGGATCAGCTAGTGAGGTGACAGTCGCTTCCCTTCCAGCTTCACCCCGTTCGCTTCCTCCCTCCATCTATCTTTCCTTCTGTCTAACCTGGTTTTTTTTTTTTTTTTAATGTTTGCAGCCGAATGCATAGCCGATCCCAAAAGCTGCCTTGATTTCAAAGATCTTCCTTCTGGAAGCAGCCTGGAGTTCATGAATTTCCAAAAGGCTTATATGCATTGGATCCCAAGATACACTAATTTTTTAGCAGGCTGACGAGCCTGCTAAACGTTTCAAGGATGGCTGCCCAGAATGAAATGAAAACGATAGCTCAGGTCTCTGTACTCTATTACACTATCCGTATCGACTTTGCCTGAATCTTAGTTGTTGTAGTCTGAAAATCTGACACTGTAGTGTGTGTGTTTTTTTAAAGGAACCTGGAAGTATCTTGATGGCAGATTGTTTTCCCTCTTTGTGTACAACAGCACTCTTTGTGCAGACTAGAGACTTGTTCAAAACCAGTTTTGCCTTTTTTATGTGAATTGATGGGTTTTTTTTTTTTTTGCTAATCTGCATTTGTGGCATAAAGGATTCGCCTTGTGTTGAAGCAGGAATTTAAAAAGTCATTAACGGGCATTATAGAGGACCAGAACAGCATACTGTTGTGTGTGACAACAGCAACTAAATCAGTTCAGTCAACTTGATTAAAATTAAATTAGGTGATTGCATTGGATAATTTACAATTGTAGTATTTATCTTTTTAACGGAGTTACCGTTAGCCTTATATTACACTAGCTGGATACCCGTGCTTCGCTACGAAACTATGTGATTGGGCTTAGTTTTGGGGGAGGAAAATAAGTGGGGTGGAATTGTGCCTCTGCCTACCAGCATCCATCGGTATTCATCTGGCGAGCGTCCTGTCAGTGTGTGAGAGAGTTGAGGGCTGTTTGGAAACTGAAGCAGTATTTGCTATGTGTGCAAGAAGGAGACAGTAAGGAGCCTGGACATGGCTTAGCTCAACTGTTCTGGCTGCTTGGTGCAGTGAAACTAAAACTGAAACTGAAAGTCCTCTGCTTATGTTTTGCATTTGGAATAGATTTCTTTTCAGGTGGGGAGGGGGAGTAGAACTCCTTAGCATCAGAGCATGTTAATAATAATAATATAGGAAATACTAATTATGCTCTGATGGTCATTTCGAAAATTCCTTAGTGAGCACCTAGAAGCCAAGAGGAACATACGTGCCAAACTTCAAGTTTCTAGGCTTTACGGTTCTGGAGATTTTGTGATGATGTATGAGTAGTATTTTGCATATATATAAAGCCACTGTTGTTAAAAATCTGATTAAACAACTTTACATGCTTATAGGAATCTAATTGTATCAAGGTTCTAATTTGTAAAGGAAGTATCAGATTGCTAATTCTTTGTTTTGGTTGTGGGCTTGTTGTGTGCTTTTGCAAAACTACAACAAGTTATTTGTGCACAAAAAGACAATTTAGGTTCATTTCCTTATGGAGGGAAACCAGAGATATGCTGCTTATTTACAGAACCATTTTATCATAAATGCATTGGCCAAAGTTCAGACAGATATTTGGGACAGCAGCTGATAATTGACTATTTTATGGCCTCTTTTGCCACAGTTGTTAAAACAGATCACTTTAGAGAAGTGAATCATGAGGTTATTAAGTGAATCTGCTGTCCCTGTTGATTTTGCTTGTCAGAAGCCAGCCGGAAAGGTTACCAAGGGTGACCCATATGTCCCTGGGACAGTACAACGGTCATAATGCCAGTTGCCAAGGGCCTGAATTTTGATCACAAGACCATGAGGATGCTGCAAAGAGTATAAGTGTGAAAAACAGCCATTAGTCACTTTTTTCCAGTACTATTGTAACATTGAACGGTCACTAAACAAATGGTTGTAAGTCAAGGATTACCTGTATTTCCTGGGAAGACTCAAGAAGCCATTTGTGGCTGGGAGGCAATTTTTGAAATCAGGATAATGTTGGGGGTGGTGGTGGGAAGGAAGGAAGGTGTTAGGATTCCAACAATCACCCTAATTAAATCATGATTCTTGAGCCAAACTTCAACAAACTTCAAAGGATTTATTAGAGGTGACAAACTGGCATTGCCCTGTAAGAAGCCAACTCTGGCATATGTAATTTACAGTCACCTGTGACCCTGTCTCTCTCTGCCCCCCCATAAACCAGATTCTCCAATTGAGCATGTTCACAGGCTGGGTGTCATCATTCACGTTCTCCAGTTAAATATATTCACGGGAAAAAAGCCCTGGTATTTTAGTTACAATCTTTTAAAGGTAAGAGTTGGAATGTACTTTTGTTTTCAAACTGCTGCACCTTCCAGATTTCCTTCCTCCCCCCACCCTTTTTTTATGGCAACTACTAAAACAGGCATAGGAATATTTTATGAGTTGGAAGGAAGGAAGGAAGGAAGGAAGGAAGGAAGGAAGGAAGGAAAAGAGTCTGGCAAAAAGAGACCCAAGGGCTATTATTTCATTCAGCAAAGATCTGGCTGAGGAGGTGGGCCTCCATGCCTCTTCTAAGCACCAAAAATGCTTTATTTAACTGTATTTGGTTTCCTTATTTATTTGCTGTCTTTGTGTACATTTAAGCTCAACAGGAGAAAGTGAGGCTTAATGGAATTTAATGGGCACTGTCTTTCTCTCTCTTTAGCACATTGATCTTTAGAAATGCCCAAATCATCTAAAAAAAACATTTAGAAGTCAGTAAACCTAATCCCAGAAATATATACGGATCAGGTTTAAAATCCGAAAGACAGTGAATGAAAGAAAAAAAAATGTTCTGGACCTTTTTTTAACCCAAACCAAGTAATGGTGTTGTTTGAAACACAAATTAAAGTTTTTAATAAACGTATAGAGGTTTAGCAAAAATTACTTTCCACCTGCAATTCAGGATGGCAGCCGTTGCTATAAAGTGTAAATTGGAGTTGACACTTTTTTTAAAAAAAAGATAAAAGTAATAAGTGTTGGAAAGACGCAGAAAATCCTTCGGTTAGATAATCTGTGAGGCAGCCTTCCCTTTTTAACACTGGCTCTCCTGACATCAGGCAAGTCTAAAACTGCCACACGGATTTCCTGTGGGAATCCCCCAGATTACAAGATTTCTGATCCCATTTGAGCGGCTGCAGTCTACACAATGACATCAGGAATTACATCAGCCTTAATCTCATTAGCCTTCCTTGGTTAAGTTCACTTTTCTGTGTGAGAAATGAAGAACGTTTTTCTTCTTTCAGGCATCTGCATATAGGCACAGTTTATTCCTCCCCCCTCGCCCCTTTTTTTTTTACAAACTGGAATTAAATGCTGGTGTGGCTTTAGAAGTGAGAACAAGTCCATCTGGAGCCAACCCAAGATAAATCCAATATCACCATCATCATTTAATGACCCCATAATCCCTTGCAGGGTGGACTCTGGGTAACTGAATGGAACTAGTAGAGTACTTACTGGCCAGATGCCCTTCCTGACACCGATGTGGAGTTTTGTTTGGCAGATATATTCTCATTTTGCCCAGAGAGAGAGAAAAATATCTGCTTCTACCTAGGATCAAACTCACCGCCTCCTGATCGTGAGGCGAGAGCTCCACCTCTGGGCCACCACACCTGTCATGCCCCTGTTGGAATCTGATTCCAAGGGGGAGGTCGAACAGCTGACAGGGAGTGAGTGGGAGTGTAGCTCCGCTGGCTGTGGAGGAAACTGGGGAAGGGCGCAGTCCAGCTGGGCATTCAGAGGAAGACCCAGGCCCCTCCTCCTTCATCCTAGGGCACGCAGGGAGGAACGGATAAGGGAGCAACATGGGTTATGGGGGAGAAAAGGGCCCCGATTCCCTTCATTAGCTGCAGCTGGGAAAACAGGATAAAAAAAGTGTTTGCGCACAGCACCTTGCTGGAAGCAAAGCCTGCATTATCTTTCTTTGACAAGGCTTATCTGGGTTCTGGGGTCCTCCCAACTGTGTGTCTGCAATCCCTTATCCTGCCCTGTCTTGTTAATTGCTGCAGCGTGGTTTGTGTTGGTTTTTGTTTATAATGTTTATGTACTTTTGGTTTGGACTGAATTTCTTCCCTTTAAAAGCTGTTCTTGGGACAATTTTTTTCTCCAGCCGATGATAACTGCACATTGGGGGCCAAGTTGGAGTAATTAAAGGGACTTTACCTACTTTTGTGACTTTGTTGCTTTTGTGACATGCCTCGGGTCATCACAACACCACTCCCAAGTTAAGTCCAATATGAAAGCTTGAAAATCTACTTTCCACATCTGACCGGAATCTGTCTACAGATTCTTACAATCATTTGTTTAGTGACCATTCGAAGTTACAATGGCATTGAAAAACTGATTTATGACTGTTTTTCACACTTACGACCATCACAGCACCCTGTGGTCCTGTAATCAAAATTCAGACGCTTGGCTTGCTACTAACTCGTATTTACGGCGGTCGCAGTGCCCTGGCAACCTTCTGATGAGCAAAGTCAGTGGGGAAGCCAGATTCACTTAACAACAGTGTTACTAAATGTTGTAAAGGTTGTAAAATGGGCAGCACTCACTTAATAACTGTCTTGCTTAGCAACAGAAATTTAGGCTAAGTTGGGGTCATAAACCGTGGACTACCTGCATTGATATTGAGTGCGCCTGGAAATCATTTTGTCATCATTATACTGTATTTTTGAGTATAGCTCCCTGAAGTTTTATTTAGCTTTTCTAGTTAATAATCTCTGACAGACGGCTTGATGTTATTTTGTTGACTTAGAAATACACATTTGCAAAACATATGTTGAAGTTCTGCAGAGCTCCCTTTCTGTTATGTCGCTTACGAGAATAGTTCCCCTCTCCCCCCCCAAAGAAAACTGTTTTGAAAAGATGCTTTGTGGAGTCACTTTTAATCCTCATTAAAGCTGCAGGATTTGTAAACGACGATTTGTTATTATAGGCGGCAAATGCAAACAAGCCAAGTGGCTAAACCTCAGTCGTGGTTCATGAAACAAGGTGGTGAATTCACAAAACAAACTTCAAGACATATGTAAGTAATCCTCGACTTACAACTGGGACAAGAATTTCCATTGCTAGGTATTGCCGTTATTAAGTGAGCCGTGTCCCTTTTTATTATATCGTAGCAGAATACCTTATGCCACCAGGCCTGACATTTAAGACCTAGCAAACCTAGGACTACACCACCTTCAGTTCGAGGTAAGCATAGCACATAAAATTATACATTGCAATGTCCTACCTGTCAGTGAATACTTCAGCTTCAACCATAACAACACAAGGGCACACAATGGATACAAACTCAAGGTTAACCGTACCAAACTTGATTGCCCGAAATACGACTTCAACAACAGAGTGGTCAATGTCTGGAATACTCTCCCTGACTCTGTGGTTTCTTCCCCAAACCCCAAAAACTTTAACCTTAGACTGTCTACTATTGACTACTACTCACCCCTTTCCTAAGAGGTCTCTAGGGGGCGTGCATAAGCTCACCAATGTGCCTACCGTCCCTGTCCTATTGTTTCTTTTTATTTTTTCTTATTCGTATCCAGTTCATGTATTCATAACCATGTTTATACTTATACCTATTATCTAATAATCGCTTGACAAAATAAATAAATAAAATTATCCTTTTGCCATGGTTGTTAGGTGAATCATTATAGTTGTTGAATGAATCACCCAGTCATTAAGCAAATTCAATTCCCACCCCCCTTTAATTCTGCTTGTCAGATGCTCTCTTGGAAGGTTATAAATAATCACCACTGAATTGGGATGCTGCAACCGTTGTAAATACAGGCAGTCCTTGTGTTACAACCACAATGGAGCCCAACATTTATGTTGCTAAGTGAAACATTTGTCAAGTGAGTTTGTCCCATTTTACGACTTTTCTTGCCATCATAAATGTGAGTCGGTTGTCAAGCATCTGAATGTAAACCACGTGGGGATGCTGCAGACTGTCATAAGTGTGTGGAAAATGGTCATAAGTCACTTTTCTCAGTGCCGTTGTAACTTTGGTCACTAGGTGAACTGTTGTAAGTCGAGGACTACCTGTATGTGCCAGTTGGCAGGTGCCCAAATTTTTATCAAGCGACCATGGGTAATGCTGAGATGGTCGTAAGCGTGAGGACGGGTCCACAAATCACTTGTTTTCAGTACCCTTGTAACTTTATCTAATAAATAAAGCCTCCCAGAGTTATTTGATAATAAGATGGACAAAATATACATTTAATGAGTAAATGTTGAATGACTGCTAAAGAAATGATTTGGGGAACGTGCAAAGCCAAAGCAGAACATAACATGTTGTTAGACCCAAACCATTGTTACCCGCTACCAAAAGTGCATCAGAAGGACTGTCCTAGAGGGGGAGCTCTCGTCTCACAATCGGGAGGCCGTGAGTTCAATCCTAGGTAGAGACAGATATTTTTCTCTCTGGGCACAATGAGAATATATCTGCTGAATATAACTCCGCATCGGTGACAGGAAGGCAGCCGGCCAGTAAAAACACTCAGCTCCATTCAGTTGCCCAGACTCCACCCCACAAGGGATTATGGGGTTATTAAATGATGATGATGATGGGAAGGACTCTGTACCTGCAGGAAGCTATTCAGAAGTAACATTTATCAATCTGAAAACACAGCAGCTGGAATAGACAGGAAGGGCTTCTCTTAAGAATGCCGTAGTGCGAGCAAGCCAGTTTAGGTGCGTTTCCAATCACAGGTCAGAACCAGATGTGGCTAATCTCAGAGAAGGCTTGCAAGTAGCGGCTGAAAGACAATTCCAGTTTGTGATTGATGAATCTCAAAGGCAGACGTCCTAAGTTTGTTTGGAAGGAAGTTCTGTGGATTTGAAGGCAGCTGACTTCTAGCAAAACATCGATCGCAATCAGGCTGCAGGTTGAACATTATACTCCGTTTCACTGAGATAAGCAGTTGGCTAAAGAAAGTGCAGACAATGAGAAGTTGATGATCTTGTTTTGAGGCAATCAAATCGTTTTGGGGAAAAGAAAGAAGAGGCCAAATGTCTCCTTTCATGCATTTGCAACCGAATATGACAAGAGAATCTTGATACTAATTGAGATTGCTGTGCTTCCGCTCGATGCCTGACCAACTTGGCCAACCAGTTATTTGAGTTCCTGTTGATTATAATTATTTCTGGAGAAACTTCTACATTAGTATCCCTTATACGGCTTTATGTTTAGGAGGCCACGTGCCTCCAAAAGCATCTAATCAGGGGTGTCAAACTTTAGCGAAGGGGCAGGAAGTCCCAATATGTCACGTGACACCGCCGTTACAATGCAAGTTTGACATCCCTGATCTAGAGGATGTTTCTCAACCTTAGCCACTTTAAGAGGTGTGGACCTCAACTCCCAGAATTCCTCAGCCAGTTGAACTTTGTGATTAAACTTTGATTGAGGGCCTGTGCCATTGTTCTGACGCACGCCCTTTTCCGACAAATCAAACACAATTCAAAAAGAACAGAAACCTTGTACTGCTTTTACAAAATAATTAGCTGTGATAAGCACAAGCCTTGCCAAACTGTGCAAGACTTGCCGAAAGATAACAGACAAGAAATAATTTGCAATACAAGAATCTTTAAATACAAACTCAGGATACTGGAATGTTCATGAGGCTGGAGTTTCAAAACGTCTTTGCCTTCTGCAAACAAGGTTAGTTTCACAGCTGGCTTTTATCTTCTTGAAGGAGGGGCCATTACCTTGCAGCCTTACTCCTGAGTCGCCTGTGCTGTTGTAACTGCTCTTTCCTACAAGCAATCCTATGTGCACCCGCACTTGGCACAGGCTCCTCAGGAACCTCCTCATCACTGCTGCCAGCCTCCACAATCTCCGAAGGCAGCAGTCCACTCCCTAATGGTCCTGGCCCCTCATCTGAGTCCTCGCTCTTCTCAGCCATTGTTTTAGCGAAATGTTAGGAACTGGTAATCAGGCTTTTGCTGGTACTTCTTTGATAGCAACTACTCATCTTTGATAGCGTCCCTTGACCAAGAAGACCAGTCCATCTATTAAGTGGGAGACTTAGTTTCTTCACTGAAAGAAAATTCAGCCATGAAGATCATGAGAGAAATAAGTCCTTGAAGACTTTCCTGTGTTGATACGAAGAATCTTATCTCCTTTTTTAATATCCATATGAAGCTACCAATCAAGGACCTGCCAACGATGCTAATAGTAAACAGCCCAATCAAATAACTTTTTGTCAGGATAGAATTGGAAGGGACCCTGGAGGTCTTCTAGTCCAACCCCTTGCTCAAGCAGGAGACCCTATACAATTTGAGAGAAGTTGCTATCCAGTCTCTCCTTAAAAACGTCCAGTGATGAAGCATCCGCAACTTCTGAAGGCAATCCGTTCCACTGGTTAATTCTCCTCACTCGTTATGAAGTTTCTCCTTAATTCCAGGTTGCTTCTCTCCTTGATTAGTTTCCATCCACTGTTTCTTGTCTTGCCTTCTGATGCTTTAGAAAATAAGTCAACCCCCCTCTTCTTTGTGGCAACCCCTCAAATACTGGAATACTGCTATTATGGGATCAATTGTTGAGGACTAGCTGTAACTCTTCTCCTCATTGAGTTGTCTAGTAGGGTACATTAAGAGGCAGCTCTTAATGACCTGGAAGCTGCATAGTTGGCTCCTATATTTGCTAGATCATGGTGATAGGAGCACCTAAAACTCATTTTTCAGGTCCTTAACTGGTTGCTAATAGGTTGCCAAATACAAGGTATGGGGCAGGCGTTGACCTATATAGGCTTTTATAACTTGGCATCTGCAGGATACCTGCTCTAATCAAAATTGACCTAATTTGCTAGATTGTGTAGCTGGTGGTCCCACATTTCTGGAAGATGCGCCGGGGAACGAAGGTAAAAAGTGTTTCTTTTCTATGGTGGTCCTGCTACTCTAAAATCATCATCTTCTTTTAATGACCCCATAATCCCTTACGGGGTGGAGTCTGGGTAACCGAATGGAGCTAGTAGAGTGTTTACTGGCCAGATGCCCTTCCTGTTGCCAGTGTGGAGTTTTGTTCAGATATATTCTCTATTTCTTTTGGCCGTTTGGGCTATTGTTATTCCCCTCATATACGCTTTTGCTGTGTCCTATAATGTCTGAAGTGATGTTTGTTGGGCTGTATTTTCCTTAAAGAATAGTTCCATTTCTTTTTTAATTTTTGACACATATTCTTTCTCTTTTACAATCTGGGAGTTTAATGTCCATCTTCTTAATTTTTTCCTTCCCTTCCAAATTATTTTTAAAGGGTCAGCCCATACATTTGTCATAATCTCTACTGATTCTACTTCATTTCCTAATTCTACGGTCATCCATGCCATATCTAATTGAGACCACGACTTACCTGCAGATATATTCTCATTGGGCCCAGAGAGAGAAATATTTGCCTCTACCTAAAGATCAAAGTCACAGCCTTTAGGCTACCACACCATTCCTGCTACTCTAAAATGGCCTCCTCTTATTGATCAGACCTAGACTTCCCTGCTAACTTTCAGGAAATTATTGTACACTGAATTATTTCAGAGGAGATGCTCTTGATTCTAAGCATCGCACCATTCGTATTTACGTATTGGGTTAGTGTTTCCTGTTCATATTGGATTTTATATGTTTAGAATTATTATGGATGCTTTAATTGTTATTATCACTCATGTTCTTTTTCATTTAATTGAATAATATTTAATTAATTTTCCTCGTATGAGTAATTGTATAATTTATTAGCTAACATGTCTTTAACGGCTGGCAGTCTTACAGAATGACATACTAGGAATTTAGAAGTGATGACTGTAAATGTCATCAAGTTAAGTCTGCCGTTCGGACCTTGGTTTAAGTTGAGGTTCATCAGCTACAGTGACTCTTCCTGATCATCCATGATATAATCTGTTGGGTTTGGATTTTAAAGTGTTTTGTAGATGTAGACATTGTGGTTTATAATTATGGCTTTTGACTTGGTAGACTATGTTAAACTATTATGCCTCTTTAGATAAACAGTCTACTTAGCATTATCCCTGTGAATATAAGATGTAAATAAATGGATAATAATTAATAGTGTCCTAAATAGAGCAGAACATTTTTACCTTTAGAAGCAATCCTTGATTTAGGACCACAATTGAGATTGGAACTTCCATCACTAAGCTATGCGGTCATTAAGTAAGTTGTGACCCATTTTATGACATTTTTGAGACAGTTAAAAGTGTGTTGAGATTCTCAGTCATCCAGGTCATGGTTGTCCCAAAGGTGCTTTTTCAGGAGGCAACTGGACTTTCTGCTTTTTGTTTTTCTTTTGAAGACGTTTTGCTTCTCATCCAAGAAGCTTCTTCAGCTCTGACTGGATGGTCAGGAATGGAAGGATTTATATTCCTTGCAGACAGCTGGTCATTTGCATCTTTTTAGAGGGTCAGTGAAGCACTCTGTATCCTTAGAGTCACCTGTGTGGTGCTAATGGTTCCTGTAGTTTCTCCTTTTCTCATCCAGGGAGGTATAATATTCTGCCTTTTCAATATTTCCTAGAATATTTCATTCTTCTAGGAGAAGGGTGGGTGCTAACTTTCTACACTGCTGTTCTTATAGTGTTGGACTTCATCTACCTATCTTACCTGGCTGGTCTGGCCAATCCCATGCTTGCTAATTAAAAATATTCTGTTGATATTGCAGGAGTCGTGGTTAGAATGCAGCATTGCAGGCTAACTCTGCCCACAGCAGTTCGATCCTGACCAGCTCAAGGTTGACTCAGCCTTCCATCCTTCCGAGGTTGGTAAAATGAGGACCCAGACTGTTGGGGGTCAATAGGCTGACTCTGTAAACCACGGGTGGGATTCTACCGCTTCGGACCAGTTTGGGTGAACTGGATGTTAAAGTTACATCTGCTTTTAACATTCAACTGACCGGCTGGCCCCACCCACCCCTCCCCACCCCTCCCAGGAGTCTCCGTACAGCCCATTTTGGATGCAAATAAGGGTCCGCACGGAGGCTTTGGGAGGGGGAAAACGGGCCTTCTGAAAGTCCGGAAGCGGGCCTGTTTCCAGCTTCAGGAGGGCCTCCAGAGCCAGGGAGAGGCTGTTTTCGCCCTCCCAGGGGCCCAGGAAGCCTCCAGACCTCTTGGGAGGGCAAAAAAATGGCCCTCCCAGAAAAAACGGAAGTTGCAAAATGTGCCTGTTTCCAGCTTCCGGTGGGCCTCCAGAGCCCGGGGAAGGCTATCTTCGCCCGCCCAGAGGCCTGGGGGAAGCGAAAATGGCCTTCCCTGGGCTCCGGAGACCCACCGGAAGCCAGAAACAGGAAGTTCCGGTAGGCCAGAGGTGGGCAATTATGTCCTCTTTATTACCTGTGGACTTCAACTCCCAGAATTCCTGACTCAGTATGGCAGGCTCAGAAATTCTGGGAATTGAAGTCCACAGGCCGTAAAGGGGCCATAGTTGCCCACTCTTGCGGTAGGTCACGCCCAGCATGGCCACAGCCACCCAGCACCTGGGTAGCGAACCGGTTGCTGGGATTTTTGAATCCCAGCCCTGCTGCTCAGAAAGGGCTGCAAAAGGCCTGTGAAGTGGCATATAAGTCTAGGCGATATCGCTATTGTTATTTTCCTTGGAGCTGACACTGACACTTGATGGGAAACTTTGATAGCCTTGCAGATGTTCAGTTTTCGTCAACAAGGCTGTTTGTCATCAGATTTGTTAGCAAGGCCACTTTTGGCCATCACAAATAGTCTTTTCTCTCCTTCTTTATGGTCATGATTTGGGGGGGCGAAGTGGGGGGGGGTAGGCAAAACAAAATATGTGAAGAAAAATTATTTTTCCCTCCTCTGCCAAAAAAAGACAACATATAGCCATGGTTTCTGTTCCTTGCTATAGGTAATCCTCCATTTACAACCGTTCATTTAGCAACTACTTAAAGTTACCACGGCACTGTGAAAAGGGACTTATAATCTTTTCCAAATTTACAACCTCCCAGTGGACATATGTTCAAAATGTAGACCCCTTGTCAACTGTCGTGTATTTATGAAGATTGCAGCGTCCTGGGGTCGCCATTTGTGATCCTTTTGACGAGCAAAGTCAATGGGGAAGCTAGATTTACTGAACAAATGCAGTGTTTCACTTAACAGCTGCGGCAAGACACATGGTAAAGTGGGGCAAAACTCACTTAACAACTGTCTCGTTTAGCAACAGAAATTTTGGGCTCGGTCGTCATAAATTGAAGGCTACCTGGACTCTTGACCATTTTTCCTAAGACAACTCTTTGTTCTGATTCGAAACTTGGTGTTTAAAGTCACATATTTAAAGCAGGGGTCTCCAAACTTGGCCACTTTAAGACTTGTGGACTTCAACTCCCAGAATTCCCCAGCCAGCCATGCTGAGGAATTCTTGGAGTTGAAGTCCAGAAGTCTTAAAGTGGCCAAATTTGGAGACCCCTGATTTAAAGCATTCAGCATCATATGCTGCATAATTGCCAGATATCAATCTTCATAGGAGCAATTAACAAGCATATTGATCTAGAATTCTAGATCCGGCCTATGAATATGTAAAAAAACAAAACAACCAGACCATTCAAATGACCAATCAACAGGAGAACCAATTAGCTACCCAGAATGTAAATATCACTTCAAACGAACAACCAATCAAATGACCAACTGACCACATGGGTACACAAGACATTTATAAACTAAAGAGGAATAGGACAAGAATATCCTAATGATGATGATTGTGGTGAATCCTAGTCTGGTAACGAAACGTTTAGAAACTAAATTAAAACAAGCTTGGAGAAATTAAATTAAAACAAGCTTGCCAAATATGAATCTTTCTCTCTGTTCCATTATGCTATTTTCCTTTGGTAATAGTAGTTATTTTATAAAATGGCAGGTGCTTTTTTTTTTTTTAGAAAATTTTTATTAAATTTACCATTAAAAACAACACATCTACAAATTATATACAGAAGAGAAAGCTAACAGGCCTTGGCAGAGGGCGAGAGGGAAAGAGAGAAGGGCAAATGAGGGAGGAGAGGCAAGGGTAAGAGAAAAGGGGGATAGAATGGGAAAAACAGTTAAAATAAAACCATATTTTTGTGACTATAAGATCCTTCTACATCAAATATATCATCAGCAGTACTTTTCATTAACTCTGCTTAGGTAGCCCTTGGCTACAATTTTTCTCGAAATAGTCTATCTTTGATTTAGCCAATTGTACCAAGGAATCCAATTGTTATAATAGGTTGAGGATTCTTTATTTTTTAATGATTGGGTTAGTTTGTCCATTTCAGCGCATTCTAAAATTTTCTGAATGATCATTTGTTCAGTGGGGATAGAAGGTGATTTCCAGCACTGAACGAACGCCAGTCTGGCCGCGGTTAGGATATGAATTATAATATACTTTGATTTTTTGGATACTTGTTTATCAAAAATTCCTAGAAGGAAGGACTCTGGTTTGTACTCAATTTGTTCCTTAGTAATCTCCTCTAGCCAATGCCTAATTTTTTGCCAATGTTTCTGAGTTTCTTTTTTCAAAGGTCCTTTTTTCAGGAGGCAACTGGACTTTCTTTGTTTTATTTTTTGAAGACATTTTGCTTCTCATCCAAGAAGCTTCTTCAGCTTTGACAGGATGGTGGGGAATGGAAGGATTTACATTTCTTGCAGACAGCTGGTCATTTGCATCTTTTAGAGGGTCGTTGAAGCACTTGGAGGTTTGCAATTTTTTCTTCTGGAAATCCATTCCTACACCCACACCATCATCCTTGACGTACGACCACAGTTGAGCCCAAAATCTGCTAAATGAAACAGTTGTTTAGAGAGTTTTGCTCCGCTTTATGACCTTTCTTGCCACAACCGTTAAGTGAATCCCTTTAGTTAGGAACGTGGCTGTTAAGTGAATCTGGCTTCCCCATTGATGTTGCTTGTCAGAAGGTCACATGACCTTGGGACACGGCAGCCATTATGAATATGAGTTGGAATTTTGATCATGTGACCATGAGGATACTGCAACAATCGTGTGAAAAATGGTCATAAGTCACTTTTTTCACTGCCATTGTAACTTCAGACGGTCACTAAATGAACTGTTGTAAATCAAGGATTGTCTATATTCATCATTTAATCCAGGGGTCTCCAACCTTGGCAACTTTAAGACTTGTGGAGCTGGCTGAGGAATTCTGGGAGTTGAAGTCCACAAGTCTTAAAGTTGCCAAAGTTAGAGACCCTGATTAATCTAAATCAATATTCTTCCATCTTGGAATATATATTTGTTGTGATCAGTGTTTTAATTTACCTATTGTTTTTCCAAACAGTTGGGCTAGATTTTACAACCTTTTTTTTTTTTTTGCCAGAACCCTGAAATAATTGCTTGTTTCTGGCAAAGAATCCCCAAAATTGTAATCAGGGATTCTGGGATGTTGCAAACAGCTGTAAATGTAGACCAGTTGCCAAGTATCCAAAATGTGATCATGTGACTGTATGGGGGGTATGTCGAAATTTCAAAACGGGGTCCTAAGTAGCTTACGGAGGTCTGTCATAACTTGAAACGGTCCTTAGCAAGTTATAAGTCAAGGCCTACCTGTAGATATTATTCTTGATGGCGTAAAAATCTACCTTTTGCTTCTACATGCTCTAATCTTTTCTGACTCAAGAGCTGCAGTGGCTTTTTGAGTAGGATGTCCCAAACATTGCCACACTCCCTGAAATATTAAGTGAAACCGAAGCGAAAACTAAATGTCTCTTTTCCCTAATTCATATCATTTTTCACCAGCCATGTCTTTAATAATTTTAATTACAAGTTGGTAAAGGCTTCGAAAGTCTATGGAGGTGGCACTCAGAGTGAACAGATGGAGTCCTGAAGGTTTTTTGTTTATTTACTGTATTGGCTCATTTGAGATGCTACCTCAAGAATGGAGGTTGATTCTAAGCAACATGCAATAGTTCAGGACAAAAACCAAAGATACAGTAACTAAAAAAAGACCATGTTAATCTAGCATATCAGAGAAGGAAAATCTCCCCATGGATACTTCCTTTGATATTCATTGGGCAGTCCTATTTCTTTTGACATGAATTGAAATGGTTAATTCATATTAGAATAGAATAAGAATAGAATAGAATAGAATAGAATAGAATAGAATAGAATAGAATAGAATAGAATAGAATAGAATAGAATAGAAAGTATGGAATGGAATGGAATAAATAGAATAGAATAGAAAATATGGAATGGAATGGAATGGAATGGAATAGAATAGAATAGAATAGAATAGAATAGAATAGAATAGAATAGAATAGAATAGAATAGAATAGAAAATATGGAATAGAATGGAATGGAATAGAATAGAATAGAATAGAATAGAATAGAATAGAATAGAATAGAATAGAATAGAATAGAATAGAATAGAAAATATGGAATGGAAAGGAATGGAATAGAATTAGAATTAGAATTAGAATAGAATAGAATAGAATAGAATAGAATAGAATAGAATAGAATAGAATAGAATAGAATAGAATAGAATAGAATAGAATAGAAAATATGGAATGGAATGGAATAGAATGGAATGGAATGGAATAGAATAGAATAGCCTACTGGGTGGGTATGGCCAACTAGAAGGGGGCATGGCCAACTTGATGCCACTTACTGGGGGTGGCTGACTGGGTGGGCATGGCCAGTTTGGCACCATTCCCCAAACTGCTGGCATGTTTCCTCTTCGCACTGGGTAGACTGGGCCAAAGTGACAGTCCCACAGGCTGGATCTGACCACATCATGGGCCTGATCCAGCCCGCAGACCTTGAGTTTGATACCTCTGACCTAGCCTTACGCACCCTTTTAGAAGTGGTGTTTCCTGACTTCAAGTCATGTTGAGGGCTGACGCGGTCTCATTCTGTTGGAAGTTAAAACCCACCCATCTCCTAGAAAAATGAAGTATCTTAAGAAATATTGAAAGGGCAGAATATTTCCCCTAAAAGGGAGGCAGAAATTTAGCCCCCTCAACCTTTGTTAATGGGCCATTAGGGCCTGGGCCTGTCTATTCTACATAACAAAGATCTACCTCCTTCAGTCAGAGCCATTCAATTGCCCTTCATTGCACCATCTACCAAGTTTCAACCAAACTTAGCACACAGACAACCTACAAAGCTAGCTATGACCTCTGACAGCAGCCAATCAGGATACTCTTGCTGAGCCCCAGGAAGTTCAAAGCCCAGAGAGGGCATAACACCCAGGCACTCTCAGCATCTCTTCCCTTTTTCTTCGCCCAAGAGCTCCAAGGCATGTAATCCTGTCCACCATTAAACCTCCTTTTCAAACAGCCTCCATGTTTCCAATGTCTTTTTTCCCCACTTGGAATTGAACCCAGACGGACATTTCTTCCAACAATTCCAAGACAGCTTGCTATGACCAGGATAGATTTTAAAGGACTCCTTTGATTTGAGGTCCAAAATTAGCTAAAATGGAAGTGACTTTGCTGGTGAAGAGGTCATTGGTGTGAAACCTGCTTTCTCAGAAGCTGCTCACCCTCAACTGTTCCCCCGTCATTTGTTTCTGGGACCCTGGAATCACGATGTGATGGGTTGATTGGGAACAGAGGTCGCAAAAACACGACTCACTTAGATAACCGCCTTGTTTAACAACAAAAATTCTGGTTCCCAGTCGTCGTAAGTCGAGGACTGCCCATATCAAACAAGCCTTATGCTTTCCCCTGGTTTGGAGGAGAAGCCCAATAGTTTTTGGCTTTTCAGTTTTCCACACAGCAGCGCCTCTCAGAAATCAAGAAACGGAATATCAATGGGAAATGGGGTTGTATAAATTGCAGCATCAGATGTGGTGAAATGCTTAAATGCAGCATAATGTCTACTCTTGAATGGGCAGTTAAACAGTTGGACTCCGTATTTCTGCTGGCCGGTGGGAAAACTAAAGAAGCTCAGAGTGTGGCAGTTAATTACAGCTTTTGAAGGAAAACCAACTTTGCAGCTAACAGAGATAAATTGTTCAACTGCTACACACATACACTCCCCCTCACCCCGCCCCCCCAAAAAAAAATAGTTGTTTATCATTGGCTTTTAAAAGGATAGTGAAGCATTGGTTTAATTGTATTGCCAAAATATTGGCACAGATTCATTTTGGGGGTATTAAAGGAAATACAGAAAGGCTATTTATTAATCATTTTCCAGAAGATCATATTTATTGTTCCTCTTTTCTGCTTCCCTTATAGCACACATCCTGAGATTAAAATGTGGGATTAAACCCAAGAACAAAAGTGTCTCCCATTTACACTACAACAGTTCATTCACTTACCAACCATGTTACTAAATTTAACAATTGCCGTGTTTCACTTAACTGTGACAAGGAAGGTCGTAAGATGGAGCAAAGTTATTAAATTTAATAAGTAACATTTTAGAATGATTGAAGCTGTACAGTTGTACGATTTGCAGCAGTTTGGTTAGCAACCAAAGTTACAACCGCACTGAAAAAAGTGACATGGCCATTTTTCACACTTACAACGGTTGCAGGTCATGTGATCCAAATTCAGATGCTTGGCAACTGGCTTGTAATTACGACGGTTGCAGAGTGCCTGCCGGTCATGGGATCCCCTTTTGTCACCTTCTGACAAGTAAAATCAATAAGAAAGCCAGATTCACTTAACAACTGTGTTACTAGCTTAACAGTTACAGTGATTCACTTAACAACAGTGGCAAGAAAGGTTGCAAAATGGGGCAAACTTCACTTGACAATTGTCCTGCTTAGCAATGGAATGTCAAGGACTATCTGGATTATATATCCAGGTGTATGTGTGTCCAACATTTTCTCATTACAATTATGTGTTCTGTAGGTATGGCAGTTTTGAGGAAGACACTATTTACTCAGTATATATCAGTGATGGCGAACTTTTTTGGCACTGAGTGCTCAAACCAGAACGTGTGTGTGTGTGCTCGAGTGCCGGAAAACTGAAGACAAGACTGCATGCATGCCTGTTTTGGGGGCGGTTTTCAGGCCATTTTTGGCGCAAGAACCTGAAAACCTGATGTTTCTCATTTCTGTACTGGAATATCCAATCTCTCCAGAACAAAGCAGAACTCCCCGGGGCCTTGTTTTCTGGCCTATAGCTATAGTTCAGAGCGGGCAGAACATAATAAATCTGTTTGCTATGCAATGGGTGTCAAGGCTTCTGAAGGCCAGTGCACGATAAATGTAATTTAAATGACATGCTTCAAATTCTCTTCTGAGCAAATAAGACAAGGACTTGCACCAATCCCTTTGTCCTTGTCCAGTGGACTCAGGAGAGAATTGGCTGGATGGCGCAAAGTCCTTTGTTCTATTTGCTCGGCAGAGAATTTGGTAATGGCTTAGGATGCCTTGGGAAGGCCACACTTGGAATACTGTGTCCAGTTTTGATCCCCACAATATAAAAACAGATGCTGAGGCTCTGGAAAGAGTGCAGAGAAGAGCAACAAATACAATTAAGGGGGCTAAAACATGTAAAGAACGGTTTCTGGAATTGGGTAAGTTTAGTTCAGTGAAGGACTAGGGGTGACAGGTTAGCAGCCTTCCAATATCTAAGGGGCTGCCACAAAGAAGAGGGGCCCAACCTATTCTCTGAAGCAGGGGTCGCCAACCTTTTGGGCCTCAGGGACCACCAAACTCATAATTTTAAATCCCGCGGACCAGAGATTCTGGGAAAAAAGTCTGCAGGAAAAAACCCCACCCTGTTTTCCTACCGATCGATAATTCTTTATTTGGCATTGGAGGATACCGTCTCCAGCTCCATTTTCAGGGGGACAGAGAGAGAAAGAGAGAAAGGCTTTTGGCTTCATGCGAGGAAAGCAGCAGAAGCAGCAGAAGTCTTTCTTTCTCTTCCCCCAAACTTTGCCAGAAATGAGTCTTTGTGAGAGTTGTCGCGTCGGCACAGCCTCTTGGAGCAGGAGGCCTTGCAGGGTCCCAAAGACTCATTTCTGGTGGAGTTTGGGGGAGAGAAAGAAAGACTTTTGCTGCTTTCCTTGCGTGCAGCCAAAAGCAGAAGAAGAAAGAAGCGGAAAGAAGCAGCCCGGTGGCCAGGCGAGGAGCGTGGGGTGAGTGGGGCAAGTTCCTCCCCTCCGCCCTTCCTCCCCTCCCCTCACTACCTCGTGTTTTTCGCAATGTAAATGACGCAAGCTTTGTGTTTCCGCACAGCCTGGATTAATTGCTTCGGGGGTGACATTTCTCTGTGGACCGCCAAAATTTTATCACAGACCAGCAGTGGTCCCCGACCCACTGGTTGGCGACCGCTGCTCTGAAGCACCTGAAGGAAGGACAAAGAGGCCCTGGATGGAAACTAAACAAGGACAGAACTGACCTAGAACTAACGATAAATTTCCTGACATTTAGAACAATTATTCAGCAGAACAATTTGCCTTCAGAAGTTGTTGGTGCTCCATCACTGGAGGCTTTTAAGAAGAGATTGGACAACCATTTGTCCGAAATGGTAGAGGGCAGTGATGGCTAAGCATTTCATTGCCGCATGCTGAAAGTGTGTGTGCATGCATGCATCCACCCATAATGCAATGCACATCCAACACCCCTGCCTCCTGCCCATGCGTGCACAACTCCCCCACACGCTACGCACCTCTGCGCATGTGTGTGCAACCCCCTGTGCACCCCTCCCCCTGTGCATGTGCGGCAGATACCAAACAATCGGCTGGTGGGAGACGCGCGCACATGTGCAGCGAATCTGTTCCAGGTGATGGCTCACGTGCTGGCAGAAATGGCTCTGCGTGCCACTTCTGGCATGCATGCCATAGGTTCACCATCACGGGTATAGGGTTTCTTGCCTGAGCAGGAGGTTAGACTAGAAGATCTCTAAAGGTCCCTTCCACCTCTGTTGTTCTGTTCTGGTGGTGGTGCAAATCCTTATCCTATTACTCAGAAGAGTATTTGCAGCATGTTGTTCAGATTGTTGGTGAATGGCAGGGGGCTCAGGAACTACCCAAGTGCCGTCTGAAACCAAGAACGCCCAAGAGGGCACACATTTTGGATCATGGCCAGCTCATTCTCTTGATCAAATGCAGCCCTGCAGACTGTTCTGACCCACACCCTTTTCCAAAAAAAAATCACAATCCAAAAGGAACATAAGCTTTTACAAAATAATTAGCTGTGATAAGCACAAGTCTTGCCAAACTGTGCGAGAGACTTGACAAAAAGGTAACAGACAAGAAATAATTTGCAAAATAAGAATCTTCAAACACAAACTCAGGATACTGGAATGTCCACGAGGCTGGAGTTTCAAAACGTCTTTGCCTGCTGCAAAGAAGGTTAGTTTCATAGCTGGCTTTTACCTTCTTGAAGGAGGGGCCATTACCTTGCAGCCTTACTCTCGAGCCACCCATGCTGTTGTAACTGCTCTTTCCTCGAGCAATCCTGCGCGCACACGCACTTGGCTCAGGCTCCTGGGGAACCTCCTCATCGCTGCTGCCAGCCCCCACAATCTCTGAAGGCAGCAGTCCACTCCCTAATGGTCCTGGCCCCTCATCTTAGTCCTTGCTCTCTTCAGCCATCTGCACTTGCTGCCAGCTAACCACAACACAAACACCTAGCAACTGGCCTTTGTACGCCCCCCCACCCCCCCCCCGCAGGGCTCCCCTGCATTGCAACCTACCAGTGGTATTTAAAACCCATTCCAGAAGAGTAAAGTTGGAACAAAACAAGGGGTCAAGTGCAAAAGTTTGTGTTTGTGAGATGATATGTCAGCCAGAAAGCCAAAAATAGCTCGGGTCAGCCACGCTAGACATCCAACTGATCTGCTGCCATTTCAGGCTGCATTTTTAAACAAGGCCATTTCCATACCAGGTGTAAAAAATTGAATTTCCCCCCCCCCCCCCCCTGCTTCTCTGCGTGGTTTGCATTTCTCGCTTGGCAAGTCTTTGATTTTCTTCATGGAGGGAAAAAGAGCGAGTCGGAATGAACTGGAGTGCTGCGATTTCTACAGCAGCTTTTAGAATTTCAGCATACATTATACATACCGACCCGTCTGAAAGCAGATCAACAAAGCAATTGCTATTTTTGTTCTCTCGTGAGCTTTGCCCAGGGCTTACCACCCGTTGCCAAGAGCAGACTCTGTTGCAACAGACAAGCTGGGATTAGTACTGTAACTGAGTTAAGTGGGAAAAAGAATTGGAGGCCTGGGAATTTTGTGACTTGCTGATTTTATAGAATCGTAGAGCTGGAAGCAGGAGTGGGTGCGGTGGCCTAGAGCCCTCGCCTCACATATGGGAAGCTGTGAGATCAATCCTAGCTAGAGGCAGATATTTCTCTCTCTGGGCACGCTGAGAATATATCTGCTGGACAAAACTCTGCATTGGTGACAGGAAGGGCATCTGGCCAATAAATACTCTGCTAGCTCCTTTCAGTTGCCCAGATTCCACCCTGCAAGGGATTATGGGGTCGTTCAAAGATGATGATAGAGCTGGGTGGGACCTCAAAGGTCTTCTAGTCCAGCCCCCCCGCTCAAGGCAGAGACCCTCTACCACGCGTGTCAAACTCACGTCGTCATGGCGTCATCACATATATTGGGACTTTTCCCCCCTTCGCTAAACCGGGTGGGGCAGGGCCAGTACTGCAAGCTAATTCTGCAGCCCGCTGCCTGCAATTTGGCAGGTCGAATCTCACCAGGCTCAAGGTTGACTCAGCCTTCCATCCTTCCGTGGTGGGTAAAATGAGGACCAAAATTGTTGGGGGCAATAGGCTGACTCTGTAAACCACTTAGAGAGGGCTGTAAAGCACTATAAAGCAGTATATAAGTGCTATTGCTATGATGCATCTGACCCGTGGGCCATGAGTTTGACACCCCTGCCTATACCATTCTGGACAAATGAGTGTCCAATTTTGGTCAGTGGTCAGCAAAAACTGATCACATGACCCTGGGACATTGCAACCATCACAAATAGGAACCAGTTGCCAAACATCTGAATTTTTATCATGCTGTCTGCTAGAGACAAATATATACAAATATATGTATGCCTTGGGTTTTTTTGTTTTTTGTTTTCATTTCATTTGGAAAGGAATTGACTCTCGGTTATCCCGTACTCTTGAGTCTGGAGCTGGCAGCCATCTTTGCCAACATCTTTGCACAAGTGGGATTTTATTTATTTCTTAAATTTATGTGCCACTCATCTCACTGATAAAGCGATTCTGTGCTGAGTGTTTCATTTATACTCCCAAGATAGCTGACATGATTAGCATGACCAGTTAGCACGACCACAGGAATGCTGCAACGGTTGCTAGTGAAAAATGATCATAAAACCGATTTTTTTAGTACCACTGTAACTTCAAACAGTCATTTAAAGAATGGTTGTAAGTTGATGACTATACCTGTAGATCTTTCTGTGCCTGCATTCCCCTTTCTTGCTTTTCTTATTTAATTATTGGTCAGACCTCCAGAACAAAGGCAGAGCTGCAGTCAGCTTCATTTTCTAAGTATACCTTCAGAGTTTAGTAGTGCTCATCAGAAAGGGAGATGCTAGAGGACAGCACATCAGTTTATGTCCTGCCAGATGTCTATTTAGCAACATTTAATTAAAGGAGGGAAAATGAGTGCTCACAGCTGGGTGGGAACTGCGGTCAGGTGTGTCTGTCCTAAACCTCTAAGGCAGGGGTGGGGAATGAAGGCCCTTTTATGACTTGTGAACTTCAACTCCCAGAATTCCTGAGCCAACCATGTTGACTCAGGAATTCTGGGAGTTAGTTTGTTTGTCAAACATGTATAAGATAAGTATAAGTATGAACCAGTGGTGGGATTCAATTTTTTTTTTTACTACCGGTTCTATGGGCGTGGCTTGGTGAGCATGGCATGGCTTGGTGGGTGTGGCTTTGTGAGCATGGCAAGGGACAGATATTGCAAAATCCTCATTCCCTCCCCACTCCCGGGAGAAGGTTACTGTAAAATCTCCATTCTCTCCCCACCCCACTAACCTGCTTTCCAGCTCCGTTCTCCTGTGCAGGGCAACCAAAAAAGACCCAGCCAATCAGCTGGACTCGGGAGACAGAAAATAGGGAGGAGCCAGTCAGAGGTGGTATTTGCCAGTTCTCCAAACTACTCAAAATGTCCGCTACCTGTTCTCCAGAACTGGTCAGAACCTGCTGAATATCACCTCTGGCATGAACATAAACAAGAACAAAGGAAGTGAATACAGATAAATGGGGACAGTAAGACAGGGACGGTAGGCACGCTGGTGCACTTATGCACATCCCCATTAAGGACCTCTTAGGAATGGGGTGAGGTCCACGGTAGACAGTCTGAGGTTGAAGCTGTGAGGGGTTGAGGCTGTAACGAGTTGGGTAGGATGTTCCAGGCATTGACCACTCTGTTGCTGAAGTCGTATTTTCTGCAGTTGAGTTTGGAGTGGTTTATCTTCAGTTTGTATCGGTTGTTTGCCTGTGTATTGTTGTGTGTGAAGCTGAAGAAGTCATTGAAGTTGAAGTCCACAAGTGTCATGCCCCTGTTGGAGTCTGAATCTAAGGAGGAAGCTGAACAGCTGACAGGGATTGGGTAGTCCTTGACTTACAACCATTTGTTTAGTCACCTTTGAAAGTTACAACAACCCTAGGAAAAGTGACGGATTAGAGTTTTTCACAGTTATGACCGATATAGCATTCCCGTGGTCACATGATCAAAATTTGGGCGCTTGGAAACTGGCATGTATTTATGACAGTTGCACTGTCCAGGCGGTCATGTGATCATCATTTGCAACCTTCCCAGCTGGCTTCTGACAAGCCAAGTTAATGGGGGGAGGAGCCAGATTCACTTAATGACTGTGTGATTCACTGAACAACTGCAGTGATTCGCAATGGAAATTTTGGGCTCATTTGTGGTTGTAAATGTTGTACCTTATCACAGGTGTGTCTAGGATGTTGCTAACAGTTGGGCTAAGCTTGAAGGATGCTTTACTTCTTATTTATGTTTTTGTTTATTATTACATTTATTTTGCATAACTCAAGGTGGTGTACACAATACTTTTGGCCTCCATTTTTCCTCACCACCAAGCCACGTCCACCAAGCCAAGCAATGCCCACCAAGCCACGGCCACAGAACCGGTTGTAAAAAAATTTGAATCCCACCACTGTTACAATGGATCTGCCTTGGGGCTTCTTGTGTCCCAAATTCAAAGTTCTGACAGTTGCGCCTCCATCCTGCCTGCAATTATGTGACTGAACTTTGAGCACTGAGCAATACACCTACATTTATGGCCAATTATAGTGTTATGCAGTTATGGTTTTGCCAAAAACTGGCTCTTCCAGTGTTTGGTAAAACCGCACCCATAGTGAAAACCATTGGTTCATTTAACTGTGGGGTTCACTTACCAACATTTGCAAAAAAGATAATAGTAATAGCATGTAGACTTATATATCGCTTCCCACTCCTTCTGTAAGCAGTTTACAGAGTCCGCCTCTTGCCCCCAGCAATCTGGGTCCTCATTTTACCCACCTCGGAAGGACGGAAGGCTGAGTCAACCTTGAGCCAGTGGGAATTGAACTGCCAAACAGATGGCAATCCACAGTCAGCTGAAGTAGCCTGCAAGTACTGCACTCTAACCACTGTGCCACCACGGCTCTTGATAATAAAATCGATAGTAGAATTGATCAGTGCCATTTTATGATTGTGATGGGCAATCGCCATTACGATTGTAAGTCGTACCACATCGTTATTAGACGTCACAATCTGTGCCACCATTTTTTTCTTGTTTTATGCTTGTCCAGCTCAAAGGCGCAAATTGCAGCTCTCCTGTTTCACAGTGACAGCCTTTTAAGACATTTGTTTTGCAAAAGAAGAGCTGGTTAGATTAGAAAATGATTGGGTCATTAAAAAAAAAAACCCAGACATTTAAAAATAGAATAGGAACCAAACCTTTTCAGCACAATTTTGTTTAGCAAAGAAAGAACACAGCCAACTTGAAGGGAAGCCCTTCATCTTAGGATAATAATCAAATAAAAGCAAACAAAATTAAAGATGATTAAATTGGTTATGAAGAGGCTGCTCGCACAAATAATAATTTATGAGTTCCAAGGTAAGTTGTGTTAATAACACCCATCAGTATAAACAAACAATAAAGGGCAAATTATTCATAACAAGCTTGCTAGTCATTCACACAGGTAAACTCAGTAGGGAAAATAAGATTTGGAGAAAAATTTGGTTTGGGATATGTTTCGTAACCAGCTTTTCCATTTTCCTTAGTGCTCCCTCAAGCCATGTTTCTCAACCTGGCCTACTTTAGCTTGTGTGGACTTCAATTCACAGAATTCATCAGCCAGTACAAGTAGTCCTCAACTTATGACCACAATGGAGCCCAACATTTATGCAGCAAAGGAAGAAATTTGATGTGCCCCATTTTACGACTTTTGTCACATTTGTTAAATGAATCATGGCAGTTGTTAAATTAGTGACAGGGTTGTTAAGTGAATCTGGATTCCCCATTGACTTTGCTTGTCAGAAGGTCGCAAAAGGGGACCACAGGACCCCTGCCACATCATAAATATGAATCAGTTTCCAGGCATCTGAATTTGGATCACGTGACCATGGGGATTCCGCAATGCAGAGCTGGGATGCTACCAGTTCGGCCTGGTTTGGCCGAGCCGGTCGCTCCAAAGATCAGCGGAGACCAAACCAGTTCGCTCCAACGATCTGCTGTTGGGCCCAACCACCCGCCTGGACTCCCAAGCTGACCGTTATTTCCTGCTTTTGAAGCGTAGCTGCTTTGCGCGGCACAGCAGATTGTCTGCACGTCAGCGGTTGAAACTACAGGGATTGCAGGAGGTGAGTAGGAAAGCCTCTGCGCATCCGCAAAATGTGCACTTGGTGCATGCGCATGCAAAGTACACACACACACACAAAGCACGCCCACCAAGCCACACCCACCGAACTGGTGGTAAACCACTTGGAAACCCAAAGCAGGGAATAAAGCAAAATAAAATAAAAGCAGGGAATAAAGGTGAGTATGGGAGCCTGGGTAGGCGGGTGGACCCAATAGCAGAGCGGCGGAGAGAACCAGTTCGGTCTCTGCTGCTCATCGCCGCTACCAGCTCAGCCGAACTGGGCCGAACCAGTAGAATACCACTACTGTACCTGTGTAGGACAATGTTTGCAAATTATTGTGTTTTGTCGTGCCCCTGTTGGAATCTGATTCCGAGGGAGAGGTGGAACAGCTGACAGGGAGTGGGAGTGTGGCTCCAGTGGCTGTGGAGGAAACTGGGGAAGGGCACAGTCCAGCTGGACAGTCAGAGAAAGACCCAGGCCCACCCTCTCTTCATCCTAGGGCACACAGGGAGGAAGGATAAGGGAGCAACACGGGTTACAGGGGAGAAAAAGGCCCTGATTCCCTTCATTAGCTGCAGCTGGGAAAGCAGGATAAAGAGGGTGTTTGCACACAGTTTGTTGGAAGCAAAGCTTGAATTTTTTTGGTTTGTCAAATTTTATCCGAGTTCTGGCGTCCTCTCAGTTGTGTATGTTTTGCTATCTTTTGAAGTCTTCAATCCCTTATCCTGCCCTGTCTCGTTAATTGCTGCAGCGTAGTTTGTGTTGGTTTTTCTTTACAATTTATATGTACTTTGGGTTGGGACTGAATTTCTTCCCTTTAAAGAGTGTTCTTGGGAGAGCTTTTTCTCCAGCCGAGGATAATTGGACACTGGGGGCCAAATTGGAGGAATTAAAGGGACTTTACCTATTTTTGTGACTTTGTTGCTTTTGTGCCACGTCCCAGGTCATCACACACTTCCATGTTGAGAAACAGCTGTGTTTCACCTGAACGTGCCTTTCCCCAGAGTCTCTCTCTAGCTACCACAAAGTATTTTTGAGAAACAAATAGAGTAGGTGGAAGATGAGATGCCTTTCAAATAATTAGGATGGCACCTGCTGGCGAAGTTGCATTTTAAGAATCTGTCAGCATTTCTTCTTAAAAATCTCTTTTCAGAGGGCTAAAGGTTAATTGGGAAATATTTTTCCACATAGCTAAGTTATTAGAGAAAAAATTTTAGGTGCAGCTTTGCTATAAATAAGGATTGCTTTAGCTGAGTAGAAGACTTTGCGAAGTTTGCGAGTTCTTTTTCTCTTGCGTAGTGTTTACAGCATCTAAATCTGCCTACACCAGACACTTGATAGGCAGGAACAATTCAGCAAGATTCTGTCAATAGATCACTTCCTTTTGATTTCAGAACCTTTGGAGACAGGTGACTCACCAGAAGGCTGACTCTCTCCTTGCCCTGCACAGTTTCCAATTCTTTCCCCTCATGGCCTTGACCTCGGTATAACTCACATTTACAGTCAACAAAGCTCTTTGAGTCAGATCTAATCGTTGCATGCAGTGGAGTGAGTTGGAAAAATCTTGAGATGACTCTGTCTTAAGTCACATTTCCAACACCACTTCCCTTCCAGTTGTCTAGACTTCAACTTGCAGGATTTAGAAGTAAAGCCAGGAAGATTAAAGGGGATTGAAAACTGATCCACGCATCTGCGGGGGTTCCCCAGGTTGAGGAAGCAGAAGTTGTTCTGATCAAGGCTTCCTGAGACACCAACAAACACACAACAACAATCCAAAACCCTTTTATTTTAGTTCAACGGCTGTGAATTATCGTCACTCACAACCTGTAATGAGTCTCAACCAGTTATAATTAGTCCCATGGAAGTCTGCCATGGGGAGAAGTCTGATAAGGATGCACCTTTATCTTACTTGAAGTGCTGCCAACGACTAAGTTACCAATTCAAAACCAAACGAAGCACAAATTTCACCAAACCAACCAAAGCAAACAACATTGCTTCCTGCAAAGGTTTCTAACCCTTTGCACTTCCTTTATATCTTATGGGAGGGCCAATCATCTCCAAGCATTACTCCTGAGTCACCCCTTTTGTCTTAACTGCTCTTGCCTTCTGGCAGCTCTGTGCAAGCGTGCACTGGGAACAGGCTCCCCCTGTTCCTCTGCCTCGCTGCTGTCAGATTCTGGAGACTCCGGAGTCAGCACACAACACCCAGATGGCCCTGGTCCCATCTCTGGATCGGACGCAGGACCATCGTCCGAGTCCTCCCCAGACTCCCAAACTTGTCCATGTTCTTCCCCAGTGTCCGATTCTGCTGCCGTCTCCGCAGGCTGCCGGCGGACCACAACAGAAGTGAGTACAGCCAGCAATGGCTGTCAGGAAACCTTAGTCCCCAAAATGTTAACCCAGCCTTTTGTAGATTTGGTGATAACTCAATCTTTGAGATGCACTCTTTGTTTCTAAGCAAGGCATTTATTAAATGAGTTTTGCCCCATTTTACAACCTTTCATGCCACATTTGTGAATCACTGCAGTCGTTAAGTTAGTAACATGGTCATTAAGAGAATCTGGCTCCCCCATTGTTTTTGCTTGTCAGGTCACAAAAAGTGATCGCATGACCCAGGGACACTGCACCCGTCATAAATATGGACCAGTTGGTGAGCATCTGAGTTTTGATCCTGTGACTATAGGGATGCTGCTACAGTCGTAAGTGTGAAAACTGATCTTCAGTCACTTTTTTCACTGCTGAGTTAGATGAGAGACTCCCTTCTAGCACTGATGATGTCGCCTACTATCTCCAGGAAGCTCAGAGAGCACTAAAGATCCCACACTCAGGAATCCAACTTATGAGAAATCCTAGTTGTCTTCATGATCAAGAGATCTCCTTCTATGATATCAAACATGGCCAACCACCCAAAAACGTTCTTAGCAAAAACTGTGGAGTGCAGAAGTCCATCGGTCCTTCCTTTCCGTCAATTATAGTTTCAGGTTTTGGGATGACCTGAGGCGTGGCATGAAGGCAACACAATCAGATAAGCAATAAGAGTCCCTTTATTATCTCCAACTTTGCCCCCAATGTCCAGGTTACCTTATGGCTGGGAAAAAACTCTCCCAGAAACAGCCTTTGACTGCAAAAAATTAAGTCCAAAACATGAGCAACACAAACTGTAACTTAAAGTCCAAGCAAGCCAAACTGAAGCAATTAGGTTGGCAGGGCAGGAGCAAAAATTTCAGACTTGAAGGCACAGCAAAACTCACACAGTCAGGAAGACACCAGGAACACAGATAAGCCACGACAACACAGGATAAAGTCACATTTGCTCCCAGCAGCCTGCTGTACGCAGCCTGCCTTTCTTACCAACTGTCTTCCCAGCTGTGGCTAATGAAGGGAATCAGGGCCCTTTCCTCCCCTGTAGGCCACGCAATCCACGTTGCTCTCTCCTCTCTTGTTCCTCCCTGCATACCCTAGAATGAAGAGGGGGGAGGCCTTTGTCTTCCTCTGAACTCCCTTCTCCCTTGTTCTACCTCCACCTGCTCTGCCCAGCTGGACTTTGCCCTTCCCCAGTTTCCTCCACAGCCAACGGAGCCACACTCCCACTCCCTGTCAACTGTCCAACTTCCTCCTTGGATTCAGACTCTTGACAGGGGCATGATAGGTTTGATTTTCTTCTGCTAATTAAATAATGTTTTTTTTAAAAAAAGAACTGGTCTGTGAACTTGAATAATTAGTGTTTTTTTTTTAAAAAAAATGGCTTGACATTCAGCATGTAATTGCTGCAGGAACCGTTCATTTATCTTACATTTTTTAGCAGGGCTCATTGAGAAAAGCACTTGATTTATAAAGAAGAATCACATATTCCTTTGTGGTTCTTATCCACTCCAACCAGTTAATGATTTGGCATTCCATCATCGCCGCCACCCCCAAGTTCTTTCCTGCTCCCACATGTCATGCCTGCTCAGCATTGTCCATCTGTCACTTCTTGAAAAGCAGCTCCAGTGAACAACGGTCCTCCATGGCGTCTCTCCATTGTCTGCTGCAGCGGGTGGAACAATGAGTTCGCCTCTCAGGTCACGTTCTCGTGAGCAAAAGCGTTTGCCTTTTATTTCTTTGCAGATCAGCCTGGAACTTTACAACACGGAGGTGGAGACTCTCTCTGCTTTCTCTCTCTTTCTCTCTCCCCTCCCCGCTGGAAGAGCAGGCTTCATTGAGTCTTTTTTCGCCCCTCCTCCCATCCTCTGTCTTTTGTTTATGACTTTGGAAATGAGTTGTTTGCTCATTGTTTGAGCTCCTCAGTATACAGGTAGCTCTCAACCACTCTTGGAATATTGCATCCAGTTTGGGTCACCATGATACTCATATCAAAAGACCTAAGCGCCAGAGTTCACCGTAACAGCATTGCCAAAAAGGCATTAAGAGTTGTATACCTAATCTTCTCCCCTTGTAAGGCTGCGACAGGTCAGGAGTGAGTGTTGCTCTTGTCCTAGCTGCTTGGACTGTGTTTGTCTAAAAGGCTTATTAGCCTAGCTCCACCCACTCTGGGTAGCTCCTCCCAGCTTTTGACTCAGTCCTCAGCCAGGACGGACACAAGTCACTGCCTCTCCTGCCTTTTGGAATTTTTTCTCCAAAGGGTAATGTTGAATTGCTAACTAGGGCATACAAAACCTTTGCTAGACCAATACTTGAATCATCTGTCTGGAATCTGCACTGTATATCAGACATTAATACAATTGACTGAGTCCAGAAGTATTTCACGAGAAGAGTACTACACTCCTCTGCTCACAACAGAATACCCTACACCACCAGGCTTGAAATTTTGGACTTGGACAAGCTAGAACTATGCCGTCTACAGTTGGACTTAAGTGTAGTATACAAAATTATCTGCTACGATGTCCTACCAATGAATGACTACTTCAGCTTCAACCGCAACAATACAAGAGCACACAGCAGATACAAACTCAGTGTAAACCGCTCCAAACTCGATTGCAGAAAGTACGACTTCAGCAACAGAGTGGTCAATGCCTGGAATGCACTACCTGACTCTGTTGTTACATCCTCTGACCCCCCAAAACTTTAACCTTAAACTATCCACTATTGACCTCACGCCATTCCTAAGAGGTCTGTAGGGGTGTACATAAGCGCACCATCGTGCCTACCGTCCCTGTCCTGTTGTCCCCATCTTTTCGTACCTGTTTCCTGTATTCTTACTCATGTTTATACTTATACCTATCATCTTGTAAGCGATTGACCAATCAGATAAATAAATAAATGATATAAAATAGATGCTGAGACTTGGTTGCAGAGAAGAGCAACCAAGATAATTAGAGGACTGGAGGCTAAAACATAGAAAGAACGGTTGCAGGAATTGGGTATGTCTAGTCTACTGAAGAGAAGGACTAGAGGCGACAAGATACATGAACACAAACAAAACAAAAAATACTTTTTAAAGCTTATTTAAAAGCAAACTACTCTCTAAACTAAATAAGAACGTTCAATTACCGACACTCCTTGACTTAACGACTACAATTGAGCCCAAAATTTATGTTGTTAAGTGAGACATTTGTTAAGTGACTTTTACACCATTTTATGACATTTCTAGCCATAGTCATTAAGTGAATCATTGCAGTTGTCAAGTTAGTAATACAGTTGTTAAGTGAATCTGGCTTCCCCATTGACTTGAAGCTCCATTGAAGCTCACAAAAGCTGTCTACATGACCCCAGCATACGGTGACCGTCACAACTATGAATCAGTTGCCAAGGATCTGTATTTTCGTCATGTGACCACAAGGATGCTGCAACGGACGTAAGTGTGAAAAAGGGTCATGTCACTCTTTTCAGTGCAATTGTAACTTTGAACCATCACTAAACAAACTATTGTAAGTCGAGGACTGCCTACGTAACAATCATGACCTCCAGATAATTTTTTTTTTCAAGTCAGTTTTAAACCACACGACATCACATTGGCTAGTTTTTCCATTACAAGTAGTCCTTGACTTATGACTTACAATCATTGAAGTTATGGTTATGAGGACAGCCTGGTCACGTGACCACATTTTGGCTGCCGGGCAACCATCCTGCATTTATTTGGAACATCATACGCTCATGGGATTGATTTACAACATTTTTTTGCTAGAAACTGGCATTTCCAGCAAAAAAGTGGCCCAGAGCAAACAATGGCTTTGCTTAGTGACCGCTGAGTTTGCTTAATAACTGCTGTGTTTGCATAATATTGCTGTGTTTTAGCAGTGAGGGCAAACCTTTTCAGCACCGCGTGCCCAAACCAGAATGCGCTTGCATCCTTGTGCATAGGTGCATGCCGGAGCACCGGAAACCCGAAGACCAGCTCGCTGATGTGCGCATGCCTGTTTTGGGGGCATTTTGGGTCCGTTTCCAGGCCACTTTTAGGGGGCCAAAAACAGCCTGAAAACAGCCGGGAAAACGGCCTGAAAAACAGCCTGATTTTTGGCTGTTTTTTGGGGCGTTTTCTGGCACTCTGGCACCAGCGAGCATGCCCACAGAGAGGGCTTTGCATGCCACCTCTGGCACGTGTGTCATAGGTTCGCCATCACAGGCTTAGCGTCTAACACAAAAATGGTAGTAAAATCAAGTCAGTTGCATGATGACCTGCTTTAAAACCATCATGACTTTTTGAATAGAATAGAATTGTTGGACAGTGTGATTGGACACACAAGGAATTTGTCTTTGGTGCAAATGCTCTCAGTGCACATAAAAGAAATGATACATTTGTCAAGTCAAGAATCATAAGGTACAACACTTAGTGATAGTCATAGGGTACAATAAGCAATAAAATCATACTAGGAAACAGTCAATATAGATCATAAGGATACAAGCGACAAAGTTACAGTCATGCAGTCACAAGTGGGAGGGGATGGATGATAAGGAGGGATGAGAAGATTAACAGTAATAGTAGTGCAGACTTTGTAAATAGTTGAACAGTGTTGGGGGAATTATTTGTTTAGCAGAGTGATGGCGTGCGGGAAGAAAACTGTCCTTGTGTCTAGTTGTTCTGGAGTGCAGTGCTCTATAGCATCATTTTGAGGGAAGGAGTTGAAACAGTTTATGTCCAGGATGTAAATATTTTCACAGCCCTCTTTTTGACTCGTGCAGTATACAGATCCTCAGTGGAAGGCAATGTTTTTTTCTGCAGTCCTAATTACTCTCTGACGTCTGTGTCTGTCCTGTTGAGTTACAGAACTGAACCAGTCAGTTATAGAGGTGCAGATGACAAACTTAATAATTCCTCTGTAGAACTGGATCAGCAGCTCCTTTGGGCAGTTTGAGCTTTCTGAGTTGGCGCAGAAAGAACATTCTTTGTTCTGCTTTTTTGATGACGTTTTTGATGTTAGGTGTTCATTTTAGGTCTTGTGATATGATAGAACCTAGAAATCTGAAGGTCTCTACTGTTAATATTGTGTTGTCTAGTATTGTAAGAGGTGAGTAGTATGGGAGGGTTGACCACCGTAATTCCCAGACTCAGTTATAGTTGTAAGTTGGGGACTGCCTATATGGCTGTGAAGTGCCAGCTCTAAAGCTGAGACTATATACATTTCATCAACCCAATCTTTCATAATGGGAATATGTGTATCATTCCAGGAATACATGATGGTCTTTTTGGCCTTGCTCCAAGCATAATAAACCCCAAAGGTTCTTCATAAATAGACAGATTCCAGATTTTTTAGAATATGTTTTTTTGTAGCACGTTGACGTCTTTTAAATCTTGACTGGCTTCCAAAGAGCAGATTTATCATAATATGAAACTACCAAAGAAAAAGATTGAAGCAGGTTGCGGAGCTTGTTCTCACCCAGCTAGCTGAAAAACATTATGATAGCAAATTTGATCTTTATAAAGATGGAGAGGAGCCAGATCCCTCAGCCAGAAAAGGATGCCAATTGTCTGCTAGGTGTAATGGGAAGAAAAACTAAACACTAGGTAGGGGGTTTAAAAATTGTCTCCCCTCCCCCCCGGTGTGTGTGTGTGTGTGTGTGTGTCAGAAAGAGAGAGAGAGAGAGAAAAATAACATTGATTTGTTTATTCATGAACTGGAATAGAGCTTAGTAACAGAGTCAGCCAATGAGAGCTGAATTGAGGGCTGAAACTTAAAGAGAGGGTCTGGACCTGGTTTATCTCTGTTCTGTTCTAAGCTCTAAAGTGAAAGAGAAACTAGCTTGCTTGCTGAATACTAGAGCACTGCTCTGAACCTGTAACACGTCTGCTTCTGTTTGAATTTGCTCCATATTGGAGAAATCTACAACTGGTATTGTAAAATTTACTTTATGGGTTTATAAAGAAGTTAAATGAAGCCTCACCCCTCTGTGTTTACTTTTCTGGCGCTGAATTTACGCTGCAATACTCTGAACATGATTAAACATGATACTTTCTCAATGTTGTACATATTACTTATCCATGTTCCTGGGTTTCTTACAAATGGTCAGGGGCAAAAACCATACATTAAGTTGCAGTTCTAAAAGGATTTGTTGCTCAGCAATAAAGAATCGGATCAACTAGTACAGTACAGGTAATCCTCAACTTATAGCCATTTGTTTACTGACCATTCAAAGTTAAAATGGCACTGAAAAAAACCACTATCCTGTCAGAGCTGAAGAAGCTTCTTAGATGAGAAGCGAAACATCTTCAAAAGGAAAAAAAAACAGAAAGTCCAGTTGCCTCCTGAAAAAGCACCTTTGGGACAATCATGACCTAGATGACTGAGTGTGCAGACTGCAGCAGAATTGGACAGTGGGGAAGAATGCGGAAAAGTCCGGGAGTCTGGAAAGGACTTGGATGAGGGTTCTGCGTCCAATGCAGAGATGGGGCCAGGACCATCTGGGAGTGGGGTGCTGACTCTGGAGCCTCCAGAGTCTGGCAGCAGTGAGGCAGAGGAACAAGGGGAGTCTGTTCCTACTGAGCATGTGCACAGAGCTGCTAGAAGGCAAGAGCAGCTGAGACAAAAAGGGCAACTCGGGAGTAAGGCTTGGAGGTGATTGCCCCTCCCATAAGATATAAAGGTAATGCAAAGGTGAAGAAACCTTTGTAGGAAGGAAAGTTGTTTGTTCTGTTTGGATTAATCCTTGAAGCTCTGTGTGCACTTTGTACTTCAGTTGGTTTTATATAGCTCATTTGGCACTGTAGTCGTTGACAGCAATTCAAAGGAGAGAAAGGTTGGGTGCTTATCTCGAGGAACTATTTGGGACTCATTACCGGCTGGGAATGAACATAATTCCCAGCTTTGAAATAAAACAAGAGTTGTTTTACATAAGCATGTCCATAATTATGGTCTCAGGAAGCCTTGGTCAGAACACTGAGAATGGATGACTGTTTTTCATACTTATAACCGTTGTAGCATCCCCGTAGTCACATGATCAAAATTTGGGTGCTTGGCAACTGGTTCATATTTATGACAGTTACACGATCCCGCGGTCATAGGAATCAATTTTTGCGACCCTCTGACAAGTGAAGTCAATGGAAAAGCCAGATTCACTTAACGAATGTGTTCCTAATTTTGCAATTGCAGTGATTCACTTAACAACTGTGGCAAGAAAGATTGCTAAATGGGGGGAAACTTGCTGTCAGCCTCCAAGAATCCTTCTGCTTATATTTCTGGCTGCCATAGAAAGTGGGTGGGGGGAGAGAAGAATAATTGGACTTTGTGGGGGGAAGAATGCTGGGTGTTTGAGTTGAGTTGTTAAAGTTGGGGTGTTTTCTTGATTATGCTTACTTGCTTACTGCACATATAATTTATAAATTATCTGTCTAAGCCAAGGTCAGCCATCTTGGCATACCAGATGTCTGAAACACCACCTGAAGATTCACCCACATGACATTATACACACCTCAGATTGGAGGGCCAGTTTGAACTATTGGTGGTGGGAACATGGGGTAACTTTCTGTATGTGATTTTCGCACCTATTGCTTCAGATCTTGTATTCTTCTGATGCTACCACTTCAATTTTCAGTAAAAGTCCTTTTCTCTATAACAGTGGAATCTAAGGTTTTCTTTCTTGGATTTTGAATGGAGCCTCTCCTGACACTTGCTTTACAACTATCTTGCTTAGCAACAGAAATTTTGGACTTAATTGTAATCATAAGCTGAGGACTACCTGTGTAGGTTTTGCTAGGGGGGAGATATGGTGTATATAATGTCTCAGTCACCGGCTTAATTTTTGTTTTGTTCCCTCTCTCCATCTTAGGACACTTCAATTCTTGATTCATCACAGAGGGGGATGGAAAATTCTTCTGTGGCTTCTGCCTCTTCTGAGGCAGGAAGCAACCGGTCCCAAGAAATTGAGGAGTTGGAAAGGTTCATCGATAGCTACGTTTTGGAATATCAAGTCCAAGGCTTGTTGACAGAAAAAACCGAAGGGGATGAAGAGAACGAGAAAACACAGTCCAATATCTCGCAGGTGGGTGACAGACCTGGAGTGGATCATTCCCACTGGCTTAAAAACACAAAAAGAGGCATAGTGAGAAGAATAACAATCACTGTGGAACTGAATAAAATCAGATATTATTACTGAATAATAATATCTGATGTACCCGACTGTGCGTGTGTGGACAAAAATTACATGGACTGTGCATGCACGGAAGGGGAAATGGAATCTGCCACGGCTAGGTTTGTTTGCCACCCGATTTTTGAATCGTGACCCGATTCAAAAATCGGGTGGATTTTTTTTGGGTCGGAACCCAATTTGATCACAAACAGAAGCTTTCGCGACCCGAGGTTCCACTGTAGTTCCGAGCTGTGTGTTTTAAACCAGGCATGGACACCATTTTAACAAACAGTGAAGCTTGTTTTGAGACTGCAGAGGCATAATCAACGATGGTATCATTCTTGAACTGCAAGATGGGCAGCAAATAAATTTATTAATAATAACTAGTAGTAATAATCAGTCACTGGGCTGGGTTTGGGGCAAATCTTCCAGGTCTCTAGGAAGACTTTTTTTAGGAATAAGAATCAAGAATGATGTATTTGGCAGATCAGTCACCCAAACTCAAACCTGACTCAAGAACTTCTAAGGGGCATAATTTTAGCCCCCAATTACTTTCAGTTACCTGAAGGCCACACCTAGATCATTGGCTTCCTATAGGTGGCTTTTAAAAGCCAATGTGATCTAACGGAAAGGGTGCTGCACTAGAAACTGGGAGACAATGACTCCTCCCTTAGACATGAAATTCTGCTGGGTGGCTTTGAGCCAATCACCAGGAGATTCTGAGTTCTAATCCTGCCTTAGGCATGAAAGCTGACTGGCTGATTTTGAGCCAGTCTCAGAAGATAGTGATGCTTTTTATTCCTGCCTTAGGAATAAAAGAGGGCTGGGTGAATGGGGGCCAGTCTCTCCCTCCCTCCTCCATCTCTCCTCCCACTCCCCCAATGGTGGGATTCAAATAATTTAACAACCGGTTCTCTGCCCTAATGAGTGGCTGGGTGGGCGTGGCCAGGGGGTGTGACAGGCAGCACTTGGCCTCCCTGGGAGCAAAAATGGGCCCTGGGGGGGGCTGTGCCGCAACCACCCCTGCGCCCCATTTTGGGCCTAGTAGGCCTCCCTGCAGCCTCCTGGGAGCAAAAACCGGGCATGGCGGGGGGCGCACATCCCCGTGCCTCGTTTTGGGCCTAGTAGGCCTCCCTGCAGCAGCCTCCTGAGAGTAAAAATGGGCTGCAGGGGGTGCCCGTCTCCCTCCTCCTCCCTCTCCCCAACTCACTTCATAATTTTATTGTTGTAGGCAAAATAGAACATGACTCATTTTGTATTCCATTTTGAGTTATAGGAAATAGAAACCAGATATATTTTATCTGGCTTTAGCCTTGTTTAAAACTGTGGACTCTCATCCAAATATTAATGAACTCTGACCCCACTTAGCTTCTTTAGATCCACCACAATTGGTTAGATATGCCATCTATCTGCTGACAATCTGGGGAGGCTGTGCAATTTCTTTGCTGTGCCCCATTTGAGAACCAGCTCGGCCAGACCCTGCTTAGCTTTTGTTGTGGTTAGCCGGCAGCAGTGAGGAGGAGGTTCCCGAGGAGCCTGTGCTAAGTGCGAGTGAGCGCAGGATGATTTTTAGAAGAGATCAGCTGGAGTAGCACAGGTGACCTGGGAGTAAGAATGCAACGTAATGGCCCCTCCCTTCAGAGAATATAAGCCTGGTTTCAAAGGGTTTTTTGCTTTTGCAGAAAGCAAAAACATTCGAAGAACTCAACATTGTGTGTAGAGACTCCGGCTAATCTGAAGAATTGGACTAATTGGCTGCAAGCCATCTTTTATCTACAAAGAAGTTTATTCGTAGATTAAAGCTGTGAAGGTTTGAGTTACTGAGTTTGTTTGAGATTTTCTTGCTGGTAACAAGGTGGGGTCAGAACAGCTTTCAAGTTCCAGTAAGATTGGCCTGGTGAAGTCACCTGTTGACACAGGTATATTCTGTGATACAAGGTGTGAAAGAAAGGGTGTTTTCTCTCAAACCTGCCAGCAAAAGCCAACTCTTTCATTCCCATCTTGGTGCATTGCTCTCACTTATTTTGTTCTTGCTTCAGTCAGAATGTATTAATTGGTTCATTCATCAAATTTATATAGCTGTCCATTTAACCCCAGATGACTCTGGGTGACAAACAGCAAATCCGTCCTCTTTTCTCTCTTTTCAGTGGACCGTTGACTGTAATGAAGAAATAGAAAGCAGCATGTCCAGCTACAGAGGCAAGGGGTCAGCACCCCATAATCAAAACCAGGTAATAAAAATTGGAGTTCTTTAATGCCGAAAAACATCCTTTAGTACCAATAGAACAGAATATTTTTAGCTTAGGGGTGAACTGTTGGATCCTTTGTGTACCTGAGCTTGGTTGGAGGTTGTTTTTCCCTCTGGCATTTCATTACTCAACTAGATAACATCATTAGTGGTAGAAGGGAGTGAGGTTTGCACTCTTTCTATATATTAAATATTTATATATTTTAATACTTTGATTACAGAGCAGCTCAGTGGTGTTTCTGTTGGAAAGTAAATACCATTGAGTGAATTCACACCTACTTTCCTAGAAATAAAACCCTATTGAACAAAGGCAGACCCTGGGATTAAGAATGAGTTTCATTCCTAACTCTGTCTTAATTGAATGAAACCTAGAACTTGCACTTATGAATGGGCTGCCTACTGTTAAAAATGGCAGGCAGTGTTTCCTTCCTCAAGGAACCACACAAGTTAACAGAATAACAAAGTTGGAAGGGACCCTGGAGGTCTTCTAGTCCAACCCTCTGCTCAAGCAGGAGACCCTTTGGCATTGTAGACAACCACTTTCTTCTTAAAAGCCTCCAGGGATGGAGACCCACAGTTTCTGGAGGCAAGCTGTTCCACTGGTTAATTGTCCTCCGAGAACCACTCACAAGCTGTATTCAGGTAGTCCTCGACTTACAACCACAGTTGAGCCCAACATTTCTGTTGCTAAGTGAGACAGTTGCTAAGTGAATTTTGCCCATTTTACAACCTTTCTGTTCTGACCCAAACCTTGTTCCAAGGAAGCCAACACGAAACAGAGATAACAGAAAAACCTTTTAACAATTCTTTACGAATTCCGTTCCTTCCCGGTTTAAAGGCTGTTTCAAACTCATTGTCTCTGATAAGAACGAGCCTTGCCAAGGTTGTGCAAGGCTGCCAAGGACACTAGATATAGTTGCCAAGAAATATTTCAAACACAAAGTGTCTCCAAACACCAACCAAGATATTCCGAACCTCCACGAGGCTTGAGTGCAAAAACTTCTTTGCTTCCTGCAAAGAACTCCAGTTTCTCAGCTGGCTTTTATCTCTTAAGGGAGGGGCCATTATCTTGCAGCCTTACTCCCAAGTCGCCCATACTGCTGCAGCTGCTCTTTCCTTTGAGCAGCCCTGCGCGTACATGCACTTGGCACAGGCTCCTCAGGGGCCTCTTCATCGCTGCTGCCAGCCTCCACAATCTCCGAAGGCAGCATTCCACTCCCTGATGGTCCTGGCCCCATCCCTGCATCACACGCAGGCCCCTCATCTGAGTCCTCACTCTCCGAGACCTCAGACGTCCGCACCTGCTGCCGGTGAACCACAATACTTTCTTGCCACAGTTGTTAAGTGAGTCGCTGCACTTGTTAAGTTAGCAATGTAGTTAAGTGAATTTGGCTTCTCCATTAACTTTGATTGTCAGAAGGTTGCAAAAGGCGTTCACATGATCCTGGGCCACTGCAATCATCATAAATTACGAGCCAGTTGACAAGCACCCCAAGCTTGTTCCCATGATCGTGGGAATGCTGCAACGGTTGTAAGCGTGAAAATGGTCACAAGTCACTTTTTCCCCCTGTTGTTGTAACTTCAGATGATCACTAAACAAACTGTTTTAAGTCGAGGACTACCGGTATTAAAAATACGCTGTAACAAAGCTAACATTTTAACATACAAGGAAACATCTCCAATTGTCTTGTCTACTTTCTTGTTTAAAGAATGGAAACCAAAACAGCTCTCTGGACATGTTGGGAACGGATATCTGGGCAGCCAACACTCTGGAATCGTTCAGGTAAACTTACTTTTACTTCTGTAGATGAATATTTTGACTTGCAACTTGTAATTGTCAAAGCACAGTGGTACCTTGTTGCTCAACTGCTTGAAACTCATAAAATCTGGCTCTCAATGCATTTTAACGCAAAAAATTTATCCCAGTACTCATAGTTATTTGGTACTCAACATACAAGCTACAACTTGTCAATGTTAGCTGCCTTGTGACACACTACAACATTCCTTGTAGGAAAAAAGTTGTTTGGTATAATTTTTTGATACTCATCACACCTCCTGGAACCAATTAACAATGAGTACCAAGGTACCACTTTATTCCACAGTTAAAACTACAGTACCTCTATATCTCTCCGTCTTCTGTCTGTCTTCTGTCAATCTAATGTATTTTTCAATATATTAACAATATGGAACAAACAAAAGCAAAGTTTGAAAATAAGAATTGAAGAAAAGAAGATAAGAAAAATAACAAGAACATACTATTATAACTTCCTGCTTTCTTTCTGTCGAGTAATTCTCATCTTAATCTTTTCTCAACCTCTGTCCTTTTTTAATCCTAAATCCCTAAATCCAATGATTTTTGTGTGAGGAGCAGGAACGGATAAGTAAGAGAGAGATGCAGTGATAAAAATTGATTTTAAAAAAGCATCAAAAACACCAAAAGGTAATTTTACACAGATGATCCACACGATGGGAGTAGTACTCTGGAGGTTTCCACCAGCAGTTAGCTCAAGTCCTTGAAGGCAAACTAAGTGTGAAGCGCTTTGTTAAATATGTTCAGGTTGGGGTCCATATGGATCTCAGGGGAAATGGTGCTCCTTAGGGCTGAAGCAGTGACAGAAGTCCTCATTCTGTGTTCTAGCAAATTGTAATGGTAAATGAGAATGACGTTGGGAGACAGGAGGGAGAGCCATGGGCTTGAGAACCATTGTGTTAAAGGAATCTTGATGTCAACTCGTAAAGCATTTCTATGTTGAGTAGCCATAAGCGGGGGGTGGGGGGGAGAGAACCAGAAGTACTTTCCACACTTATCTTACAAAGATTGTAGCTAGGCTACCAGAGCTTCTGCCCATGAAAATCCTTCATTGGAGAATGTGATTGATGACACCCAGCCTGTTCTTTGTTGGAGAATCTGATTGATGAAACACTAAGGGGGGAGGGGGAAAACAGGGTCACAGGGAGTGGTGATATTCAGCTGGTTTGAACCGGTTTAGGTGAACCGGTAGCAACGATTTGGCATGGATCACCAAACCGGTAGTGACTTTTGGCTGGCCATGCCCCCTGATTGGTCGCCACTTGTTCGCTTGCCCCACCCAATGCTCGCTCGCCCTGCCTACCTGACGTTCACCCCGCCCAATCACTCCTCGTATGCTGGGTCCTCATGGCTTGCCTTTAACCTGCCTTCCCACGTGGTGCCTGCGCCCCAACTGAGCAGCCCAGATCGGCCTACTCACAGGTAAGCCTGTGAGTCATGCTAGCCCCCCCATTCCCAGATCTTGCTGGGCCCCCCACTGTTCCAAGATCTTGTGGGCCCCCTCATTCCCGGATCTTGCTGGGGCCCCCACCGTTCCCAGATCTTGCCACCATCCCCACTGCCCCTGGGCTCGGCTGTCTGGCTAAGCTGCCATGCAACGGTCTCCCTACCAGGTGGCAGTTGCGGTGCAGCAAGCGGCGTTGGAGGTGCCCCAAAAGGGAGGGCAGGAACTCCCGGTGCTGCTTCCCGTAGCCACGTCACCACCTGTCGCCTGCACTGCCTCCGCCTGCCACCTCTGCCTTCGTGTTCATACTTGAAGGATCAGTTTCATCCTGACAGCTGAAGTTTTGGTCACCTGCCCTTACAGGTATCAAAAGAGGCCCAACGTTCAGATCCTATTTGTGGGTTTAATAACTTCTCTGGATTCCACCGCTCTTTATTAATTCACATTTTGCTCTGTCGCTCTTGTCATAATTTCAGTTCCATTTTGTACATCTCCATTTACCAGTTGGAACATCAAAGGGTCTTAATAAATGTCTTAGTAATTCAGCTTAAGGACTAATACACATATAATTTTGTTTGCCATCAAATCAGTCAGTTGTCAAAGCTGGAACAAATTTGCAGTGTAGACATTCTCTCGTTCTGATTCTTATGTCCTGACGTACAGCATTCTTGCATGGTATGGGAGCAGCTCTGTAGCAGACAAAAAAGCTCTACAGAGAATCATTAAAATTGCCCAAAATATCACCGGGCTCCAGCTACCAGCCCTGGACGACATCTTCGCATCTCACTGTTTGAGGAAGTTGCACAATATTCACAGAGACTCTTCCCATCCTGCTTACAATCTTTGTGAACTGTTGCCTTCTGACAGAAGATACAGAACAATTAAAACTTGGACCTCATGTTTTCCGAACAGTTTTTATCCCAGAACTATAATTGCACTTAACAATGAACTTAAGGATCACCATCAGTAAGCTGTTGGACATTATTACTTGGTCTGTTGTGTGTTTTTAAGGGGCGGGAAATTTTGGCGGGTGGGGGGTTTGGGGATTGTCATGTGGGTGTGAATGTTGGGACTGGTCTCTGGGTGTTATGTGAATTTTGTTGTATGTGTATACTGTGTATAATATGTACAATGACAGTAAATAATAATAATTATTATTATTATTATTATTTTCACAAGGGCAGAAGGTTTTACCTGGACTGCCTTCTTCACTTCAGTAATATGGTTGGTTTATTTGATTGCAGTCACCCTCAATATACAGCCTTATATCAGTTTCGATAGAACAGAATATTTGTAGTTTGGATAAATTGAGAGCTCCTTGCTGCTCTCTGAGCTTGATTATTTTCTTGCAGACGTTTCATTACCTGACTAGGCAACATCATCAGTGCCCTGGTAATGAAATGTTATATTAGTTTGCCTAGTGCTCCCAATTCCTTGTTAAACCCGGTTACCATTTTACACAGTGTTTCCTTCCAAATCTTCGGCTTTTCTATTTCTTCATATACATTTTTTTTTTTATTCTGCAGTGGGGCCACCTGGGATTTGCAACCAGAGAAACTTGACTTCACACAGTTCCACAGAAAACTTCGCAACACTCCCAAGCATCCTCTTCCACAGATAGACAGAGAAGGGTAAGTATCCGGTTTATACAAAAGAAAGATTTTAAAATGCAAGAAGTCGGTTTTGCTATCCTGATAACTTTCCTGGCTTTGCGGAGGGGCTGGGACTAATCAGAGAATTCTTAGCCATCAGACGGCAGATACCAAGTTGGGGAGAATCAGGATAAACCTTGATCAAAAGGCAGAAATACTTCAGTCCACTTAAATTGTACAGTTTAGTTTAGTTTAGTTTACCTTATTGTCATTGCACCTTGTACAACGAAATCAAACCCCATCTTCAGTGCGCATCATGACTATGAAAATAAACACAAACACACAACCTTCATATTCTATACATTGAATTGAAAACCCCTGATATTGCATTAATATTGCACTATACAGTAGAATTCAGTAGAGTTCCTTCCCTAGGATAGAAGCTGTTTTTCAGCCTATTTGTCCTTGTTTTTATTGTCCTGTACCGTCTGCCAGATGGTAATAGTTCAAAAAAAGGGCGCCCAGGATGAGATGGATCTTTGAGACTGTTTTGAACTTTCTTAAGGCAGTGGGAGCTATAAAGCTCTTCCAAAGAGGGGAGAGGGCAACCCACGATCTTCTGGGCAATGACATTAACCGTCTGGCGTGCTTTCCTATCTGTCCCTGTGCAATTGGCAAACCATACAGAGGTGCAGTGAGTTAAGATACTCTTTGTGGTGCAGCGGTAGAAGGTCACCAGCAGTTTTTCATTCAGTTGTTTCCTGAGAAGTCTCAGGTAGTATAATCTCTGCTGGGCCCTTTTGACCAGGGCTGCAATGTGAGCACCCCAGGTCATGTCCTCTTTTAGGGTAACACCCAGAAACTTAAAACTGGCCACTTGCTCCATTCGGTCTCCATTGATAAGCAAGGGCTGGACGTCTGATCTGTTCCTTCTATAATCCACTATAAGCTCCTTGGTCTTATTGGTGTTGAGGACCAAGTTATTGTCTCCACACCATGAAAGCAACCGGTCCACCTCATCTCCATAGGTGGACTCATCCCCCCCATAGATGAGTCCCACCACTGTTGTATCAACTACAAATTTAGTAATAGTATTACTAGCGTGAGTGGGAATGCAGTCATGCACATAAAGAGTATAGAGTAAGGGACTCAACACACAACCTTGTGGTGTACCAGTGCTAAGAATAAGGGCTGAAGAGGTATGATGACCTAATCTGACCCTCTGTGAGCGGCCAGACAGGAAATCCATAATCCAAAGGCAGATTGAATTAGAAAGTCCAAGGTACAGAAATTTAGACACTAGTCTATGTGGAAGAATTGTGTTAAATGCAGAACTAAAATCAACATCCTCACATAGCGCTTGTGACAATACTGTACACACAGTCCTCAACCTATGACCACAGTTGACCCCAAAATTTGTGTTGCTAAGTGAGACAGTTAAGAGAGCTAAGGCTCAGAATGTATATTTTACAATGTGAGATGTTGACAAATCCATATGAATCTGAAGTCCAATTACCAGTTGTGTCTCGATGCCAATTCACACATTACTGTTTTGATTTGGTGTAAATATTACCAGACACAGATCTATTTGTGTTTGATTTGAAATAAAGATAATAGGAACTATTTCATAAATCTCTTCCCTCCTATTTATTTTAACTGGGATGGGGGAAAATCCCACAGACCAAAAGGCTTTAGAGAAAAATGTTCTTTTCACCCCTTTTCCCCCCACGATTTCCCCTTTTTTCTGGGTCTCAGTATTCCAAGCCACAATTGCACACTGTTTGACTGAGCTACACTGGCTTAGGGGCAGGAAGTGAAAAGATCATTGTGCTGTGTAAATATTAAAGTTTAACATTTATGTGAGGTTTACCTTGAGGAAATAGCAGGTCAGGTATATTATATTCCTGCAAGTCTTTGTATGAAACAAAAGCCAAGGTAAGGAAAGCATAAAGACCCTTGCGAGGAAAGGCAATCTATAATAATAATACTGTACAATGCCCAGAATCCTTTGCAAGCTTGGCGAATAGGAATCTTGGTGGGGCTACAGAATGCATACCCTTGCAAGCATTTTGCCATCATAGAAACATGATACATGGTAACATGAATAAAAGTTATAATCGTAAGAAGAAAAAAATATTATTTTTTGTCTTTATTTGTCCTATAAGTTGAGAAAAACTACCCTGATTTTTCTCTCTCTCCCCCCGCCCAAAAATCAACGTCACCTTTAATTATGTGTGCAGTTGCACACAGGCAAACTACCTGTTGCAGGTCAATCAATTAGGGAAGTACATCTAGTGGGACAAAGGAACAGGGCCTTCTGTGTGGTGGCTCCCTCCCTTTGAAATAGCAATAGCAGTAGCACTTAGACTTATATTCCGCTTTACAATGCTTTTACAGCCCTCTCTAAGCGATTTACAGAGTCAGCGTCTTGCCCCCAACAATCTGGGTCCTCATTTTACCCACCTCGGAAGGAGGGAAGGCTGAGTCAACCTTGAGCCTGGTGAGATTTGATCTGCCGAATTTCAGGCAGCCGGCAGTCAGCAGAAGTAGCCTGCAATACTGTACTCTAACCACTGCACCATCGAGGCTTTTTGCCATTCGCCTAGATATAAGATTGGCCCCCACCTTAATACCTTTTCAGAATGCCCTGAAGATGTGGTTCTGCCAGCAAGGCCTGGGGAGTCCAGGGTGATATGGAGCTGATCAAGTGACTGGTGTGATTGTTTGGTTGCGGCCACTGCTGTGTGTGTGTGTGTGTGTGTGTGTGTGTGTGTGTGATGAATTTTTGCATTGTGAAATTTTAATCTTGCAAGCCACCCAGAGTCACCGTGTGTGAGTTGGTCAGCCATAGAAATTTGCTTAACAAATAATAAACAGAATACATAAATTGTGCTTTAATTGACCCATCTGTCTATTCCTGGTTTAGAATTGGCAAAGGAAAATGTGAAGAAGGAGATGGAATCAACTTAAACGACATTGGAAAAGTTCTCCCAGCCTGGCAGGTGAGTTTTCTCCCATTCTCTGGAATCTGTATTCTTCGTTTATATACTGTATATATACATTTTTTATTGAAAATTAGATTTTAAAAACACAATTTTTAAGTGATGGTGATCTTTTGACATATATCAACAGTCTTTATATTATTATAATAGCAGAATGTCATCAATCAATATTCACACACACACACACGCACACACACACATCTATATACATATTTACATTATAAATCTTTGTATCTGTTTCTATCTTGGACATTTTGTTGCGGTATAAGCTCTTTCTTTAGTTTCTATTTCACATTTTTTTGACTTCCTTTCACATCCCTCCAATTATATATTTTTTTCCATATTTCATAGAATTCTGCAGTATCTTGCTCCTTCAGTTCTAATGTTAATCTAACTCGGCGCAGTATAAAAATGTTTGTATTATTACTTTGTCGTTAGGTATTTTTTTAAATTTCCAGGTTTGGGCAATTGATAATCTTGTGGCTGTGATAATGTGACTAATTAGATATATATATCTGCTTTTTTTTTAGATTCTCATTTGTTATTCCTAATAGGAACATTTCTGGTGTATAATTTATTTTTAGGGTTAGGGTTAGGCTAAACCTAGAATCTGTATTCTTGTTTGGTGGACCATCTGGATGCCAAAAGGATAATATAGAATAACAGAGTTGGAAGGGACCTTGGAGGTCTTCTAGTCCAACCCCCTGCCCAGGCAGGAAACCTTATACCATTTCAGACAAATGGTTATCCAATCTCTTCTTAAAAACTTCCAGCGTTGTTGCATTCACAACTTCTGTAGGCAAGTTGTTCCACTGATTAATTGTTCTAACTATCAGGAAATTTCTCCTTAGTTCTAAGTTGCTTCTCTTATAATATATATCTTATAATTTATAATAACAATAAACTGTACGACGAACCATCTAACACAGGTACTCCTCCAAGTCACCAAGACTTTTGGCTTCATGTAAGTGACTTACGCCGTGTTTCACTTAACAACTATTGCAGCAACCCCATGTTCACGTCAGCAAAATTCGAATGCTTGCCAATTGGCATATATTTACGATGGTTGCAGTGTCCCAGGATCACGTGAACATTTTTTGCCACCTTCTGACAAGCAAAATCAATGGGGTACCCAGACTCGCTTCACAACTGTGTTGCTAACTTAACAACAGCCGTGGTTCACTTATCGATTGTGGCAAAAAAGTTCATGCCATGGGGAAAAACTCATTTAACAACTGTCAGAAATTTTTAGCTTGAACTGTTTTTGTAAGTTGAGGACTATGTATTTGTATCCTGCCTTTATTATTTTCACAAATAATTCAAGGTGGCTGTGATGACCCAGGGTGAGATACAAAACAAAAACAGTCATAGGAAACAGGTGAATTCCCTTTTATTCCTTCACTTTGCTTCCAAGCTCCGAATACTCTTGATAGAAGACAAAAAAACTCCCACACAAACAGTTACAAGAAGAAGGAAAAAAGACAAACCAGGCAAGATATAAGGGCTGGAGGATGTCCACAGATAACACACCTTGGGAAGGACGCCAAACTCAGAGAGGAACCATAAACTAGAGAAATTTCCATGCTTTGTTTCCAGCGTTCGCCCGTACACATGTCTGTCCATTCAGTTGTCACAGCTGCAGCCCATGAAGAGGATCAAGGCCCTCTCCTCCTGAGTAGGCCACGTCTCTCCCTTATCCTCTCTTCCCTGTGTGCCCTAGGATGAATAGGGGATGGGCCTGGGTCCTCTTCTGACTGCCCAACTGGCCTCTGCCCTTCCCCAGCCTCCTCCACAATCTCCAGAGTCACACTTCCACTCCCTGTCAGCTGTTCCTCCTCTCCCTCGGCGTCAGTCTCCACCAGGGGCATGACAGTGGCGAACATATCCAACACAACTGCCTCTTCCTATTTTCCCCAAAATAACAACCCTGTGAGGTGAGTTTGACTGAATGGCTGGCCCAGTGTCATTCAGCTGACTTTCACACCTAAGGCAGGACTAGAACTCAAAGTCTCCTGGTAATTGGCCCAAGATCATCCTGCTGTCTTTCATCCCTAATGCAGGACTAGAATTCACAGTCTCCCAGTTTCTAGCCTGGTGCTCTTAACCACTAGACCAGGGGTGTCAAACTCAAGGCCCACGGGCCGGATCTGGCCCGTGGTATGCTTAGATCTGGCCTGTGGGGTTGCCCTGGAAACAGCGAAGGACCGGCCCACGGTGTCTGCCAGCAAGAACGCAGCTCGGGAGGTCCTCTTGAGCGCCATTTTTGCTGGCAGAGGGCTGCAGGAGGATCCCCCCCAGTCCTACCTGGGCCACCACAGGTGACCACAAAACAAGTGATGTCAAGCTGGCCATACCCCCCCCCCTCGACCACACACCCCATCACCTCGAGGTCGAGCACAACCCTGATGCAGCCCTCAATGAAATCGAGTTTGACACCCCTGCACTAGACCAATGGCTCAATGAACCTGGGCCATTTACCTCCCAATTTTCGTTTGGCCCTCAAAAGATATCACATATGTGTCAGGATTCCATCAGTTACCCCAATTAAATCATGAGTCTCGAGCCAAACTTCCAAAATTAAACAGGATTTATTGGGAATTAACATGTCAGCATGACTTGGGTGTAGCCGACTCTGAGACACTTAATTCATTGTCACCCTTGATCCCACCCCCTGGGTGTATCATAATTCCTATTCTCCAATGGGACACATCCATAGCCAAGAGTTCTCCAATTAGATTTTTGTGTGGCAGAAACTTCAGTCACCTAGTTACAATCTCTGAAAAACTATGAATGGAATGTACTTTCAATTCCAAGCTGCTGCAATGCTCTTTCAAACCCCTTTCCCCCGCTCCCTTTCTGTTGGCAGATATAAAACGGCCATAGAAATGTTTTATGAGTTGACGATATGCTTGATGTACTAGCAGAGACCCATGCAAGGGGAAGCAAAAGATCAAACAAACAACATTGCACTATTATGACACAGGCTCCGCCCCTTTTTCTATGTACCTCAGGATGATGCTCATTTTGTCATTTTCGTCAAAGCATCGGATCCCATGTTTACTTTCTAAGATATGCGTGCAGTGATATAGTAGCAATATCTAGACCACTGGTGGTTAACCTTTCTGGGCTCCTGTGCCAAAAATTGTGCTTGCGCACACACACTAACATGCCAGCACCCAGAAAACAATGTGTGCGCCCCCCCCCCACACCGGCCCCTTAGCTGCACTGTGCCTCATAGCTGATTTTTGGTCCTTTTGAGGCCTTTTTCGGCCCCCCAGGGGCTTGAGGACAGCTTCTGCAGCCTTTGCAGGCCGAAAAAATAGGCCTGTTTCATCACTTCGGGTATTACAGGAAGTGACAAAATGGGCCTATTTTTCAGCCTGCAAAGGCTGCAGAAGCTGTCCTCAAGCCCCTGGGAGGATGAAAAAGACCTCAAACGGCCAAAAATCAGCTGTGAGGCACATACATGTGCAGTGAGGTAAGTTTGCCTGAGGCTTGCGTGCCGGCACAAATGCCTTTTCATGTCACCTGTGGCACTCATGCCATAGGCTCGCCATCACGGATCTAGGCCTTAATAGCAGATCAAAACTACAGGTAATCCTCAACTTGTGACCATTTGTTTAATAACTGGGTTGAAGTTGTGGCAGACTTCCCAAAAGATACTTAAGAGTCAGGTTCAAAGTTACAATGGCCGCTTCCCTTCTGCATTCACGTGATCACATTTTTGGGCACTTGGCAACTGTTTTCAGGGTCCCATAATACCATGACTACAATTTATAACAAATTTTTTTTGCCGGAAACCAGCAAAAAAAATACTTTCCAGTTTCCACCAAAAAATGTCCATTGTGAACATGGGTTCGCTTAACGACTGCCACGTTCACTTAATGGCCACTGCAAAAAAAAGTCATAAAATCATGTCAGACATCTCAGTGCCTCAACTTCTGATTGTCATGATATACGATGGAAATTCCCTCCTCCATTACAGTCATAAATTGAGGATTACTTTCACAAACGCGCTTATTTTTATGCCAGATTTCTCTTGTGACTTTCATCAAGAGTGCTTGGAATCGAAGTTGCCAGTTGCCATTGTGAATTCTTTGTTTAATGAACCTTTTCCCCTCCTTTGCATTACTGCAATTGTCAGAATTCTTTTCCGGGCAAGGATGATGGTCGTCAGGAATTTGGGTGTGCCTTCTGGGCTCAAGCATTTGAATTTTACATTCCAGCTTTCTTGCCTGGGATATTTTCTGGACTATCATGGCTCCATCTTGTGGCTGGGAATGGACACAGCAGGCATCTGCTGAAGTTCTAACCAAAAATAGAGGAATTGACGTGTTTTCTGTTGTTGCTTCACTCTTGATTTTGTTCATGGTGAAGTTTTTTAACCATCCTTGTCCTGCTGGATCCCTCAGCAGCTTTTGAAACTCTCAACCATAATATCTTGGTTGGAAATTGGAGATAGCATACTGTGGTGGGGCTGCTCCATCCTGAATCGGTGGATCCGGTTGGGTTTTGGGAGGTGAGAGGAAATAACTTGGATTCCCTGTTTCTCACGGTTTAACGTAGTTCTCTTTCCCTGGAATTGCTTCTGAAGACCATCCAGAAACTTCAGCGGGTGCGAGGTGCAGCAACACGTACCCCTCACCGAGCGGTGTGGTTTCTGCCATGTTGTATCACTTGTTCAGGAGTAGGTTTGGTTACTTGGGTGTTTCGGAGTGCAGTTCAGAAAGTTGGTTGGTTTGTTCTTCCTGTATAACCAGAGGTGGTATTCAGCAGGTTCTGACCGGTTCTGGAGAACCAGTAGTGGAAATTTTGAGTAGTTCAGAGAACTGGCAAATCCCACCTCTGATTGGCCCTGCCCCCATCTCTTCTCTGCCTCCCGAGTCTCAGCTGGGTCTTCTGTTGTTGCCCTACACAGGACAACAGAGCTGGAAAGCAGGTTAGTGAGGTGGGGAGGGAAGGGGATTTTGCAGTATCTTTCCCCTGCCACACCCATCAAGCCACGCCCACCAAGCCTTGCCCACAGAACCGGTAGTAAAAAAAATCTGAATCCCACCACTGCGTTTATCCTCTGTCAATCCAACCCAAGACCGTGGAGAAAGTCTTCTGAAAGTCTTGACAGCTGACTCACATTTATGACGGTTGCAGTGTTCTGGGGTCATGTGATCTCATTTTGCGACCTTTTTGACAAGCAGAGTCAATGGTGAAGCCAGATTCACATAACAACCGGTAGCAGTTGCAGTGATTCACTTAACCAATGTGGCAAGAAAAGTCGTAACATGGGACAAAACTCACTGAACGAATGTCTCAGTTAGCAACATACATTTTAGGCTCAATTGTGATCATAAGTTGAAGACTACCTGTAGTTTCTGATGCTAAAGTGCTTCCAATCCCTGGAAATCACAAAGAGAATTTAAAAAAAAACCTCTTTTGCTTGTTCATCACCCAGAAATTTAGAAGAATAAAGATAGTGGGATATCACTATCTTTAGGAATATAACACTTGAACTGCAAGAGGTTAAAGCAACTTTGCATTCATTTATTTTTTTCTAAAAAGAGGCCAGTTTCATTCTTGCCTCTGGTGCTAAAAAGCCTCAGATTACTGCGGGCTCCATCTGTGTCATCGAGACAGTTGCATTTCAAGGCGTCAACGAAATCAACTTTATGTAGGTCACCTCTTTTGTGTTGAAATAAAACGAAGAAAGGAGATTCAAGCATGTGTCTTTCTGCTCTGCTGAGAATGCTTTTTTTTTTTTTTTCTAAAAATGCTCTCTTTTTTGCTAAAAAAAAAAAAGTTTTCTAAGAACTGGCTGGTGGCTTTCTCCACTTGTGGCAAATTAGCCTGAAGAAACCAAGTTCTTATTCCATACTCCATCAAGAAATGTTTGTTGTTATTGATAGCCAGCAGAGGGCAGCATATATTCACATTTGATTTGGCACAGTTAATCAATCTAGCGAAGGTAGTGTGTTCAGTTCTAACCATGCAGCGCAAAACAAATGAAGCTGCCTTGAAGGACAGGGAAGTCCTCAACTTAAGACCACAACTGAGCTCAAAATCTATGTTGTTAAGTGAAAAATTTGTTAAGTGAATTTGTCCCGTTTTACAAATTTTCTTGCCACATTTGTTCAGTGAATCCCTTTGGTTCTTAAATTAGTAACACGGAGGGTTTTTTTTGGCAGCTGCTGCACACTGCTGGCTCATATTTAAATGGTTGTCTACTAGGACTCCTCTCACAGTTACTACTACTGAGCAAGGTACCACCTGTACTGTACCTGAGCATTTGATTTTTCTTGCCTAAAACCTTTTTTCACGATTGAATTTCATTTCGTTAGTTAGTGCCCAGTGTTCAACTGATTGTTAAATGAATCTGGGTTCTCCATTGACTTTGCTTGCCAGAAGGTTGCAAAGTGACTCCTGAAGACTGCAACTGTCAAAAATACGAGTCAGTTGTCAAGTATCTGAATGCAAATCACTTGACCATTGGGATGTTGTAACTTCAAACGGTCACTAAATGAACCTCTGTAAGTGTGATGACCCGGGGCGTGGCACAAAGGCAACACAGTCAGATAATCGGTAGGAGTCTCTTTATTAGCTCCAACTTTGCCCCCAATGTCCTGGTTACCTTCTGGCCGGAGAAAAACTCACCCAAGAACAGTCTTTGGCTGCAGAGAATCAAGTCCAAAACGTGGTCAACAAAAACTGTTACTGTAAGCCCAATCAAGGCAAAATGAGGTAATTAGTTCGGCAGGGCAGGAGCAAGAATTCCAGATGTGAAGGCACGGCAATAACTCAACACAGTTGGGAGGATGCCAGGAACGCAGATAACCAAAGTCAACACAAGATAAACTCACAAGTTTGCTCCCAGCAGCTGCCAAACTCAGCATGTATTTCTTTTAAACTCTCATTCCCTGGTGTGGCTAATGAAGGGAATCAGGGCCCTTTCCTCCTCCATAAGCCACACAACCCACGTTGCTCCCTTCTCTGTTCCTGCCATCTCCTAGGATGAAGAGGAGGTGGCCTGGGTCTTCCCCTGAATTCCCTCTCCTTTGTTCTACCTCTTCCCTGCTCTGCCCAGCCGGAGTTTGCCCTTTCCCAGTTTCCTCCACAGCCAACGGAGCCACACTCCCAGTCAGCTGTTCGTCTTCCTCCTCTGATTCAGACTCTTGACAGGGGCATGACAATAAGTCAAGGACTACTTGTCCAGATGAGTAATATAGGTAGTTCTCAACAAGCACAATTGGGACCAGAATTTCTTTTTTTTTTTTAACAAATTTTAGTCCGTTTTTCACAATAAAAACAAAAATCTCTTTTTAGTGGACAACTTATTTCCGGGTCATCACCTTTACATACAAATATGACAGCAATTATACATTCATATATGCATACTTAATTCTATTATTGCCTTTTCCATTCCAAATTTTCAATAAGGAGAGAAATAAACACATTAATTCTAGCCTCTTTCATTAATCTCAATTGAAACATCTTTTTGTTTCATTTCAATTATTTCAAATATAATCCTTTAATATTTATTTTAAAAATAAAGATAAATAATATATGTTTGCCTAATAATGAGAATAATAAAGTTACCAATGTCTCTCCTTGCTTTTAATAGTCTATATTAACTTATTAATTTAGTTGGTTCTTTAGTTTGTCATATTCCCTTTCCATTACACATTCTTTTTATAAATTCTAGATTAATATAAATTTTAACACACACAAAAAAAACAAGTATAGGTTTCCCCCCTTTTACTGCTTTGAGTGAGACACCTCAGTGATTAAAATATACCTTTATTCCCTCATCTTGATTCCCAATAAACCATTATTTTTAAGAAGTTACAATAATAATCATTACATCTTTTCATTTGGATTCCACAGGATATTTCCCTCTCCCTTCATTTTTAATAAGAGTTATCAGTATCTATATTACCCTATTGTCTAAATATTTTTAATTGCAGAAATATTCTTATTACCCCTTGTCACCCTGCAGAATCCCCTTTTTAATTCATCAACCATTATCTCTGAAAAAACAATTTCTTTTCAGCATTTTACTATTTCCGTATTTCTTTATTTCATGCACCTGTTTCTTACTGCTTCTCCTCCCCCTCTTTTCCCCATATCTTTTCTTATTCCAGTTTATATCCCTCTCTTTCTTAATATCTTCCTTTCCCCTTTTCTGCTGGGTCTTTCTGCCTTTCCTGACTTCACAGGTATTCCCCCTTTTGATTGCCTTCTTAAATCTCAACTTTTTAACCTTCTTTCTTTCCCCACTTCTTTGTAGTGTTCTTTGTGTTAATTGTCTATTTAAAATGTCTTCTCCCTGAGTCGACTCCTCCTCCACTGAAGCTCTTTCTTCTTGTTCTTCCATTGCCTTTTCTATTTTTAAGTTCCATTTTTAATTTTTGAATAGATATCATTACACACTCTTATATTTTATGATCATTAAAGTCCACAAAATATACACTTTTACTTTCCTTCTTTCTTCTTTCAATCTTCTAAAGTTCTCAATTATTCCAGCCCAGGGTCTATACCAAAAACATCAATCAATCCCACAGTCAGTCTTTCCTTGCTTTTTTCTTTATTCTGGTTCTGCTTTCTAAGATTCTTACTTTGTTTCAATATTTCTTTAATGTTATATCCACACAAGTTCATTCAGAAACAGGACGCTTTCCCTTGTTTGAGCTCAAGTTTTTGTCAAAAGGTGGCACTTTCCGTTATACAAAGTCTTCACCTTTTCCCCCTATTTTTTTATTTAGGGTTTTTCGAACCTCAATATTCCAGCACAGTAAAGTCTCCAATTTGTAAACTTTATTATTATTATTTTTTGACAATCTTAAATCCAGCTTTATTTTAAGCCTGTTTATTCCCAAAATATTTTAGTCCAATTTAGTTAAATCTTTAGTTCCAGCTTCTCCCTTTCCCGGTTTGAAGCCCTGCTTAGCTGTCAAAAATATTTTCCCTTTGTAATTTTGCCGTTCACTTTTCTTTTCTTAAAAATTCCTTAATCCCGGGGTACTTTTGTTTAGTTGTATTGCCCAGTTGTCCTGGTTCAGATGTTATCCACCTCTTCCCTCCTGCACAAATCTTAATCCAGCTGAGTCTTCCTCTTCGGGGTGGCCATTTTAAACCACCGCTGCAGTCGTCTTCGGGGGGGGGAAAAAACCAAGCCCAGGAGGGGAGGTGCGGCTCCCCTCAACCTGGCTTGCGGCTTCCCCTTACTCCGCCACCCCTCCAAGGCAGCTTCAGCCCCTAATCATAATGAGCGGACTCTCCAACAAAAGAGCATGGACCATAGCCGCAGAGAGTCGCGATGTACGGTCCGTCAGCGAGGAGGCTCCGCCTTCTTTTTCCGGGACCAGAATTTCTGTTGCTAAGCAAGAAGGGGATTCATTGAATCCCATTCCATTTAGGAGTTAGGTGAATCATTGCAGTTGTTAAGCAATTCATGAAGTCATTAAGCAAATCCCACTCCTCCCATTGACATTAATTGTTGGAAGTTAGCTGGGAAGGTTGCTAGTGGGATTCATGTGGCCTCAAGAAGGACACTGCAACCACGATAAATACAGGTAGTCAACTTATAATAGTTCATTTAGTGACCATTCCAAATTACATGACCTATGAGTACCACTTTATAAAGCCTTAGTAAGGCCACACCTGGAATACTGCGTCCAGTTTTGGTCACCACATTACAAAAAAGATGCTGAGACTTTGGAAAAATTGCAAAGAAGAGCAACTAAGATGATTAAGGGTCTGGAGACAAAAGCATATGAAAAACAGTGGCAGGAATTCAGTATGGCCAGTCTAAAGAAAAGAAAGGCTAGGGGTGACGTGATAGCAGTATTCCAGTATTTGAGGGGCTGCCACAAAGAGGAGGGGGTCAACTCATTTTCCAAAGCACTAGAAGGCAAGGCAAGAAACAATGGATGGAAACTCATCAAGGAGAGAAGCAACGTGGAATTGAGGAGAAACTTCTTAACAGTGAGGACAATTAACCAGTGGAACAGAAGTTGCCTTCAGACATCTCCTGCTTGATGTGGGGGCTAGATTAGAAGACCTCCAAGGTCCCTTCCAGCTCTATACTGAATTCAAGCTGAGTGCTTTATTATACTCAGCCTATAATACAGGAATCTCTTCACCTGGGAACACATAGCAATAGCACTTAGACTTATATACCGCTTCACAGTGCTTTACAGCACTCTCTAAGCGGTTTACAGAGTCAGCCTATTGCCCCCAAAACAATTTTGGGTCCTCATTTTACCCACCTCGGAAGAATGGAATGCTGAGTCAACCTTGAGCCTGGTGAGATTTGATCTGCCGAATTGCAGGCAGCCAGCAGGCAGCAGAAGTAGCTCGCAGTACTGCATTCTAACCACTGAGCCACCGAGGCTCTATGGAGCTTAATGGGGTCAGTTCTGAATCTCTTGCACAAGGATTCAAGGTTAATTCCTTGCTGCCTGCGTGCCTGGCAGGGCGTTTCTCAGCACCCATGCATCCAAATTTTGATCATGTGGCCGTGAGGACAGTGCCACAGTTGTACGTGCGACAACCAGTCATACAGTCACTTCAAAACTGCTTCATAGCAAAAACTTATAGGTTTGCTTAACTGCAACGTTCGCTTAACAATATTGCAAGTGTTTCTAAACAATGGGCAATGACCTGCTTTACGACTCACGACAAAAATTACAGTCATACATGGAGGACTACTTGCAGTATGCCTTTTACCTTAAGCTTCCCTTCCCCTTTCCTTCTGCAAACGAAAAAAAACGTTAGCCCTTCTCCTCTAGGGGAGATTTTCAACCCTGCACTTTGCATGGCCACCACTAGAGGGCACTGTGATCTTTAGAACGCTTAAGGAAAAAAGATGGCTGTTGGCTCGGACTCCTTTAGCTAAACCGAGCCTGGGGGAGGAGAAAGGAAGCTGTTGTCACTTTTTCCAAATAGTAGAATGCAGTGTATGTTAGTAGCAGCCTTTCTATACACATCCTGAACAAGGGTCAGGGCGCGCTGTCTTCCCATTGAAGTCATCACCGCTGACCTCAAGCTACCTAGAAGCAACAGGGTTTGGTAATCGTAACCCTCAGCCTTGCATTAAAAGGCCTAGGATTAGGGTGGATTTCAGAAAGGGAGGGGAAGTCTAGGAGTTACGCTTTGTTCCCCTCTATTATCAAACTGGATAGTAATTCAGACCAGGGATTTACACCCAACCTTGGCAACTTTAAGCCCGGAGGACTTCAACTCCCAGAATTCCCCAGCCAGCTAGCTGGCTGGGGAATTCTGGGAGTTGAAGTCCTCCGGGCTTAAAGTTGCCAAGGTTGGAGACCCCTGATTCATACCACTGACTCTGAATCCCTGCTCAGAAATGGAATCTAGTTGAGAGATCTCCTGCCTCGACTTACAACCGTTTGTTTAGTGGCCATTCAAACTTATATCAGCCCTGAAAAAAAGTGACTTATTTGTCACACTTGTGACGGTTGTAGCATCCCTGTCATTAGGTGATCAACATTTGTATGCTTAGCCCCTGGCATGTTATTTATTATTTATTTCAGGCAGGGCATAACGTAAATGGACTAGCAATATATAGCAACATTTCATTTAGATTAGTAGAACAGAATATAAGCACCATCTTCTTTTAATGACCCCATAATCCTTTGGAGGGGGTGGACTCTGGGCAACTGAATGGAGCTGAGTGTTTACTGGTCGGATGCCCTTCCTGTCACCAATGTGGAGTTTTGTTCGGCAGATATATTTCCATCGTGCCCAGAGAGAGGAAATATCTGCCTTTACACAGCCCCTGTGAGGCGAGAGCTCCACCTCTAGGCCACTGTACCACTCAGTAGAACAGAATATCATATAAACATTAAAAAAGATCTATGTCCAAATAACAATGTCTAGGTTATTAGGCTATCTAGCCATTGAAGCACAGCATCGTTTATATTTTTAAAAAAATCAGATACTTGACCAGTAAATGTCCTCAACTTACAGGCGGTTCGCAATGTGATCTACAGCAGGGGGCCCCAACCACCGGGCCGCGGACTGGTACCAGTCTGTGGAACATTTCCTACCGGGCCGCCAGTTTGCTGGGCACCGCCATCTTGTTTGACGAGAAAGTGCTTCTGGGTGAGCTTTTCAGGTTGGAAAGCAGCGTTTGGGTCCTGAAGGAATCCTTGTGCCTTAGTTTCATCGAAGGGGGGCGGCTTCGAATGAAACTAAGGCACGAGGATTCTTTCAGCACCCAAGGCAAGGCGAGCCGAGCGACCGTCCCGCAGCCGTCCCGAAGCGAAGCCCATCGACAAAGGTACAAAGGAGGAGTTGAAGGTAGCGGGGAGAAGCGGGGGGGCAGCTGTCTGGCCGGTCGCTCAGCTCGCCTTGCCTTGTCATGCGTGCTGATGCCGGTACCGGGCCGTGGATCATTTTGTGATGCCGGTACCGGGCCGCGGCACAAAAAAGGTTGGGTGCCACTGATCTATAGTTCGACGTGGGATCCCGCAATCACGCTGAGGGACGGATACTATGCCCCTTTTATACAGAGGCTCCTGGCAGACACCCTGTGAGGTGCCAATCCTATTCAGGGTTGTGCATTGCTGACAGGACTGGCATGTATTAAGACCGTTGCAATGTCCCAGAGTCAACTGTAGCAAGAAATGGTCGTAAAATGGGGCAAAACCAGCTTAACCATGGCTTTGCTTAACAACAGAAATGTTGGAAAATCTGGGAGTTGAAATCCACAAATCTTAAAAGTTACCAAGCACCTTAGTGAATTGATTCTGAACGATGCTGCAGATGACATTGGTTTAACACAATATCGTAAACAACAGGGCCACGTTTCATCCATTTTTTAAAAAAAACGAATTCTGTTTTATGGATCAAACGTTAAATGAATATTAGCCATTCTTTCACATTCGGTTTTAGCCAAAGAGAGAATTGAAAAATGCCACTAAAATGGGAGGCCGATCAGAACCGGGCCTGATTCTGCTAGGGAAGAAAAAATAGCCTTTCGAGCACCACGCATCATCTTGCTTTGGTTTCCTTGCTTAGATCTGTGGTAATGGGACATCCTTTCTCGTAATATAATAGGTTGATGTTTCCTGTTGAGAGTAAAATGGGTTCTTCACTTGCTCGTGGCCGTCCTTAGTATTCATTCTTCTCTCCCTCCCCCTCCATCCTGGCCTGATCCCTGAAGCATTTCCTCCAATATTATGAAAATAGCAACCAATACAATGTAGGTTCTTCAAATGCTGGTTTCCTGTCCTCAACTAGCAGGTAGGCACTTAGAAGTTATTGTACAGTGTAGCCTGAGAGTCTGGATTCTCTCTTCACCATGTCAAACAAAGACCTGGATTTAATAAATATGGCGCCAGCCATGCTAAGGACTGACAATGCAGAATTCTCTGCATTTAGTTGAAGGCACGTTTTTCTGGCTGCCTTTTTTTTTTTTTTTTTGCACTCCAGAGCATGATGTGTACTACTTTGTTAAAGCTGCTTAGGTCATTCTTACTTCCGATAGAAGAAAATATTAGTAGCTGGGTGTTGAATTGTGGGGTCCTTGGTGTTCTCTGAGCTTGGTTGTTTTCCTTGCAGACATTTCATTACCAAGCTGGATAATGCCATTAGTGTAGTAGGAGAGTGGATTGCCCTCTGTTTATATACAAGTGGTTTGCTCTGTCAGTGTTGGTGGGGATGTTCTTGGTGGTTCCTTGATTGGCCTGTTGTTTACTGTTAGCTTGTTTGTCTGCATTGGTAGTTCCTTGATTAAGGTATTGTTTACATGAATGTTGGTTTAGTAGTGTTAACCTTGGTGTTAATCTCTGCTCATCTGGTCAGGATGTGTTTTGGTCTGTTTGTTTCTTTTGGGGTGCTTGATTATCTCTTTTGAGTGGCATGTAGATGTTGCTTATTTCGTGTGCCTGTTGATGGCTGATTTGTCCGAATGTCAGGCTTCCGGGAATTCTCTGGCATTTTTGGAGTTGGCTTGATCTAGGATGTCCACAGATTCCCAGTTGAACCTGTGGTTGGGTCTGTTCATTCCTACCAGCCTGTCTTGACGAAGCAGCCAATCAGGCAAGATGGCACATAAGCCTGCCTTCTGTTCCTCAATCCTGTTACACTCCAGTGGGACTGTAAGTCATGGCCAAAAGAGGCAATTAACTTGTTGCTGTTCCTATATCAATGATCAGAATGTTATTCTCACTTATGATTTATTTATTTGTTTATTTGATTTTTATTGCTGCCTATTCGCCCATGGCAACTCAAGGCAGCTTACAGAATGCAAAACCGTATTTAAAATTAAAAAAACAACAATAAAAACTAACAAAAAGAATCAAATAAATCAATGAGGTACAATAGGACAAAATCTGGAAAAATAAATAATAATAAAAATCACCCCCCAACTCCCACCCATCCTGCCCCGATGACAGCCGATCATACGAGCCATTTGATGGGCTCCATCTCGCTCTGGGTTCCCCAGGCCCACTGGCAGAACCACTTAGGTCTTCAGGGCCTTCTGGAAGAGTATTAGTGAGGGGACCATTCTAATCTCTGGGGGAATGAAGTTCCAGAGAGAGGGAGCCACCACAGAAAAGGCCCTTCTTCTGGGTCCCACCAGGTATATCTCCCTCAGAGGTGGGACCCACAACATTCTCTGCCTACTACATGCCAATTTACATGTCAGGGAGGCAGGAAGATAGCCGGCTTTCAGGGCCAAAGTAGCTTATGAACGTTTCGACATGTTGTTTTGGACCACCTTGTGTTCACATATGGCAACATAACAGCTTTTTCTCCTTTACTCCTGGTTCCAACTCCCTCCTTAGAAAGCACTGCGCAAGTAGGGATCTTCCAGGTAAGAGCAATGCTAATCATTGCACAAGAGGCAACAATATTGTAAGTAATATAAAGTTCACAATATTGTCTGTAACTGCCTAGCCAATAGAAGCAATATGAAGACACCAAGCTCCTGCTTTTCTGGTGTTATGACGGTGGAAGCAGATCATGGTAAAGGGATCAAAATTTAGGATCAGCATGTTAAATGGAAGGCCACCGTAGTGATTAGAGAAGGGTTCTGCACTTTATTATTTTGTTGGGATGGCGGTACCATACACGTCAGTGGAAGGTAAAAATCACAAAAGCGCATCTCACTTATTTGTTGGCATGTCATACTAAGGAATTCACTGGAGAAAGCAATTGTGCTTGGAAGACTTGGTGGTAAGAGGAAAGTTGGCCACCAAAGAACATGGTGGCAGAACAGCATTAAAGCTGACACACCAGCCAGAGCATAGAACGACTCAAAGAAGTAGTGTCAGATCAGAAGATGTAAAGAGACCTGATCTGTACAATTGCCAAGAGTCGGACACGACTGAATGGATAATATCATCATCATTGGGATGCTGGTTTGATAGAAAAATCTTCTTCTTCTTCTTCTTCTTCTTCTTCTTCTTCTTCTTCTTCTTCTTCTTCTTCTTCTTCTTCTTCTTCTTCTTCTTCTTCTTCTTCTTCTTCTTCTTCTTCTTCTTCTTCTTCTTCTCTCCTCCTCCTCCTCCTCCTCCTCCTTCTTCTCTTTCAATCGAGTGTGGAACAAGGAACTTGATTATTGGTTAGTAGCTAAGCATAGATCAACGAGGTCAGAGATGCCTGTGACATCCTGCAAGGTCAGAGATGCCTGTGACATCCTGTATAGTCAGGAGAGCCCAATAGCACTTAGATGTATATACCGCTTCATAGCGCTTTACAGCCCTCTTTAAGCGGTTTACAGAGTCAGCTTATTGCCCCCAATAATCTGGGTCCTCACTTTACCAACCTCAGAAGGATGGGAGGCTGAGTCAACCTTGAGTCGGTCAGGATTGAACTCCTGGCAGTGAGCAGAGTCAGCCTGTAATGCTGCATTCCACCTACTGTGCCACCATGGGCTCTTCCATGTCTAAGATCAAGTGAGTTGGGTGATGGAAAATCTGGTTGTTTGCAAGTGTTTGCGAGTTGATCTCTAACAACCTTGACTCTTGGTTATGTCTCTTTTCCACTGAAAGAAAACATGGTCTTCAGAAAGTCTGCCCTGCAAGGCTTTGGGGCATTAATTCTTGAGTTCACACAACCACCTCCAACTTGGCATCCTTCTGGCATTTAGGGGTTGCAAGCAGCCAGAATTGCTGCAAGACTGGTATGAATTTAGACTTCCGACCTCCAAATACCTGCCAGGGATTAACGTGATGGTGATTTGTGCTAGATGTGCTTGATTATCGAGACCTGCTGGAATCCCCCATAATTCAGTTCAGAAGCCTGTAACGTTCAACATCTGCTGAGAGGTTGGCCTCGTTCTTTCTTCTACCCCCTTCTGGCTTTCTTTTCCAACCTGATGCTCTTTGGCAGAACAGTAGCTGTAAGTAGCAGGCTCCTTGGCACTCGGTTCCAATATAGAGCAGTCCGGTGGACAGGCAACGCACATAAAAAGCAGGCAGAAATTTGGCGTTATCATTAAGGCTGCCATCTTGACTTTGCTCCATAGACACCCCTGGCATGGAACAAGAGTTGAGTCTAGGCTAAATAGAACGTTGACTGAACTCTACCCCAAAGGAGAAAGTCGCAATGAAGCGAAGAGGGCATCTGATTTGCCTTTCTGTCTGTGTATCAAATGTATGTAGCTATCTGTCTTACCTGAAATGAATCTGTGCAGCACCCAAACACTCCGAAAAGCAACAAATAAATAAAATCTAAAAATCCATGTTAAGAAATATCAGAAAAGTGAAAGATACAACCGTGTGAAAGGGAAGCTAAAAATATTCACCTCACTGTTTATATATCAAATTTATATAGATCAAGATGACTTGACTTGACTTGATTGACTTGGTTTCCCTTCCCTCCCCCCTCCATTCGACTCCACTTCACTTATGCAGCCGCCCATTTTACATAGGTGACTCTAAGCAACCCACAATTTAAAACCAAACTGATAAAAATGCACAATGCAGTACAAAACATGTACGTTAAATCATCTTCATTTAATGACCCCATAATCCTTTGCAGGGTAGAGTCTGGGCAACTGAATGGAGCTAGCAGAATGGCCGGATGCCCTTCCTGTTGCCAATGCGGAGTTTTATTCAGCAGATAAATACTCAGTGTGCCCAGAGAGAGAAATATCTGCTTCTGCCTAGGATCGAACTCACAGCCTCCTGGTTGTGAGGCAAAAGCTCCACCTCTAGGCCACAGCCCCACTCCAAAACATGTATGTTAAAACCATATTAAAACCACACAAACAGGCAAATGGCAAAGGTTTACAGCGTTCCAACTAATTATTGAACCGGCTGTCCACTGCCCCTGAATCTCCAAGTCTGGGTGGCAAAGCCACTTCTCCAGGGCCATCTGAAAGGCCAACAGGTGTCACCCCCCTGTTGGAATCTGATTCAGAGGGGGAGGCCGAGCAGCTGACAGGAAGTGGGAGTGTGGCTCCGGTGGCTGTGGAAGAAACTGGGGAAAGGCACAGTCTGGATGGGCATTCAGAGGAAGACCCAGGGCCACCCCCTCTTCATCCTAGGGCACACAGGGAAGAAGAGAGAAGGGAGCAATGTGAATTGCATGGCTTAATGGGAGGAAAGGGCCCTGATTCCCTTTATTAGCTGCAGCTGGGAACACAGTGTTTAAAAAGAGGAAGATGCACACAGCAAGTTGTTGGGAGCAAATGTTGTGTCTTATCTGTGTTCCTGGCGTCTTCCCAACTATGTGTGTCTTGTTGGCCTTTGAAGTCTGCAATTGTTTATCCTACCCTGTCTAGTTAATTGATGCAGCATGGTTTGTGTGGATTTTTATTTACAGTTTATATGTACTTTGTTTTCGGACTGAATTTCTTCCACTTAAAGACTGTTCTTGGGAGAGTTTTTTTTTCTCCAGCCAAAGGCAACCTGGACATTGGGGGCAAAGTTGGAGATATTAAAGAGACTTTTCTTACTTATGTGACTGTGTTGCCTTTGTACCACGCCCCGGGTCATCACAACAGGATCAGGGCCAATCTAATCTTAACACCAAGGAGCAAAGAAGGTCATGTGAAGATCAGCCTTTCTTGGACTTGCATCACGTTTCTATGCTACTTTCTAAGGCTTTGTTTGCCAATTAAAAGGCACCGTTGCCTTTAGGTTTTTCCATTTGGCCGATGTGGGTGACCCTTGCGACACTCCGATTACGATGGACGCTTTTGAGAAATCACCATTATGCCTTTAGGAAGAAATACGGATTCTGTTTTCATTCCCGGCCATCACTTATCTTCCATGGTCTCCCTCCCGCAAAAGAGGCTACTTCCCTTGTATCTAAAACTGCAAACATCACTTGCATTGGGGTGGGGGAAATATTCTTTCTTTGTTTCCCCCCTCCCATTGTATTTCTCGGGGAGGAGGAAGGGGGGTGGGAGGAAAGTTGTTTTTAGCCAGCTAAGGCCTTCTGCTCCTGGCCTTTCCTGGCTCTGTGTGGCTCTGCATGGCTGGGGCCAGTGGGGGTGAGAGTACGTGATAACTAGCAGGTATTTGTGAATGGACTTCAACCCGGTGACTCCCTGTGGCTCAGCCAAACAGAGACGGGAGGCGGCGGGAAGGGAGAAACCTGAAAGTCACTCTGTATGGCTTGACTTGGCTGGAAAATATTTTTCAACGTGGCAGTTCCGAAGCTTTGGAGGAAGGCTTTTTCTAGCCCAAGAACAATAAAGGGGTCAGCGGTGAGATCTTCTCCCTTACACCCTCTTCCTTCCATTGTGCAAAGAATCCCAGGCTGTTTTCAGGACTCCAGAGCTGAGCGAAAAGCTTGTGATATCATGGTGGGAGGGAAGGAGAATGTCTGGCCGGACCAGGTTTGATGTTCATAATCTTGGTTCCATCAAAGAATTGCTCCCAAGTCCTTGAGGCTGATTGTATTTCCTTGGGGTAGGGTGTGGAGGTAGGATTCCTAAGAATGATTGTGTGGTGAAATGTTCATAGTATTCGGCGTTGAAGGACACAGCTTAGTGCTGCCAGTGGAGAAGGTAACCCTGGTCTCCTGATAATCATGCCAAGCTGGGCCAAGACCCCAAGGCCATGCAGTGGGTCAAAGTAACAGAGTTGGAAGGGATTTTGGAGGTCTTCTAGTCCTAACAGGGGATCCCATACCATTTCAGACAATGGTTGTCCAGTCTCTTCTTAAAAAGTCCTCTGATGGAGCACCCACAACTTCTGAAGGCAAGCCATTCCATTGATTAATTGTTGTCACTGAAAGGAAATTTCTCCTTAGTTCTAGATTGGTTCTCCGCTTGATGAGTTTCCATCCGTTGCTTCTTGTCCTGACTTCAGATACTTCGCAGAATAGATTGAGGCCCTCTTTTTTTGTGGTAGCCACTTAGATGTTAGAAGAGTGCTATCATGTCACCCAGAGGTGGTATTCAGCAGGTTCTGACCAATTCTGGAGAACCGGTAGCGGAAATTTTGAGTAGTTTGGAGAACCGGCAAATCCTACCTCTGATTGGCCCTGCCCCCGTCTATTCTCCGCCTCCTGAGTCCCAGCTGATTGGCTGGCTCTTCTTTTGTTGCCCTGCACAGGAGAACAGAGCTGAAAAGCAGGTTAGTGGGGTGGGGAGGGAATGGAGAATTTACAGTATCCTTCCCCTGCCATGCCCACCATGCCATGCCATGCCCACCAAACCGGTAGTAAAAAAATTTTTGAATCCCACCACTGATGTCACCCGTAGTCCTTCTTTGCATAGATTAGACATACTCAATTCCTGCTATCAATAGTCATATGTTTTAGCTTCCAGCCCCCTATTCACTGTTGTTCTTCTCTGCATTCTTTCTGGAGTCTCAACATCTTTTTTTATGTCATGGCAACCAAATGAACAACTTGAGCCTCTTTGAAATGTGAGTGTAGTCTTTGAACTTGTCCAAAGTTGCACTGTAATATGAGAATCAAAGACATGGCCATCTAGGTTTGTTTCGGCCACTTATTACAGCACGGTTTCCTGCAGGCCACGAAGATGCCAATTCAGGCTTCCCAATCTGGCATTTTCTGGATGGTTGGATTACAACCTCATCCATGGTGGCTTGGGATGGCCTACAATTGGCAGGCTTCTGTTTGGGGAAAGCCATATCGTGGTTTGGTGAAGAGAAGATTGAAAGATGACATAACTTTGAAACTCATAGCAGTTCAAGCTGTTGTCCCTATTTCCTATTGAAATCAATAAACCACACTGCTGAAGAGAAGTCCCTGCATTTTTAGGTTGCTCATCATCGTGGCTAAGATAGTGAGCAACCAAGATCTCACAAAAGTTCATTAGTGGTCTCTTGATAACTCCGCATGTTTTCATACAGAAACATTGGCACACATTATCTGATCTGGATTGATCTATCCGTGAGTTTGCAAAGAATGTTGTAATTCCTTTCTCCTCTTCCTGGTCCGGCTGTGGATTTCCCCAATTTTACTACTTGGCACTAGCCTGAGAAATTATCCCGGGATCAGTTTTTAACCACTTCTCGTTTAATTTGATGGAAGAGATTCTGCTTTAGAAATTCATTTCAAGGAGAGGAAAGTTCAGATAAATTCTCATGGGTGGGGCATGTTATACCTTTACTTGGTTAGTGATAAGGTGGCCAAGGAATATTCAGTGGTTGTGATTCACAGTCATTTGGATCTCATGCCATTTTGAAGGATACCTGAATTTGACATTGGCTGAAAAGACATCCATCAAGGCCAGTCTTACCTGTTGCTTGATTATTCACTCGACTAATCTAGAATATTATTATTTGGTATTTGAAATTTCATGGCAGTCGGTCCTTAGTAGTGGTCTGAGAAGGAATTAAGAAACATGATGTAACTGGCAATTCCTTCTTTGTCTTTTTAGGTATTCCTAAACAAAGTATTCTTGTGGAGTCTCATGGAATAACTTGACTATCTTGAGTTATTGGTTAGGTTGTGGGGGTTTTAACTCAGAGAAAATTAGGATGCTGCCATATTTCTCAGGCTGGAGACCTTCAGAAACAGTGTTGAATTGGGGTCCAGATACCATGTTAGATTTCCCAGCGCTGTGGTGGATTTGAACTGTAGCCAGAACATCTGGGAGAACAGAAGATTGGGAGAAGATGAGCTGGATTAGCTGGGGCTCTATATAAGGGACCCCTATTGATGTAAAGGACTATTTTCATGATGCTGGCTTAAATGAAAACAATGAAAGCATTAAGTGGTTGAAGAGAATACAGTATTTGTAGCTCACAATTGCGCTGTGTGGTCCTTGCTCTCTGAGATTGGTGGTTTTCGTGCAGACATTTCATTATCAAACTAACATCTTCAGTGCAGTACCCAGTTTGGTAGTGAAACGTCTGCAAGAAAACTACCAAGCTCAGACAGCATCAAAGAACAACCCCCCCCACCCCAGCATTATGTGTAAATGAACATTCTGTAATTATTTTAGGAACCCATTGGTTTGGTTCACATAATACACTAGGCAAGCAAAAGTTTAGATTGGGTAGTTTATATTTTTGCATGTTATAAGAACTCACCTGTTGTCTTAGCATATTATGTGACTCAGACCATTGTGTTAAGCTACCATGGTTGAGCTGCTGCGTGATATGTGAGCAATGCATTGTCTGTTAATCAGGTTTAGGATTTACCATGTTGTGTAAACCCAGCCGTGAGGTCAGATTCATTTCTCATCGTTAAAAGGGTTCTTGGCGTTATGGTAGGGAAAAACAATAAGAAAGTTTTCCATGTGCTCAGGATACAGTGAATTGCCAGAAGCAAGTTTGAGAAACAGTTTTGGCAGGTGTTCCGTTCCAATATTAATCTTTGGGTGGTGGTTTTAGTCCAGTCCAGTTGTATTAACTACACTATTCTTCCTATGAAGCTTTTACACATTCCTGAACATTGTTCCACCCCAACAGCAAACTCCTACACAACCACCAGACGGTTTAGCTGTGGAAATATGTTGGAAGGTTCTTATAGAAATGTTCATCGACATATTGGAGCGCATTTTGAGAAGGAAACCTCTTAGGTTGGTTTGGTAAGAGATGGTGCATTCCAATGACCCTCTGCCTAACCGCTCCGATCGATGAAACTGCTTGGATGAGCCGTGAAACGACTTAAGCTAACAAAAATTTGCCCAGTTTTATTTATTTATTTTGATTTGTCAATCACTTACAAGATAATAGGTATAAGTATAAACATGAGTAAGAATACAGGAAATAGGTACGAATAAATGGGGACAATAGGACAGGGACGGTAAGACACGATTGTGCGTTTATGCACGCCCCTTACCGACCTCTTAGGAATGGGGTGAGGTCAATAGTGGATAGTTTGAGGTTAAAGGAGTGGGGGTTAGAGCATGTAACAACAGAGTCAGGTCGTGCATTGCAGGCATTGACCACTCTGTTGCTGAAGTCGTACTTTCTGCAATCAAGTTTACATTGAGTTTGCCATGATTCAATCTTCAGACTGCATGACTAAGAGTCTTCATGGACATGTTCTAAAGAAACTAGAAAACACACTGACAGCTGGAAAAAAAAAACCCTCTTGGTCTATCAAATATCCCCTTTGACCGTTTTTTAAATATTTATATTTATATCTGATTTTTTTAAATTTGTGTTAGATGATGGACATGTGTTTATCCCAAGAATATTTAAACTCAGTTACTGATGTTCGACCTATTATCTTTGCTTGAAGTTGGTTCCAAGCTTCCTTCCACTACTCTTTCCGTGAAGTAATACTTTATAATATTCCTTTTGAACTTGCCTCCTGTCAGTTTGAGATTATACCCCATGTTCTTGATTTTGGCTTAATATTGAAAATACTGCCGTCTAGAACCTTATTCACACCCTTAATATATTGAAAGATTTCAATCGTGCTCCCTCTTTCTCTTCTGTCCTTCAGGACAGGGATCTCCAGCCTTGGCAACTTTAAGAGTTGTGGACTTCAACTCCCAGAATTCCCCAGCTAGTCACAAGTCTTAAAATTGCCAAGGTTAGAGACCCCTGCTCCAGGGCAGGCTGTAGTATTCAGTTCCTCCATGCAACACACACATGCCATAAATTGTAGACTGAAAGTCAAGGAGAATCCAGTTTTGAACACCTGAGAAACTAGTTTTCTCTTTCTCTCTATATTTTTCAGGGTGATAAAATTCCCTACACAAGATGCCCTCGTCTCCACAACTTCACAACTGGAGCTGTGGAAAAAAATGGCATGTTATTTCACCCTCATATGCTGGTCCAGCAAAGGTTTTACTTTACCTGTTCTGTCCCATAAGCTAAGACCATGTAAACAGAAGGCTATTTACCATTGCTAGCTCCTTTCTTTCTCCCCAGTGACCTGATGGCAGTACATACTGAACACGTAAACCTTACACGTTTAGGGTTTCCCATGAACAAAAGCGGCAGCTAGCCAATCTTAAATTTTTCGTCTTTTTTGTGGGGGGGGTGTACATCGTGCTCATGGCTCCCATAAATGGAGAGATGCTACAACTTTTCTTAGGTAGCCGGAGCCAAAGATTTCCTCAGAACTTGAGTTACTTTCCTGGAGTCCGACAAATTTCAGAAGAGGAAGTCGCCGTGAATCAGACGAAATTCCCTCTTTTCTTAGAACCCTGCAGCCAGACTTCAAATACGTGCAACCTGACACGTTGTGTAGGGAATTGTGGAAAGAAACAACCCTTACATCCCCTCCCACCTCCCTTGTGGGAGATGATAAGTCTGCCTGTGGGAAAGTTTATCACTGCAATGGGACTCTATTGTATATCACAGATACAGAAGGTAAACATCACCTTGGCTGGCTGAAGCTGTGTGTCCACACACGTAGACAAGCTCCCCAGGCTGGGCCTTTCGTAGGTAAACTTGGGAGTGTTTCACCCCACATCTTAGGGCAAAGGAGTCTGGAATGAACTCTATGCTATACACACGGGCATTGATCTGCTCCATTTAATAAAGTTTAACCTTCCTTCTAATGCTGCAAGGTAGAAACATTAAAGTCAAAATATCCACGCCTGAAAGAGAAAACCAGTTCCCATAATTTCAATTTCTACATCCTTGGAAAGTCCATTTCTTGTCCTAGATGGAGTTGTGTTCTCCCTTGCAAGGCTGTCTTGTATGTTCTTGAACTTACAGCTCCTGCTGAAACAGCAGATGGAGGTTAGGAATCCCTAAGTTACATCTTGGGTTCTAGTTGTAACTCTTTCTAGAACTTTCCTGACAGTCACCTATGCTATTATCTCATGTCTGAGTTAAGGATTTCTACTTTTTTCCCTCTAATCACTGACCATGAGCCTATTTGTTTTATTCTTTTTAATAACAATTTTTATTTAATGTTTTTGAGAAAGGAAAAAAAGGACTAAGAAGAAAAGAGAAATGCAAAGAAGGAAAAATAAAACATAGAGGGAATAAACAGGAAGGTATAAGCTACATAGAGTTATATAGGACTAAAATGATTAGAAAAGAATTTTCAATATTTTATGAGCTAGTTTTATGCACATCTTATATTGTTTGATAAGTTGCCGGTCTTAATTAAAATCCAGACAATATATAAATATTGTCACCAACAATCTACCACTATGTATAACAAAGATAAAGCATTATAGGCCGTCCTCGATTTACGACCACAGTTAAGTCCAAAATTTCTGTTGCTTAGCGACACAGTTGTTAAAGTGAGTTTTGCCCCATTTTACCATTTTTTGTCACACTTCATTTGCCACTAGTAATTGTAAAGTTAGTAAGTGAATCTGGCTTCCCCATTGAGTCTGCTTGTCAGAAGGTCGCAAAAGGTGATCACTTGACACCAGGACACTGCAACCGTCATAAATATGAGCCAGTTGCCAAGCACCTGAATTTTGATCACGTGACCATGGGGATGCTGCAAGTATCCTAAGCTTTTTTTGTCATGGCGATGGCCTCTGTAGAAGCCATTTTGTGAGAGTGACTGTAACTTTTTCTCAAGTGCCAAAGGTGCATCCCCACCAGAGATCCGTGGTGATATAAAAAAGGAAGTTTAGAAAAGAGAAACTCAATCTCAACTGACCAGAGCAGGAAATAATTTTGGAATAATTATATTAAAAGTAAAGGTGTTTTTACCCCCAATATCTCCGAAATGTCCATTTGAATCTCTGGATAACTTATATACTGTTAATGAAACCCATTTAATTACCTACATGCATTTTAACTAATTAATCAGCAGCTTGAGTTAATTGATAGCACCAGCTTGCTTGCCTGCGTATTTTTAACCCAGCTGCACAATTCCTAAAATTCAGCACTTCTGAATTTTATGCAAGCAGCCGGTACCAGAGAGGACGTCTTCTGTTGAAAAAGCAAACCAGCCCGGTTTGAATAAGTTTGCATAACTCCACTTGGTGTGTTGCTGTGTGTGTGGTTTTTTGTTTGTTTGTTTTTTTTAATTGCTAGGGTCTTCCCTGACTAAATGGATCTTTCCTTTTATTGTGACGATTCCTGTCTTCATTCAAGGAGGCTGCTGAATCCTTTTCCATCTTAGGGTGTTCCTCCTGGAGCGCCTTTCCTTAATCACAGCAGACGCGAGACCATGTTGGGTAAAAGAGAGGAAGGAGGAAGTAATTTGCTCAGCATAATGTGGTTCTTTTTTTAAAGCTAGTGAGAATAGTTTTTCCTCTTGGAAAGCTCAGGCATTTCCTTCATTTCCTCTCTTGGAGCTTCGTCTGGGTGGGGATTTCAGAAAAGGGTGTTCATAGGCACGGGGCAGGCTGACACAACGCACACAGCCAAATATCAGAGTGTTCCTTTGGAGTAGTTAATGGCAGGGGGCCACAAGGACGTGAGGAATCTGGGACAAAGTTCTCTCCCACCTACCTGGCCACCTTCAAAAAAAATCCTTCCGCAGACAGAACATGCGTACTTCCCACACCAACAGCAAGGTTTGCTGCGCTCTTTGAGTTAAAGTAGTCCTCGGCTTACAGCCAAAATTTCTGTTGCTAAGTGAGACATTTGTAAAGTGAGATTTGCTCCATTTTCCTTTGTTGCCAAAGTTGTTAAGTGAATCATTGCGGTTGTTAAGTTAGTAACATAGTTGTTAAGTGAATCTGGCTTCACCATTGACTTCGCTTGTCAGAATGGTGGAGTGGAGTGGAAATAGAGTAGAGTAGAACAGAGTAGAGTAGAGTGGAATGGAATGGAAAATAGAATAGAATAGAATAGAATAGAATAGAATAGAATAGAATAGAAAATGTGGAGTGGAGTGGAATGGAAATAGAACAGAACAGAACAGAATAGAATAGAAAATGTGGAGTGGAGTGGAGTGGAATGGAAATCAACAGAATAGAATAGAATAGAATAGAATAGAATAGAATAGAATAGAATAGAATAGAATAGAATAGAATAGAATAGAAAATATGGATTAGAATGGGAATAGAATAGTATAGAACAGAACAGATTAGCAGAGTTGGAAGGGACCTTAGAGGTCTTCTAGTCCAACCCCCTATACCATTTCAGACAAATGGTTGTCCAATTTCTTCCAAAGGATTCCAAAGATCACATGTTCTTGGGATCCTGCAACTGTCATAAATATGAGTCAGTTGCCAAGCACCTGTATTTTGGCCATGTGACCATGGTGATGCTGCAGTGGTTGTAAGTATTAAAACAAGTCAGAAGTCACGGTTTTCAGTGCCACTGTAAATTTATGTCCATTTTCACACTTACGACCGTTGCAGCATCCCTGAGGTCACGTGACTAAAATTAAGACGCTGGGCATCTGACTCATATTTACGACACAATATTACAGTGTCCCACGGGTCACCTGATCCCCTTTTGCAACCTTCTGACAAGCAAAGTCAATGGGGAAGCCAGGTTCACTTAACAACCGAGTTCCTAACTTAACACAACTGCCGTGGTTCTCTTAACAAAGGTGGTGAGAAATGGAGCAAAACTCACTTAGCAAATGCCTCACTGAGCAACATAAATTTTGGGGGGCCAATCTGATCATTAAGTCGAGGACTATCTCTACTAAAAAGAGACCCAACCTATAACTAAGGAGAAATGTCCTGCCGGTGAGAACAATTAATCAATGGAGCGCCTTTCCTCTGGGAGTTGTGAGTGCTCCATCCGTGGAGGTTTTCAAGAAGAGACTGGGCAGCCATTTCTCCAGAAGGGTATAGGGTGTCCTGTTCAAGTCGGGTTGGACTAGAAGACCTCCAAGGTCCCTTCCAACTCTTATCATTCTGTCTGTCTGTCTGTCTGTTTTATCCATCCATATCTATCTATCTATCTATCTATCTATCCATTGTTTTCTTAAGTTTTCGCGGGTACTTACATGTGTGGTATTCAGCTTTGTTCGGGTATTTTCCCATGTCATTGTAGTTGTGCTTTTAAAGTTGTAGCAATGTTTCGGCAGAATCTCATCTGATATATATGTGTGTGTGTATGTATATGTATATATGTGTTTTCTGAGGTTTCTGTATATATGTATGTATGTATGTATATATGTATGGTATTCAGCTTTGTTCGATGATATATATATTTGATTAATATATATTATAATATATATTATATTAATTTAATTCTATTTATACAATTTATTGGCTGCCCATCTTGCCATAGGGTAACTCTCACTGGCTTACAAGTTAGTTAAAGCATAAAATGTTAAAATCATATCTGATCACCAAAGATACATGGGACAGGTGGGGGCAGAGTTGTGGGAGGGAGGGATCTGTTATTACCACCTCCATTGCTCTGATCCTTCACTGCGGCCCCAAAGTTGACTGGCACAGCCAGGTCTTTAGGCCCTTACAAAAAGGTAGGAGGGTTTCGGGGCCAACCTCACACGGCAGGGCAGGGAGAGCAAAATGTTCTAGAGGGCAGGAGCCACAGTAGAGAAAGCCTCTGCCTGGACTCCGCCAGCTGGAATAACTAGGCTGACTGTGTTGCCCACAACAGGCCTCTTCCGGCATGTTCTGTGTTTGTGATGACCCGGGACGTGGCACAAAGGCAACACAGTCAGATAATCAGTAGGAGTCTCTTTATTAGCTCCAACTTTGCCTCCAACTTTGTCCTGGTTATCTGGAAAAAACTCTCCCAGGAACAGCCTTTGACTGCAGAGAATCAAGTCCAAAATATGGTCAACAAAAACCGTAACTATAAGTCCAATCAAGGCAAAATGAGGTAAGTTAGTCCTGCAGGGCAGGAGCAAGAATTCCAGATGTGAAGGCATGGCAATAACTCAGTTGAGAAGACGCCAGGAACACAGATAACTAAAGTCAAGATAAACTCACAAGTTTGCTCCCAGCAGCTGCCACACTCAGCATGCAACTCTTTTAAACACTCATTCCCGGGTGTGGCTAATGAAGGGAATCAGGGCCCTTTCCTCCCCCGTAAGCCATGCAACCCACATTGCTCTCTTCTCCATTCCTCCCTGCATGCCCTAGGATGAAGAGGGGGTGGGCCTTTGTCTTCCTCTGAACTCCCCCTCCCTTGTTCTACCTCTTCCCTGCTCTGCCCAGCATGACTTTGCCATTTCCCAGTTTCCTCCACAGCCAACAGAGTCATACTCCCACTCCCTATCAGCTGTTCATCTTCCTCCTTGGATTCAGACTCCAACAGGGGCATGACAGTGTTCTAGTTGGGTGGTGAAATGGCTACAAGTGAACAACTGAGCTCAGAGAGTGCCAAGAAATGTATAAATCTATTTATCCCATGCTCAAGAGTATCTGAGGACATCTTTGGCACAAGACAGCCAGCCTTTTACGTAAGGAAAAGAAAGAAACTACAGGCAGCAGGGCCTAAGGGGCTGGGAAGTCTGTGGTCGTGTTCTCAGTGTATCTGGAAACGGCTAAGTTGAGGGATAGAGTCTTTTAATTTTAATTTGCCCGCTTTTGCAGCTCTCACGTTTTTTTTTGTAAAATATATAAGCTGGGTTTGTGATTCCTGGCTGGTTTCTCAAGTGCTCCTTTACTGCAGGCCACCCACAGAAATATCGATGTGTCCAGCAAAATACCTACGTATTTATTTAGGCTCTGAAAAGAAATGCAGCTCTCAAAACCCCGGTAGAACAAAAACTGTATTAATCATCGTTATGAGCCCGTAATTTATCTGATTGTAACGCAGTTTAAAACAGGAACACTTGGCCGCATCGTCTGAACTCACGTAGGGCTGTATGGGGATGTAGGATGAATTTTAAATGGGTTCTTTCTAATAAAGAGATCTCCCAATTTGGTTTTGCCAAATTGGAATTTCCTAGATTCCAAGAGTTGGGGTCTGAACACGTCCACAGCGAGCCAGGTAGAGAAAAGGATGATGGTAGGTGATGGTGGATGGGTGGGAACTGCACCCTACAAAAGCAAACAAGAATTTAAACTTTAATTATTAATAAGATATATCAATGCTCAGAGATGGATAGATTAACAAAATTATTGAAGGATAAAGAAGAAGGAGAATATTATAAAATATGGGAGGTTTGGTATGAATGGATAAGAATAAGACACAAAGTGGTCAAATGATCTATGTAATACTATCAAACTACAAAACAACAGCGTTTTCGTGTAAATAAATGTAAATAAAAATGTATATATGTATAAAATGCCTAGAATGACGAAGAATCAAATACAGAGATGTTTAACCCATTAATGGAAGGTATTTTCAATGTAAACGCTGCTATAGTAACATTGTAAAGTGCAGAAATTCGTTTTTAAATGTTAAAACGTTGAATAAATAAATTTATTTTTAAAAAAAAGAATTTAAACTTTCATTTCCAAGATACCAGTAATCCCTGACGTAATTGAATCCCCTTTTTTCAGTGCCATTTGTAACTTTTGAACGGTCACTGTAAATGAATGGTTGTAAGTCAAGGACGGCCTTCTCTGCAGTCTTGATGTGTTGAAGTTGGGCCAGTTTAGAAATGGTTCGTTTTCATTGGCATCATGTAGAGTTTGAGTTATTTAGGGATTGTTCCTTCTGGATTCCATGCCTCTGATACATTTAATTTGTTCGTTTTTAATATGGCAGGGGAAAAGGGGCGGGGAGGGAGGGTTATAATTAAATAAATCAGATTTCTGTAGCTCTTTTGATATGAAAACTATTTGTCAATCTCCTCCCATCCATTCTCCCTGGGATTCTGTAAACCCAAATGTGGATCTAAAATTAGAATTCTGCTTTCTAGTTTGGGGAATAAAATAATGATTAAAGCATGATACCAAAAAAAATGGATAAAAGGAGTAAAGACAATACAGGTAGTCCTCAACTCATGACCACAACTGGGAGTAAAATTTCTGTTGCTAAGCAAAACAAGTGTCGTCCCAGATCTTAGGAACCTCATTTTTTAACCAGGGTTCTTAAGAAAATCATTGCGGTTGTTAAGGCACTTACAACTTTGTCCATTGACTATGCTTGTTGGAAACTGCCCGGGAAGGTCACAAATGATGATCAGATGATGATGATGGAGGAGGAGGAGGAGGAGAAGAGGAGGAGGAGGAGGAGGAGGAGGAGGAAAAAGAGGAGGACAGGGAAGGGAAGAAGGGGAAGGAGGAGGAGGACAAGAAGAAGAAGAAGTGGAGGAGGAAAAAGAGAAGCAGGAGGAGGAGGAGGAGGCAACTCCGATGTGAAAATAAGCAGGGATCTTACAGACTACATGGAAGACTTCCATGCCTTTTCTGCTAATAGATATACATAGTCCTTCCCTTATGACCACAACTCGGACCAGAATTTCTGTTGCTAGGCAAGGTGGTTGTTAAGTGAGTTATGCCTGATTTTATTACCTTTTTTATCCCAGCTGTGAAGTGAATTATGAAGTCATTAAGCGAATCCAGGTTCCCCTTATTAACCTTGCTTGTTGAAAGCCGACTGGGAGGATCACAAATGGTGATTATATGGTCCGGGGACATTGTGCCTGACATACTGACATAAGTACATGCCAGTTTCCAAGCGCCCACATTCTGATCATGTGACCATTGGGCTGCTGTGATGGTCATAAGTGCAAATTCCAGTTTTAACTCATTTCAGTGGTTGTAACTTCAAATGGTTGCTAAATGAATGGTGGAAGTCAAGGACTACTTCTAGAAACACAGGTAGTCCTTGACTTACAACAGTTCATTTAGTGACTGTTCAAAGTTAACAACAGCACGAATAAGAGTGACTTATGACTATTTTTCACACATATGACCATTGCAGTATTCCTATAGACACATGGTCAAAATTCAGATGATTGGCAACTGACTCATATTTATGACAGTTGCCACCTCCTGGGGTCATGTGATCCCCTTTTGCGGCCTTCTGACAAACAAAGTCAGTGGGGAAACCAGATTCACTTAACAACCGGGTAACTAACTTAACAACTGCAGCAATTCATTTAACAACAGTGGCACAAAAGGTTGTAAAATGGGACATAGTTCACTTAGCAAATGTTTCACTTCACAACAAAGATTTGGGGCTCAATTTGGGTCATAAAGTGAGGACTACCTGTAAGCTTGTGCCTTTCTGATCCTGTCCTTTTTCTTCTCCAATTCCTGTAAGCGTTTCTTTCTTTGGGTGATGCCTCTTATTTCTGGAGTTAAGGATTTCTTTCCTGTCTACCCGCTTTGGCCCCCGCCAGAGCAAGATTAAAGCTATTTCTTCCAGGCATTGCGTCAATAATAAAATAAAAAGCAAAGCCGAGCAAACTGCGTCTCTCTAGGAAATGCCACTTCAAGAGGTGAAAGGAAACAGGCATCTGGAACAAATAAAATCCTCTCTGAATCTTCTCTGTAATTTGGGCCTTGTGAAGCTGGCTTTTAGCGGACGAAGAGAATCTGGCTTGCCATCCAGCCTTTGACTATGGCTTTCTCTCCCTCACCTCCACCACCACCGCCATCTTAGGCTTAGTTTTCTGGAGCTGGTGGGAAATCTTCCTTTATTAGCGGCAGAAAGTAGGGAATGCCATCGACAGCTACGGGAAGGAAGCTTTGCAGGGTTTATACCTGGGGCGGGATTCAAAAATCCCAATAACTGGTTCTCTGCCCGGTTCCTGGGTGGGCGTGGCCTGCCAGAACTTCCGGGAGGACCATTTTTCACCTTTCCCAGAGTCCGCAGGCTTCCCTCAGGCCTCTGGGAGGGCAAAAAACAGCCTCCCCCGGACTCCGGAGGCCTCTGGAAGCTAGAAGCAGGCCCGTTTCTGGACTTCCGGAATTTCTCGGAGGGCCTTTTTTTCTCCCTGACAGAGCCTCCATGCAGACCCTTCACTTACCTGCATCCAAAACAGGCCACGTGGAGACTCCTGGGAGGGATGGGGCAGGGTGGTTGGTTTAACTCCAGTTCGGTGAACCAGATGTAAATTTAACATTTGGTTCACCCAAACCGGCCCAATCTGTCTGAATCGAACACCCCTGGTTTATACCCCGCCGTGTGAAGGTGCAGGTAGTCTCGCCGTATGACCGCAATTGAGCAAAATTTCTGTTGCTAAGTGAGAGAATTGCTAAGTAAGGTTTGCCTCATTTTAACCACCTTTCTTGCCACCGTTGTTAAGGGAAGCACTGCAGATGTCCAGTTAGTAAACAGGGTTCTTGAGTTGAATCTGGCATCCCCATTGACTTTGCTGGTCAATAGGGTCGCAAACGGGGTTCACACATGACCCTGGGACACTGCGACCGTCATAAATATGAGTTGCCAAGTGTTTGAATTTTAATCACGTTAGCTACAGGGAGGTTGCAACAGTCATAAGTGTGAAAAATGATCGTAAGTCCCTTTTTTCAGTGCCGTTGTAACTTTGAACTGTCACTAAGTAAACTGTTGTGGGTTGAGGACTACTAGCAATGGAAATTCTTGTCTCAATTGTGGTCGTACGTGAAGGTCTCTGTGTCAACTTTAAAGCTATTATCAGGGTCCTAAACTTTTGATTTATTATTCAAGCACGTCCCACTAAATATTGACAATTAGGCGGATGTTTTTCGTGACTGTTTTTCTCCCCAAAATGACTCCAAGCGCCTTCTGTCTTTGCCGCCTTCCGTAATCTTTAGCCTCAACAGCTCAATGGCTGGGGTTTTTTTAAAATATATTTTTAATCTACCCACTCATTTTTCTGACCGGTTTCCTTCACCCCACCCCTTTTATCTCTTTTGCAACCCGGTTTAGGCTCACTGATGCTAAACGTCTGTTTTTAAACGTGACCTCCATCACGGGAAATGCATACAAATAAGCAATAAACCCAAACAGAACTAAAATAACATCGGCTAAAACAATCACAGTCACATCCACGGGTAAAAGCATTGTTCCATACGCAGCCGTAACATGGGAAAAGTACTTCGAATTTCCTAGATCAGATTGTAACTGATTTTCGCATTGACCGGTTTGATTCTCCCAACAAAAGAGGATTTTCTTTTGTGAGTTATTTTTGTGCTCTTCCTAAAGTCGGCTGTGCAGCCTTGGCAGTTTTAAACGGAGCGTGGGGGAGAGAGGCGTTGCATTAACTTTTCCAGGTCTACCTGGCGCCTGGGTCTCAGATAAGAGGAAGCAAAATTTCTCCTTGCTTTGTAGGCTGCAGGATGGTCACTGGACAGCTTCCCCAGGGAGTGCTGGAAATGCTTCTGGCTGCAATGGTCAAAAAAAGAAATCCGAGTTGGTAATACTTGGCAAAGATCGGGCAATAATATCCCATAGAACAGCATTTCTCAACTTTAAGACAGGTGGACTTCAATTCCCAGAATTCCACAGCCCAGCACGCATCAATTAAAATAAACTCTCACGAGTCCCTGGGATTCAGTGACCCAAAGATGTAGTCCCAATAAACAAAAACAAATAAATACTTTCAATATGCAAAGAAAGTTCTAAATTTTCTGAAGACCATCAAAGGAAGGCCGACAGACCAGGAAGGTGCTGGGCTGGGGAATTCTGGGAGTTGAAGTCCACCAGTCTTAAAGTTGCCAGTTTTGGAGACCCCTGGCCTATAGCAGTAGAGAGCTAGTACTGTGTTTCTAGCAGAGTCCGTTTCCTGATCTTGACTACCTTGCAGGGCTGACAAAGTACGAGTCAGATGACCACCTGGAGCAGGGGGTCACCAACCTTTTGAACCTCAGGGGCCACCAAACTCATAATTTTAAATCCCGTGGACCACTAATATGAATTTTGAGAGACAGTGGCTGGCTGACATTGGTGGGAGAGAGAGAGAGGGAAGGAGACGGGAAGAGAGAGAGAGAGATCCGATCTAACCTCAGAGGGCTGGTGCTAATGTTCTCTCTCTCTCTCTCTCTCTCTCTCTCTCTCACACACACACACACACACACACACACACACACACACGCATACGCACACACAGGTCTCTTACATGCACACACACCCTCCAAGGCAGCCATTTTCCTAACCTGCTTTTCAGCTCCATTTTCAAGGGGAGAGAGAGGGTATCCTGCAATCCCAAATAAAGAACGATCGGTCAGTAGGAAAATGGGGTGGGGGATTTTCCTGCAAGCTTTTTGGGGGGATTTTCCCAGAGTCTCTGCAGAAAAAGCAGAAGCAGCCTGGATTAATTGCTTTTGGGGGTGGCTTTGGGGTGACATTTCTCTGCGGACCACCAAAATTTTCTCGCGGACCATCAGTGGTCGCCAGTTGGCGACCACTGACCTGGAGAATGCTACCAGCCACCTTGTTGCTCCCCCATCCCCAAGTCTCTGAGATTGTTTGAGCAAGCTGTGGATATGAAAGATAATAAAGATCTCCAAATACTGCTCCAGCTGCCTTCAATTGCAAAAGCAGGAGTAAAAATAGCTTTATCTTGGACTGCTGTGACCCATTTAACCATGTTCCTCATAGCCTTGTTTCCAGGGAAACCTTGATACTCAGGTGCTGGATAGATCTTCTCCCACGCAGGCAGCCCACACATTAATACACACACACACACACACACACACACACACACACTCACAAAGTCCTTTTATCAATGTGGCTTGCGGAAAAAACCATTTCCTTGCATCTGAGCGAACACCGAATCCGTGTCCTGTTGGGGGTTTCCGTTGAGGCAGGTCACACAGGGGCATCGATAGGATGCAGTTGAAAAAGTCAGTGTTTTCCAAACTTGGCAAGTTTAAATAGTGTGGAGTCCTCAGCTGGGGAATTGTGGGAGTTGAAGTCCAGGCCAGGTTGAAGTGGCCAAGTTTGAAAAACATTGGTCTAGATCAGTGATGGCTAACCTTTTCGGCACCAAGTGCCCAAAGCACGCGTATGCACACCCTCAAAATACAATAGACACGTATCCCTCCTACATGCCCCCCACCCCCACACATGCTCATGGGATCCCGTGCATGCACCCCACGCCCTACGCATATGCACACATCCCCCATGCATGCGCCCTGCCCAGGGGTGGGATTCTACCAGTTTGGACCAGTTCTATAGAACTGGTTGTTACGATTCTGCACAGTTTGGAGAACCGCAAATCACACCACTGCTTGGCCCCTCCCCTCCCCTCCCCACCCTCCCAGGAGGCTTCCCTGAGGGTCAGTCAAGGGTGGTATTCAGGGGGTTGGGGGAGGGGGGAAAGTGGCCTGAGAGCAGTGCTGAACCAACCTTAGGATTGAAGCTTGTATTTTTCAGTGCAGATACAGGCAGCAGATTGCAGAAAGGTGGATCTCTGAGTGAATCTGTGATTCTGTGAGCAACTCAATCTGCCTGTCTGCTTTGCCTGATTTTGGGTAAAAGTTGCTCTTTTTTTTTAAATAAAAAATCCAATCTTTACATATATACTTACAATATTTACATACAAGCCACGCCTAGCCAGTCACATAACCACCAAGCCACACCCACAAATTAGGCCATGCCCACAGAACCGGTTGTTAAGAAATTTGAATCCCACCCCTGGCCGTGCCCCCCAGGCATGCATGGCGGAGCTGAGCTGGGGTGACAGCTTGCTGATTGCCCACAGAGGGGGCTCTGCGTGCCACCTCCGTTACGCATGCCATAGGTTTGCCATCATGGGTCTGGATGCTGGTGGCAACGTGATTGAGGCCGTGCTGATTTTTAAAGGGCATCACATCTTTTTTTCACCACACATACCTTGTGGGCACCTTCAGGCGGGTGACAGAGAGCTGAGCAAACCCAGAGCAGATTATCCTTGGAACAGCAGTGGGATCCTTCCTGTTCCACTACCGGTTCATTGATCATGCACTCATGCACCTAATGCGCCCGCGCTGCTTTCCCCACATCAGCTGAGGCCTGCAGTACCAATCAGCTGAGAGGATAAAGAAGAGAAAAGTGCCAGGGCCAGTGGGAGTGCCGATCCTGCACTTTTTTCCCTCCTCTCAGCTGATCCTGAGCAGGGGCCACTGGTGGTCCACAAGAAAATTTTGGCGGTCCGTAGAGAAATGTCATCCCCAAAGCACCTCCCAAAGCAATTAATCCAGGCTGCACAGGAACACAAGGCTTGCATCACTTGCATTGCGAACAACACAAGGTAGTGAGGGGAGGGAGGAAAAGGCGGAGGAGGGAACTTGCCCCACTCACCCCACGCATCTTACCTGGTCATCAGGCTGCTCCTTTCCGCTTCTTCCTTCTTCTGCTTTTGGCTGCACGCAAGGAAAGCAGCAAAAAGTCTTTCTTTCTCTCCCCCAAACTCCACCAGAAATGAGTCTTTGGGACCCTGCAAGGCCTTCTGCTCCAAGAGGCTGCGCCGGCACGACAAGTCTCACAAAGAGTCATTTCTGGCGGTGTTTAGAGAGGAGAAAGAAAGACTTCTGCTGTTTTCCTTGCATGAAGCCAAAAGTCTCCCACCCTCTCTCCCTGCTAACGGAGCTGGAGATGGTATCCTGCGATCCCAAATAAAGAATGATCGTTCAGTAGAAAAATGGGGTGGGTGATTTTCCTGCAGACTTTTGGGGGGATTTTCCCAGGGTCTCTGGCCCGCGGGATTTAAAATTATGAGTTTGGTGGTCCCTGAGGTCCAAAAGGTTGGCGACTCCTGATCCTCAGGATTTTTTTTTTTTTTTTTACTATCAGTTCAGTTGAACCGGTCCAAAGCGGTAGCATACCACCACTGCCTTGGAAGTGTTACTTTGCATCTGACATGTTTCTTTTTGTCGCTTGCCAAAAAAGGAGACACTTTTGAAAGTCATTTAGTTGTTCTGAATCCCGGTCCTTAAAATTAGAAGGAGGTAATATATATATACAGGTAATACCGCAAACATCTAAAAATCTCTTCCTCCCTGCAAGTTTCCTTCTGTATCTTTTTTTTTTTTTTAATTCACTTTATTTAAAGGAAGAATTTAAAGGCACTGATGATGTTACCTAGTTTGGGTAATGGAACATCTGCAATAAAACAAGCAAGCTGAAAGAACACCAAGGACTCCTCACTTCAACCCTGAGCTACACATATTCTCCTTCATTGGAATTCAAAGGGCCCTGGCACAGAGAAAAACAAAGGACTGCCCTGTATCGTCTGTTCTGAAATATTTTAAAATAAATTCACATGGCTACGTGCATTTTTCTCGAACATACAATGGGAACTGTTCTTAATGCACAAGAGGGGAGGTGGCGTGAAAGAAGAAAAGAACAGAATATCCAAAACAGAATACAGTGGATGATAAAAAGAACGTCAAAATAAGGAATCGTCAGAAGTGCAGAATTTAAAACATCCGTATTCAGTTTTCTTATTCAGAAAAGGATTTTTAATAGATAAAGGTAGTCCATAAGAAAATTATAAGAGAAACAGGGAAATGAATTGTGCCAGATAGTTGCAGAATGAGTGCCTCTTTAAAGATGCCAGGCTCTGGGTAGCGTGAATAAAATACTTCTACTGCTTGCAAACGAGAGTTTTGTGGTTCTAGGAAAATGAATAACACTCTGCAATTATTAGGGACCCTCTTCTTCCAAGAAGTGGGGTGTTCTTTAAGCCAGCAGTCCCCAACCTTTCTGGCTCCAGCGGCTGACTTTGGAAGAAAAATTGTCTTCCATGGACCAGCAGGGGTAATGGTTCCATATATACAGCTTAGATTCTGCACATGCTCAGATGAAGCTGAGCTCCTCACCCACTGCTTACACAACCTACCGTAGTTCCCAACAGGCTGCGGATCAGTACCGGTCTGGAACTGGCAGTTCGGGCCCCCTGTTTTGAACAATAGTAATGAAACGCTAAATCTTCTTGCAGACATTTCATTACCAAATGAGGTAACATCATCAGTGCTAGTAAAGGAATGTTCTCATTTTATATACTAGTGTCTTGCCCTGCCAGTGTTGGTGAGATTGGTCTTCCTTGATTAGGCTGTCTTTATGGTTAGCTTGTTTGTCTCAGTTAGTAATTTCTTGACTGGGGTATTATTTGCTTGATTGTTGGCCTAGTGTTATCTTGACTTTAATTTCTGCTCATCTGGATGTTGATTGATGGCGATGAGGTATTTTGGTTTTTTTGTTTCCTTTTAGATTTTTTGATTGTCTCTTTAAAATTGGTATGTAGATGTTGTTTATCTCTACGTGCCTATTGATGGCCAGTTTGTCCGCGTGCACCAGACAAATCAGCCATGTAAACCAAGACAAACATACCATCATATCTTTTCTCTGGGTTCAGATGGTGCCAGGCAGACAAAAAGAATTCCAACATTGTGGAATGTCTGCTGCAGGAGTGGAGAATTCATAAGAAATTCCTCCAATTACCATCCCTGATCATTGGCTAGGAATACTGGCTAGGAAGGTGGACCTGAGCTTTCCCTTTTTCTGACTTCAAGGGTTGAATTGGGTTGTAAACTAAATCCGTATTCAGTGGTTTGATGGATCTGATGAGACAACCCGTTCTAAAAGGAGAGGAGATAAGATAATTTAATGTGCTTTTCTTATTAGATGGGGAGAAACGTGGAATGTGGAAATGTGGAATGTAAGAAAAGTTATGAGACAGGAGGCAGGTTCTGGAAAAGTAGGATGAGAACCGGAGAGGTTGACTCTGGTGCTCAAACCATTTCAGTTTGGATAACCGTGGTTTATTCTTCATGAAGAGTACTCTGGAGTTGGTATCTTTATTTAACAGAATAAGTTGGAAGGGACCTTGGAGGTCTTCTAGTCCAACCCTTTGCTTAATCAGGAAACCCTATACCCATGATGGCGAACCTATGGCATGTGTGCCACAGGTGGCACGCAGAGCCATTTGTGCGAGCACATGAGCCCCAGCCAAACTTACCTGCACTGCGCATGTGCATGCCTCCCAGCTGATTTTTGGCCCGTTTGAAGCTGTTTTTGCCCTCCTGGGGGCTCAAGGGAAGCCTCTGCAGCCTCGGGAGGCCGAAAAACGAGCCTTCCGGGAATACCAGAAGTGCCGAAATAGGCCCATTTTCAGTCTCCCGAGGCTGCAGAGGCTTCCCTCAAGCCTCCAGAAGGACAAAACGGCCTCAAACGGGCCAAAAATCAGCTGGGAGGCGCGCGCATGCGCAGTGCAGGTAAGGGGGCTGGGGGTGTTGCACGCGCATGCACAGGGGGGGAGGGGCACATTGCATTGTGGGTGCTGGCACACGCACGCTTTCAGCACATCACAACAAAAAGGTTCGCCATCACTGCCCTACGACCATTTCAGACAAACGGTTGTCCAATCTCTTCTTATGAGTGAACCAATATAGAAAGCTGTTCTAAGGGGCTCCTGACTTGTAGGCATCTTAGCATCTTACAAATTGTCATTTGTATTAATTGCACGCAAACTTCTACTGCAGGAATGGCCCTTCAAATGCTATTTGAGAGGCTTTTAAGATTAAGTCATGGTGCCACCGTTGTATGAATGATGCTCATGAATGTTTTTCCTTCTACTCTCCTTTTAAATGTCCAAATTTCACATTTGTTTTATATTGAATGCTTTGATTTATCATAAGTTGCTTCCTTGCCTTTTTATCCACCTGACTTTCTCTTTTATTCCAATTATGTGCCTCTTGCTAAGATGTTTTACCCTGGAATGCAGCATAGAAAATATATTAAGTAAATAAGTTAGTGGAATTTGATAGGGGTTCAGTTATGCTCAGTCTGGTACCTTTTCTTTATGTATACTGAAAGTATTTACACCAAGACAAATTCCTTGTGTGTCCAATCACACTTGGCCAATAAAGTACTCCTATTCTATTCTATTCTATTCTATTCTATTCTATTCTATTCTATTCTATTCTATTCTATTCTATTCTATTCTATTCTATTCCATTCCATTCCATTCCATTCCATTCCAAAAATAGCTCAAGTAACAATGAAATTGCCTCTAAGGCAAGTCAGAACTTTATTATGCTGATAAAAAGGCAGTTGAAAAACAACAACCAGTTGTGACCCTACTTTTTGTTCTCAAAATGACTGTTCAGATACTCCTGCATTTATCAGACTGTAAAAAGTGGTCTTTACTTTCAGATATGCAAGATTCTGTTAATTAGCCTTGCAATAAAGTAGAATTAGCTCATTTGGTTGTCTTTCCTGTCTGGTCTACCTGGGAAAGGTGACACCTGGTGATACTGTACACAGATAGAAAGCATTTTCCTATTACAATAATTTTGAACGAATGTCAGAATTTGACAAGTCTAGTTCAACTATCCACAATCTGGGTTCCTATGGACTTCAATTCCCAGAATACTTTACGATGGTCATGGATGCATGATGTGTGATGGTCTTAAAGCTTTGAAGCAATAACTTTTTTCACACTATGTTGCAATGTTGAAGCTTGTTTGTATGAATAATATTCGATTCTACCCTTAATCATCATAAGCTTACTTCACTCTAGCACAAGGGTCTTCAAACTTGGCAAGTTTAAGGCTTGTGGACTTCGACTCCCAGAATTCCTGAGCTAACCTGACTGGTGGAGGAATTCTGGGAGTTGAAGTCCACAAGTCTCAAAGCTGTCAAGTTTTAAGACCTCTGCTCTAGCAACTCTTAGGAAAAATTAAAATGAGCGGCTTGTCTGAACCAGCGTTTCAAGAGGTTAGGAAGGCCAGAAAGGCCAGGGAGAGTAACATTCGGCCCCTGGCCATAATCATGAGTATTTTCTGGTCCTTCTTATTGAACTTATAACCACCTTTCTTTTTTCCCTGTTTTATGCCAGGGTTGTCACCCATTGCCACACGAAGCAGAAATTGCACACACCAAAAAACTATTCAGGAGGAGGAGGAACGACCGGAGGTAAGGGGAAAAGACTTTGCCTTCTGAATTTCTGTCATTAATTCCCCCTTCCCCCAAACCGGTTCTTCTTATTGTCCGCATCAGAAATGAAGCAGAGATGGAAACGCCAACGCCAGTCTGAAGTTCTGCAGGATCCATCGTATTATTAGCTACAAAGCAAACATTGCTTCCAGTGATGAACCAGGATAGGCAGTGAATCAGAGCCTGTGAAGTTGCTCTCCTCGCTTCGAAATTCTTTTCTACTCGATATATGCGTCATGGTGAAGGCATCTTCAGGGCGCCAGGTTGTGAGGTGCCTGTGGCAGATGCCTCACGATTCCCGCACAGCAGGGATGAGTGGTGGCCCTGTTGTCCTCGAGAAAGGAGTACGTGGAAAATAGCCGTAGCACTTAGACTTATATACCGCTTCACAGCGCTTTACGGCCCTGTCTAAGTGGTTTATAGAGTCAGCCTCTTGCCCCCAACCATCATTTTACCCACCTCAGAAGGATGGAAGGCTGAGTCAGCCTTGAGCCTGGTGGGATTTGAACTGCCAAATTGCAGGCAGCCGGTAGTCAGCAGGAGTGGCCTTCAGTACAGCATTCTTAATCATTGCACCACTGAGGCTTTCCAAAGAGAGCTGAGTCCTCTTCTTAAGTGCTATGTCCACAAGTCCTTAGATGGGTCCTTCCCCAATCTTAAAGCAAGCGGTTTACTTAGAAACCGAGAGGTGTGAAACATCAGATCCACACACGAGAAGGTCCAATTCAATGTATTTATTGCTAAATAGCCTGTGCACAGGAATCTTCTTAACTGAAGGTTAGCACTTGCTTGGGTTTAAATAAGGGTCAACGGAATTCAAGGGAGTCCCTTTGTGGCTATGTAGGGATTCTGGGCTGAGCCCTCTTTTAACTCCACCCTAGAGTTCTGCTGCTGCTCCTCCTACAGAGAGGAGATTCTGAATAGCATCAGTAAAGTCCTTGTAAGACTTTTTCCAACCAACAGTTGGTCTTTGAGAGCATCCCGGGATGCACCTTCCCCAAAATGAGAAAGATCAGGAGAAAAATAGGTACAGGTAATCCTCTATTTACAACCATTCAGAGTTACAACAGCAGTAAGAAAAAATAAAAGTGACTTGTGACTGGTCCTCGATTCCCACAGCCATGTGATCAGAATTTGGGCACTTGGCAACCAGCATGTATTTATACATCCTGGGTTGCATGATCGCCATTTGCGACTTTCCCAGGTGGTTTCATTGGGGAAAGCCAGACTCATTGAATAACGGCAGTGATTCGCTTAATGTCCATAGCAAAAAAAGGTTGCAAAATTGGGCGTCTGACTAACTTAACAGCTACCTTGCTTAATAAAGTAAATGTTGGTCCCAATTTTAGTCTTAAGTCAAGGACTACCTGTAGTGATTTTGGCCAAGGCTTATAGGTTGTACCTCAGGTTGTAAAAGATTACAAGAAGCCCTCAGGCCTCAGGTTATATAGGCCTGCAGTAGAGGAAGAATGGAGTACAGGTAGTCCTCGACTTATGACTATAATTGAGCCCAACATTTCCATCGCTAAGCAAGACAGCTGTAAAATGAATTTTGCCCCATTCTTACCACAGTCGCTAAGTGAATCACTGCAGTTGTTAAGTGAATCTGGCTTCCCCCATTGACTTTGCTTGCCCAAAGGTCATAAAAGGTGATCAGATGACCCTGGGATCCTCATAAATACAGGTCAAACACCCGAATTTTGATCACATGACCATGGGAATGCTGCAATGGTCGTAAGTGTGAAAAATAACCATTAGTCCCCTTTTTCAGTGCCATTGTAATTTCGAAGAGTCACTAAACGAATGGTTTTAAGTCAAGGACTACCTGTATAAGCTCAGCTCCCTCATTCCTTATCTCCTCAGCCTGCAAGAGATATTTGGTCAAAATTCACTGGTTAAGTAACAGGAGACAAGTCCTTTTTAGTTGAGTGACTTTTCTACAGGTGATTTGACGTGGTGTTTAAATAACCAAAATCAAAATGTTTTTGTTGTTAATGTTTTTAATTGACTTAAGATCTGGAGGAAATGACACCTTGCTTTCCATCCGAAGCTTAAAATAGCTGTTGGCAAATGTGCTTTTGTTTGTTACGTTTCCGCAAAAAAAAGCATTTTCTGAGCTCCTTCCTGGTGAACCGTTTTTCTTCGTTTCCACCTTTGATAACAGGCTTGGCTGAGGTTTTTGAAGGAGAAAAAGAAGCTGGATAAGATTTTTCCCTCCCCTTCTTAATAGTTTACTCAGCCAGGCTTTATTTACGTACTTTTGTTAGGCTTCGATTCTGCCTTTATTTGTACAATCCAGAATGGTGTATGCAATGGTCGCCCCTCCTATTTTTCTCACAACAAAAAGGCCGTGAGGTGGGTTTGGCTGAGGGAGAATGACTGGCCCAAAGTCACCCTGTCATCTTGCAGGCCTCAGGGGGAAACTAGAATTTACCATCGCCCGGTCTCTAGCTCAGCACCTTCACATATTGCACCAACCTGGCTGGCTCATTACTCCATCCTATTCTTCCTCCTTTAAAACGGGAAGAAAACACCTAGAAGGAATGAAGGGAGGGAAAAAGGAACAACTGATAACATAGCGGGAAGGGGAAATTTTTATAATTTATTTAAATATTAATACCGTGAGATGTAAAAAAAATACAGAAGAAAATAGTAGGAAAGAAGGAAAAGGGAAGGGAAAAGTGTAGAAAAAGAGGGGTAAAGGAAGAAAATGTTCCAGCTCCCTTTGGTGCAGATACATACATACATACACGTATGTGTGTGTGTTTGTGTATATGTGTGTGTGTGTGAGAAATACCACTCACGCACCATCACAAAATATCCAGAACCATAAAGCCTACAAATTTGAAATTTGGCAGTATGTTCCTCTTGGCTTCTAGGTGCTCACTAAGAAAGGATTTTTCAAAATGACCATCAGAGCGTTAGTATTTCCTGTATTATTATTATTATTAATACGCTCTGATGCTAAGGAGTTCTACTCCCCCTCCCCACCTGAAAAGAAATCTCTTCCAAATGCAAAACACAAGCAGAGGGGAGGAGTTTCAATTTTAGTTTCACAGCACCAAGCAACTCTTAAGTACAGAACAATTGAACTAAGCCATGCCCAGGCTCCTTGCTGTCTCCTTGCTCATACAGCAAATACTGTTTCAGTTTTCACGTTTCAGTTTCCAAACAGCCCTCAACTCTCACACACATGTTGGTAGGCAGAGGCAGAATTATTTTCCTCCCCAAAAGCTAAGCCCGACCGCATAGTTTTTTTTGCGAAGCACGAATATCAAGCTAGTATTTCAGATAATGACTATCTAGTCGCTTCTTAAAATCTTCCAGCGATGGAGAGCCCACGATTTCTGAAGCCAAGCTGTTCCACTTGTTAATTGTCCTCACCGTTAAGAAGTTTCCAAACATAGTTTCTTGTCCTGTCTTCTGGTGTCTCGGAGAATAATTTGACCCCCTCTTCTTTGTGGCTTATTGTAATATCATCATGTCATCCCTAATTCTTCTTTTCTTTAGACTAGCCAAGTCTTAGATACTCAGATATCACTGTGTAGTGCTACATCTATAAGACAAGCTTGTGCTTTCCTCAAGTACAGGTACTCCTCGACTTACAACCGTTCATTTAGTGACCATTCCAAGTTACAACGGCAAAGCGACTTATGAAAGCGTTTTTCATACTTACAACCATTGCAGCATCCCTATAATCATGTGGTCGTAATTCATACGCTTGGCAACTGGTTCATACTTATGATGATTGCCATGTCTCAGGATCATGGTGATCCCCTTTTGCAACAGTAAGCAGTAACTGTGAGAGAGATCTTGCAGTTTGGGGACAACCAGCTAAACATGAGCCAGCACTTAACAAATGCCTCACTTAGGAACATAAATTTTGGGTTGTAGGACAAGGACTACCTGTGCTGTAATGTTGGGCAAACTGAGTTCTAGGCGTAGATCTGTCTGAATTCAGAAATACCATAATATTTTTCCACAGCCAGTCTGAAGCATTTTGTCAACATTATGAACATACATCTATAAACCAGGTTATGACATATACTGGGTCATGTATGAGTTTTGGCGTGTCATTTTAACCACACAGGCATGTCTTATAATGCAGATTTAGGTAATGAACACTCTCAGTTTTTTATTTGTGTGGTCTACATGTGCTCTGGTTTCACTTTTTACTTTTAAAATGTTTCTTTGTGATTTGTTGCTAGTACTTTTTGTACAGCAAATGTTAAGCCTCCTGTTTCCTTCCTGATGGCTCCAACTTTAAATCATTGCCGAATTTAGATACTGTTCACCTTGCCTTCAATAGCTTTCAATCGTAGACCATGCAGAGGTCAATAATTTCAATTTTGTGGAGGGGGGGTCACTTTTGTAGCTTTGCGGTTTTGTTTGTCACCTTTGATTCTGTCACATTCAAAATGTTTTCTGGGGAGACCCTTATTAGCATCCTCTGTTTGTTTACCTTTATATATAGGTAGTCCTCGACTTATAACCAGTGGTGGGATTCATCCAGTTCAGGAGAACAGATTGTTAACTTTCTGAGCAGTTTGGTGACCTGGTTGTTGGAAGAAATCATTAGGGCAGAGAACTGGTTGTTAAATTATTTGAATCCCACCACTGCTTATAACCATTCATTAAGGGACCAAAATTACAACAGCCATGAAAAAAGTGACTTACAACCAGTTTTTGCATCGACAACTGTTGCAGTGTCCCTGCTGTCTTAACTTATAACTTATAACTTCCCTCCATTGTCAAGGCTTTGTACCAATCCATAGTTTGAATCCACTATTCAACTTTTTCTTTTTGTAATTGCTAGCGTTGCACATTTGATCAGTTTAAATTCCATTTTTCCCATGCTTTTGCACATAGTTTCCTATTATTCATACAGAGCTAATGTGAAACATTTGTCCTTGATTGGGTAATTAATAATAATAATTCTGTTTTATCAATCAATTATTGGACGCAGACGTTTGAAATTCCCTTTTTCCTATAGTCTTGTATTTTTCAAACTTGGCGCATTTAAAATGTGTAGACTTTGATTCCCAGAATTCCCCAAAAACTTAGACTGTCTATTATTGACCTCACCCCTTTCCTAAGAGGCCTGTAGGGGGCGTGCATAAGCTCACTAACGTGCCTACCATCCCTGTCCTATTGTTTCTTTTATTTTTTTTTATTTTTCTTATATGTATCTATGTATTCATAACTATCTTGTAAGCAGTTGGCAAAAATAAATAAATAAGAAATAAATCTTATCCGGTTTAAATCCCAAAGCCTGTTCCATCCCATTTCAGTTGTCTGTCATCTGTTAAGAGATACACCCCAAAACAATTGACTCTGCCTCTGAAGATGCCAGCCCCAGCTGCTGGCAAAACGTCAGAACAAAAGAAAACCAGACCACAGCCATTCAACCCAAAAGCTCTTTGCTGCTTTCGTTGTGCGTTTTGTTTTCTTTTTCATGATCAAAATGGTAGCCTGTTTTGAGCCAACCATCTCTTCAACTTTGCAACAGTTAATCAAAAAGATTTGTAAACAGGAGGATCAAATGAATAGATATTCAAGCTAAAATCCATGAAGTTTATTTTTTTTCCTACGGTCCTAATTTTGTTCTTCTACCATTTCTCCTATTGCTATTATGTTTACTTTTCCTCAGAGAGAGAGATAGAGAGATAGATAGATAGATAGATAGATAGATAGATAGATAGATAGATAGATAGATAGATAATCTTTCTATATAGATCCATGTGGGAATATAATTTTGCTTTTTGGAAGGTTACCCCCTTTTTTTTTTTCAAAATTCCAATATTTCTTCCTTATTTTTCGGAGCCCACTTGATTGTATGTTTTCAATTAAGCTTTCTGGAAAAACAAGCGTTCCTTTGTTTGAATGTACCTATTGTTTTTGGAATTGTTTAGCTCTACTTTCATATTGTTCCATTTTGTTAGAAGTGGCCGGTATTCTTTATTTTAATTCTTCCATGACTTCTGCAATTATTTTGCTGTCAGGATTGTCTGGCTTTTTTGCATTTGCATTTATTTTCTCATTTTTCCCATTTTTGGTTGCTCTACATTTTATACATTGCGAATATTTTTTCAAATTGGTTTATTTCATTTTCCAATTTAATTTTCTAGGTTGGCTTCTGATTTTTAGTTCGGTGGCTTGCTTTTAATTTATAACCCAGTTCTCTTTGCTGTTATTTTAGTGAGGCCGTTCATGAGCTGACTCATCCCTTTGATCATTTATGTCATAATTGAGCGGACTGCCCTATTTGCACTATACAAAACTTTTAAAAAATGTTTCTTTTGAATAGATATCAAAGAAGGTAATCTTTTTTTCTTACCGTTTCTTTCATGCATTCCAAAGCTTTTTTCCTCTAAGTAGCTTTTAATATTCAGACAGCTGTGGTTCTGTTTTATAATTATGGATTGGTGGTTCAGAATTTCCACTGGCTGCTTTCAAATGAATGTTTGCATTGACCTTTTTTTTCAAAAAAAAATTCAGTTTCAAAACTTTTTAAATGTTTTTAATTGATTTTTCCAATGTATAGATAGTCCTCGACTTAGTACAACAATTGAGCCCAAAATTTCTGTTGTTAAGTGAGGCATTTGTTAAGCAAGTTTTGCCCCATTTTACGTCCTTTCTTGCATCAGTTGTTAAGTGAATCACTGCAGTTATTAAGTGAATCTGGCTTCCCCATTTACTTTGCTGGTCAGAAGGTCTCAAAAGGGGATCATGTGACCTTGGGAGTCAGCAATGATCCATAAATATGAACCAGTTGCAAAGCATCTGAATTTTGATCATATGATTTATGGGGATGCAGTAAAGGTTGTACTTGTGAAAAACAGTCATAAGTCATTTTTTTCAGTGTCATTGCAACTTTGAATGGTCGCTAACGAACTGTTGTAAGTTGAGGACTACCTGTATTAACTCTGGTGTCTATAAAAGTCTTTTTCCGAGCATGAAATTGATTGACAATTCATTGACAATGAATGATGGACTAGCTTGGAAAGGGACTAAGCTTTATGTACCCACAACCCTAAGACTACTGGTACTAAAGCGTAGCCATGACTTCTGACTGGGAGGCCACTTCGGATTCCTAAAAACCCTACATTTACTGAGAAGACAGTTCTGTTGGCCAAAAATGAAACCTGATGTCAAGGACTATGTAAAAAGCTGCTCAATTTGTGCCACAATGAAACACAGAACTGGAAAAAAACCCTGGCCTCCTGCAACAAGTTGCTTGAACCAACCCAACCTTGGGAAGAGATTGCAATGGACTTTATTGTTGAATTACCTAGGAGTGAAGGGAATACGATCATTTGGACTATAATTGACTTATTCTAGCCCTCAAGTTGCTCAATAATATTTGATTCCAGACAATTTATTTGCTAAATCTCATAACTTTCTTTTTCTGGAAACCCTAAGCTGATGGATTTGACTTTTATAATTTTACAGTTTCTTGATTTTTTTTTAAAAAACGGCCAAGTTTTGGGGTGATTTTCTTCCAGTTGCTCGTCAGGTTGCCCAGCAGAGAGAACTGGACCCTGTAACCCATTCTCCACGATTTCAACCAGTGGTGTACTAGGAACACCCAGATCGTTTTTGCTAATATTCCTGCCAAACCACGTTTCCCCTTCTGTACTTGTTCCTTTTATTTTTCTTACCCAAATACAGAACTTACATTCCTTCTTGTTAAACATCACCCTACCTTTCAGGCCCCAGAGTTCAGGTTGCAAACATGATCGTATAACTGCAGGACGTTGCAATTGGTCATACATGTGAGACACTTTTCTCACATTTTCAGTTTCTGGGTGTTAGCATAAAAGAGGACCTGACCTGGGGTGTTCACATTGCAGCACTGGTCAAAAGGGCCCAGCAGAGATTATACTACCTGAGACTTCTTAGGAAACAATAACTGAATGAAAAAACTGCTGGTGATCTTCTACTGCTGCACCATAGAGAGTATCTTAACTCACTGTACCTCTGTATGGTTTGCCAATTGCACAGGGGCAGATAGGAAAGCACTCCAGAGGGTTAATGTCATTGCCCAGAGGATCATGAGTTGCCCTCTCCCGTCTTTGGAAGAGCTTTATAGCTCCCACTGCCTTAAGGAAGTTCAAAACATACTCAAAGATCCATCTCATCCTGGGCATCTTTTTTTGAACTATTATCATCTGGCACAGAATAATAAAAACAAGGACAAATAGGCTGAAAAACAGCTTCTATCCCATAGTGCAGTGTTGGTGCGGTGTCAGGGTTTTTCAATTCAATGTGTTGAGTGTGAAGGATGTGTGTTTGTGTTTATTTTCATGGTCATGATGTGCACTGAAGATGGTGTTTGACTTCATCGTAGGAGGTGCAGTGACAATAAACTAAACTAAACTAAATAAACTAAACTAATCTTGCCAAGAGTCTGATCTGCCTAGATTTTTTTCAATCTCCTTTATCTCTTTTAAGCTTAAGTTAATCCATCCTTCTTGTTTTACAGGTAGTCCTTGACTTATGATTGTTTAAGTTCAGAGTTACAGCAACCTCGAAAAAAGGAACTCACCACCTGTACTAACACGATTGTCTCTCTCACACACATATAAGAACATGATTGCAATTCAGGTGTATGGCAGTCATCTCATATTTATGACCAATTGCAGTATCTTCTGGTCACATGAATACGTTTGCAACCTTTTTTGTCTATTTCTAGCACACACACAAAACGCCCATTTGGGAAGCTGCATTCACTTAACGACTGCCATAAAAATGGAATAAAAACAGTTCTGGTTTGATTTATGAGTACAGCAAGTTACGATGGAAATTCTGGTCCCAGTTATGGTTGTAAATCAAGGATGACCTGTATATCATCCACAGAGCAGATAATCATCTACTCAACCCCTTCATCAAAGTTACTAATAAAAAGGTTGAACACAAAGCTCTCTGACCTTCCGCCCAAATATCATTCACCAATTTGCTATGATTAATACTCTCAGTTTGGACAGTCAGCCAATGATGAATCCATCCAACAGTATCATTTAGCCTTATTTTATCATTTTAGTAATGAGGATGTCCTCAGAAACTTTGCCAAATGCTTTTCATCTTTTTACAGTTACATTATTTAGCTAGATCTGAGCCAGCCCTTCTCAGTCTGGTGACTTATGTGAGATAATACTATAAAAAGCAGGGTTGCTTTTTAAAAACTTTTGAGTTCGCACACTGCATTTATGACCTCTCCAGTAGTGAATTATAAGAATCTTGTATGAATTTATATGAAAGGCACCAGATTAGAAATGGTTGGATTAAAGTATAAGGTAAATGAATTAGAATTCTAGAATTAGAATTCTTTTTTATTATAGAATTTATAGAATAGAATAGAATAGAATAGAATAGAATAGAATAGAATAGAATAGAATAGAATAGAATAGAATAGAATAGAATTCTTTTTATTGGCCAAGTGTGATTGGGCACACAAGGAATTTGTCTTGGTGCAAATGCTCTCAGTGTACATAAAAGAAAAGATACATTCGTCAATAGTCAAGAATCATAAGGTACCACACTTAATAAAAGTCATAGGGTACAATAAGCAATCAAATCATACTAGGAAACAGTCAATAAAAATCATAAGGATACAAGCGACAAAGTTACAGTCATACAGTCACAAGTGGGAGGGGATGTGTGATAAGGAGTGATGACAAGATTAACAATAATAGTAGTGCAGACTTTGTAAATAGTTGGACAGTGTTGAGATAATTATTTGTTTAGCAGAGTGATGGCGTTTAGGAAAAAACTGTCCTTGTGTCTAGTTGTTCTGGTGTGCAGTGCTCTGTGAATTAGAGCAGCCAATGTAGGCATCTTTGCTACACGGCAAAACCTCCATCAGTGTTTGCAACTAATCATCCATTGTTGGAATTTAGGTATCTTTCCATAGTTGTTACTCCCATAGTTGATAGGTTGTGTACAGCAATTTCTGGTCTTGTAGAGTTGATTCTGCTCTGAGTTCAACAAGGATCCTTAGTTTGTTCCAGGAAGAAGAAAGATGAAGCAATCCAATTTCAGGACCCCATGCCAATCCCAAACGTTGTTCTTTTCACTTGTGGGAAATATTGGATTTTTCCACCTGAAAATGCGGTGGAAAATGCGTCAGACCTACATAGCAATCCGGTTACACTATCAGCCTGCTTCCAGAGAACTGGAGTGGAGAATGACTGAAAGCAGTTTTTTTTTTTTAATGTGAGCCACTAATCTTGTTACGCTGCCCACAAAGTTATTATAACTCTATAGCCAACATAATGTGCAGAAATACATCTGGATCTAGTTCTGTCAAGAGTTCTCTTCCCAGGAATTGGCCAAGGTGCTTGTATGTCATGGAACATTCATACTCTCCTGACAAGGTTCAGTGACAACATGTTGTGAATCATTCATTCAGCAACCGAAAGGGAAGTGTGAAGTCAGTTTTTCTGAATTAAAAAATAAATAAAAATACAGAAACTCCGAGCGTGGTTACAGAGATGAGAGCTGGCTTTCACCATGATTCAGAATGACCAACCCCATCCTTGGCTGCGCATCTTTAGTTATAGATACATGTGGAAGAACTAATAGCATGGAGTTCATTGGCAGCCCTTGGCTGATGTTCCCAAGCATGATGTGCCCTTTGCAAAACCCACAGATCGGAAGTCACTGTATGCCAGGGAAAATCGGGGTTAGTTTATCCTTCCTGAGAGCCCCCAGGGGAGTTCTCTGTCTGATGCCTGAACAGTCCTAGTTTGTTGACTCAAAGGCCAGGCTATGAAGTATTTTGGGGAAATAAAATAAAAGGTAGAGCAATAACTCATTGCCCTAGGTCAAATATTCAAGAAAGGGAAGCAAGGAAGGGAAGGAAGGAAGGAAGGAGAGTGGTGGAGTAATTTAAATTTAAATTAAAGAGGTCCAGGTTAGGGGCTCTGACTGTGATTGTGTGTTTAGTTATCTGATCTTGAAGAAGTTGATGGGTCTGTTTATAAACCTTCCACTGAATGTCCAGAATGAGCCCGAATGAACCAGTCAGGGGACAAGAAAAGGAGTAATGAAGGTATTTTCTATGCATTTTTTTTTAAAGGGATAAATTCTGTATTTATCTGATTGTGATTCTGCCCTTTGAATTTGCTGCTTGATATTTGCAATCTCCTTTTTTTAAAACCTTTTATAGTTTGGACTGTCAGTTGCATGGAAAACCAGTGATCAGAATTTACAATATTTCAGAAGTTTTTGTTTGCTTGTCCGTTTGGTTTGTTTTATATTTCACTATGCAATTTTATTCATGTTTACCAGGAAGTCAGTCAAACAGGACTTAATTCCAGATAAAAGCAATACAATGACCATAATTCTGATCCAGCATGACCAATGAGAAAGTTGTGGACTCCGTAGTCCAAAATATTTGGAATGTGCCAAGTTAACTACTGTTTAAATCTACCTGATATTTGTTGGTACCACATTTAAGGGATGTCTGAACGTGTACAGACAGACCACCCAATGGTGCTTTTTTTCAAGAGGCCACTGGACTTTCTGTTTTTTTCTTTTGGAAGACGTTTCGCTTCTCATCCAAGAAGCTTCTTCAGTTCTGAGAATAGATTCAACTCTGAGAAGAGCTGAAGAAGCTTCTTGGATAAGAAGCGAAACGACTTCAAAGAAAAACCAGAAAGTCCAGCTAACCTCTTGAAAAAGCCCCTTTGGGCCCAGTGATGGGATTCAAATTTTTTTACTACCAGATCTGTGGGCGTGGCTTGGTGGGCGTGGCAGGGGAAGGTTACTGCAAAATCCCCATTCCCTCCCCACCCCACTAACCTGCTTTCCAGCTCCGTTCTCCCATGCAGGGCAACCAAAGAAGACCCAGCCAATCAGCTGGGACTCGGGAGGCGGAGAATAGATGGGGGCGGGGCCAGTCAGAGGTGGGATTTGCCGGTTCTCCAAACTACTCAAAATTTCCGCTTCCGGTTCTCCAGAACTGGTCAGAACCTGCTGAATGCCACCCCTTCTTTGGAGACAACCGTAACCTGGATGGTTGAGAAGCTCCACAGACATACAGGCAAACTCCGATACTGACCTTCCTGGTTTGGCTTTGCAGGAAACAAAGGGCCCCTGGGGGAAACAAGCCACAGCAGCACTCAGAAAACCAGCAGGGCACCACCAAGCACAACAAAGAACACCAGAAACCTTCACAAGGAGGCCAAGCGCCACACCCCTCGGGGCGATGTGGCCACCACGGCTACAGCCAGAACCGGCGGTGGCATCACAACCAGAAACACTCTTCCAATGACAAAGAGACACACCGAAACACCAAAGAGACCGAGAATCTAAAAATAGAAGATACTTCTGTCTGCACGGTGCACATCCCTCTGGAGATGCACCGCAACCACGATGCCACTGAGAGGCCGTCGCCACAGTACCTCCAGGATCCCGAAAGCAAACGGAAGGACAGCATCCACGAACGGAAAAACGAGAGACCCAAAGTCAACTTGCTGCAGTCTTCCAAGGACAGGCTACGCCGGAGGCTAAAAGAGAAGGTAACTGCTGTTCCTCAGTCACTTCTTTTTTTTAAAAAAAAATAGAACTTTATTAACATTCAGAAAGAATTAAAATTCACACTAACTACCAAAAACAGGGGAAGGAAAAAATTCAAAAGGAGATAGAGTGAAAAAGTGGGGAGATGGGGAGGAGAAAAGTAGGGAAAGCCGTTCAACTTTTCTCAGTACAAATATATAATATCTAAATTAAGCCTAACGTAACCGATAACTAACTTCAAATTTAGAAACCTCTATAACATTTCTATAGTCTTCGACAAATCCAGTCATCCAATCCTTAATCCAGAAATACCTATCCATCATTATCAAAGCCAGTTTGCTCCAGTGGTTAAGGCACCAGGCTAGAAAGCGGGAGACTGTGAGTTCTAATCCTACCTTAGGCATGAAAGCCATTTGGGTGACTGTGGGCCAATCATTGGGCGGTGATGACTTCCAGTCCTGCCTTAGGTGCAAAAGCTAGGCTGGTGACTTTGGACCAATCACCAGGAGACTCTTAGTTCTATCCCAACTTAGCCATGAAAGCTGGATGGGTGACTGGGCCAATCACCCGGAGAATTTTAAGTTCTAGTCCCGCCTTTAGCCATGAAAACCAGCTGAGTAACTTTGATACAGTCACTCTCAATCCGAATCACCTCACGGTGTTGTTGTGGGGAAAATAGGAAGGAGATATATTCACTGCCTTAAATTATTTATAAAAAATAATAAAGGCAGGATATAAATAAAAACTAATAAACCGGATTGCAAAAATCATCTCTGTTTTAAAAATCAACCTAAGCAAAATCTTAAAGCAAGCATATATAAGTATTCCATTTCCATATCTCTGTTAATTCATTTTCCAATCTATTTTTGTTACTAATTTTTACATTTATTTCATCTGCATGTATTATATTCCCTCATTAATATAGCCCTAAAAAAGAAAGAAAAAAATATATATCCCATATTTCCTCCATTCTATAGATCCATCATAACAGGAGAGAAAACAACACCCAATCTGAAAACACACATCCATCTTGTTTTCCTCACTCACTTCTGGAGCCATCAAAGACATTTGCAAGTTTCTTGTGTCAGGGAGTTGCGCTAACCTCGTTACTGAGGATTTGTGACCATCTTGAATGGACATATGATTTCAAAAAAGGGTAAAAAGGAGAAGAAAGTCAAGAATTTAAGCTCTAAAAAAACAATTAAGAAAGGGAAAAGAAAGGTGAAAAATCGATATAATGATAGAAAGCAATGGAAAAAAGGAATGTAACAGAGAGGGGAGATTAAAAAGTGGGAGATTGAGAGTGGGGGGTGGTAAAAAGGCTAGATTTGATAAGGAAGGAAGAGACAAAGTAAAGGGAATAAACAAGATGTTGTTTGTTTTGTTTATAAGCAACTTTTTTTCAGAGATAAAGGGTAAAATAAAGTTTTAATAGAGATTCTGCAAAGGTACACAAGATTGCATTTTATATTTGTATTTGAAATATGTGTCAATAAAATATTGTAGGGATTGTGTAATTGATGTGTATTTAACTAATTTGTTAGGGAATACTATTTTTAATATTTATAAGAATATTACGTGTTTTTTTTTCTTTAAATGGTATTTAGAATGTACTAAGCAGAATCAGAATAGAAATAATGTTTAATTTTAAGCGTTGAATTTGGGGGGGAAATAGAAAGGTGTCATACTTCAACCAGTTATTACAGGCCTTTAATAAGAGTTTTGATAGGGCTTATAAGGCATCCATTTGCCCTTAAATCCTCCCAAATGGGGAAAAAAATAGGCAAGGAGGGCTGGCACAAGTGAGTGCTTTAAACCTGTACAATAAGTTCAGTTTTCTGGAGTCATCTGTATGCTTCCCTCATATGAAAACTTTTATTTCCACCACAAGCTTCCTCTGTTATCCGTATATAAATCCGGAGGGATGAAATCAATCCATCAGCAGAATTGAGATGTATTTGTTATGTTGTACATTGCTTATTTACTTATTAAACAAACTTATATAGCTGGCCAACTCACACACAGTAGCTCCAGGTGGTGTACAACATTAAAAGTCAACAGTTAACAGATAACAGAGAATCAGAGTTGGAAGGGGCCTTATAGGTCATCTAGTTCAACCCCCCACCCAAGCAGGAGACCCTACACCATTTCTGACAAATGGCAGTCCAATCTCTTCTTGAAAGTCTCAAGTGATGGCGCTCCCACAACTTCCGAGGGCAAGCTGTTCCCGTTGAAAATCCATAGTTTAACTGACCCACTGCCCGCCCCATGACGACAAGAGAATCAAGCCAAACTGCTGGATTGGCTCTAAATGGGGTCCCTGACTAAACAGTTTCATCAAGAGTTTGCAGAAAAGCTACAGGCAGGGCCAATCTTATCTCTAGGGGAATGATTCTAAAGGAAGGGAGCCACCACTGAGAAGGCCCTTGCTAGTGAGTTAGCTTTTCATGCCTTGTCACAGAGAAATCATGTTGTATTCCAGAAAGAAAAGTGTAATATAAATGATGACTAATATATTGTTTTTGTTATTGTCAACTTTACAGAAACTATTGCTCTTTGGCTTTATTTTGTCTTGGAAAAGTCTTATTTAATGTCCCTGTTTAATTTCTCTTCTGCTTCAGCAAAGCCAGCGCAATGTCCTGTAATAAATACCATGTTCTGTCTCTAGGTGTCACTCTATATTATTTGTTGCTTTTGCTTCCTATTGATCAGAGCTAATCTTAGTTTTGACCCAAATAATTTCACTTCCACATCCGGGAAAGTCCCCACTTAAAACAATGTCCTTGGCATCAGTTCATGAATCTTAGCAAACCAACCAGATCCCGTTTATTTCTTGTGCCAACTTACCTGAAGCCAGCCATTTAATTGAAATTAGAATGCAATTTTATCTCTAAAATTGAAGGGGACTTTAATCCTTTATCACACCATGGAATGAGTAATTCAATGAAAATAAATGTCATCATGAAATTCATCATGAAAATGATGAGCAGAAATTCAATGGGCATGGCTTCAGTATTATAGACGTCAGCATTTCTTTAAGGATTATTCATTCCTTTAATTGCTGTCTGCCATACGGGCATTAAAAGTACAGAGTTTCTGCCCAAAAAACAGAGCCTTTTTTATACTCCCAAAATCTGTGAAAAAAATTAGGGGATGTGGTTATCTCCATTTCCACAGCACAGAAGAAACAAGACAGTAATTTTTTCAGAAGACCTTGGATATTGGAATTCGTGGGTTAAAAAAATACAAGTAATCTTCAACCAACAATCACAATTTAGCCCAACATTTCTTTTGCTAAGCAAGACATTTATTAAATGAAGTTTGTCCTATTTGATGACCTTTCTTGACACATTTGTTAAGTGAATCACTGCAGTTGTTAAGTTAGTAACAAACATTGTTATTTGAATCTGGCTTCCCCATTGACTTTGCTTGTTGGCAGGTCGCAAAAGTAATCCCCAAACCCCAGGACACTGCAATTGTCATAAATATGAGTTAGTAGCCAAGCATCTAAATTTTGATCACGTGTCCATGGGGATGCTGCAATGGTTGTAAATGTGAAAAACAGTCATAAGTCACTGTTTTTGGTGCCGTTGTAACTTTGAATGGTCACTAAATGAATCGTTTTAAATGGAGGACTACCTGTAGGTCAATTGAAGGATTTGAAAGATGCAATTTAGATTGATTCTGGTATTCTGTGGAGATGTACCACTATTTGAGTGATATTAGCCAGAAATGGATACCAGGTCAGAACCACCACTGAAAAACTATATGTATAAAAGCGAAATGCCACTCATGCATCATCACAAAATCTCCAGAACCATAAAGTCTATAAACTTGAAATTTGGCACGTATGTTCCTCTTGGCTTCTAGGTGCACACTAAGAAAGGATTTTTCAAAATGACCATTAGTATTTTGTATATTATTATTAATACATTCTGATGTTAAGGTGTTCTATTCCCACCTCCCCACCTGAAAAGAAATCTGTTCCAAATACAAAACACAAGCAGAGGAGAGGAGTTTCAGTTTTACTTCACAGCAGCAACCCGCTTTAGTACAGAACAGTTGAGCTAAGCCACGCCCAGGCTCCTTGCTGTCTCCTTCTTGCTCACACAGCAAATACTCTTTCAGTTTCCATGTTTCTGTTTCCAAACAGCCCTCAACTCTCACACACATGCTGGTAGGTAGAGACAGAATTTTTTCCCCCCTTATTTTCCTCCCCCAAAATTAAGCCCAATTGCATAGTTTCGTAGCGAAGCACGGGCATAGAGTTAGTATGCTACTATTTTCATAATACGGCAGCCTTAAAATGCATTGGGACCACAAGTCCCAGAATTCCCTGGGGGGTCCTAGATTGAGCAGGCAGGTTTCTACTATGCTGGCTTTTGTTCGATGCCTCCTAACCGTCATGGCTTGTCACACAGTGCTGATCCGTGTTCTTTTCTCTTTCTCCCTCCATGTCTCCCCCTTGCGTAACAGATGCCTTGTCTTTCCCTTTTCACGGATCAGGACGAAGTGGTGGTGGAGTCCACGGACCCACAAAGGAACAAAATGGACAAATTAATTGAGATTCTCAATAGCATGAGGAATAACAATAGCAGCGGGGTGGACTCCAAGCTCACCAACTTCATGGAGGAAGCCCAGAATTCCACCAACTCCGAGGAGATGCTGGGCGAGATCGTCAAGACCATCTACCAGAAGGCCGTGACTGACCGTAGCTTTGCGTGCACGGCGGCCAAGCTGTGCGACAAGATGGCTCTCTTCATGGTGGATGGCACCAAGTTCCGGAGTCTTCTTCTCAACATGCTTCAGGTAACCGGATGAATGGTTGCTTCAGCGCCTTCAAGGCGGTTCCTTCGCTGGTGGGGGTGAAATCTCCATACCATCTGGCCGTGTTTCAAAAGCAAGCCAGCATTCGTTTTGCACCCAATTAATTTTAGAAAAATAAAAACAGCAGGGAGAAAGGGAAGGGGCGGTGGCATCTCTGTTTGTTGACATGATGCGTTTCATGGTTACAGGGAACCGTTATAATTTTTATAGACCTCCGCCGTCCTTCTCCAGGCCTATTTTAAACGATCCCTTTAGCAAACACTCAGTTTCTTGAGGTGCAATTTTTCTCTGTTCTGCATATAAGGGAGAGGGAGAGTGCTTTTGGTGGGGGGAAGAGGGGGGGAATGGTTGAAAGGCTGCCTCTGTTGATCTACAGAGGGACGGAGGTTGGGGTTTTTTTTTTTTCTCTCCTTTTGCTTTGAACATTGGCTTCAGCTCAAAAGAGCCAGCAAACGAGCTGGTTTTATATAGGTTTTTTTTCATCGCATTTGAGTAAATATGTATGACTCCTAAGGCCCAATGAGGTGAAAGAGCTAGCAGGGGAAGGAAAAACCTCCTAGCAGGCCCAGGGACAAGAAGAGTTGCAAAAGGTTTTGGTGGAAAGGAAGATTGAAGAGTTTGGAAAACTGAATTTCTTGTGCTGGCTTGAAATAACCTGCTAGCTGTTGGCTGCGAGTCTTCAGTTTTATATGTATTGTGTGCGATCAGTGGAATTTCTCACCCACCCTCTTTTTTTTTAGTGGATCATATACAGCCAAGGTGTCCAACCTTGGTAACTTTAAGACCTGTAGACTTCAACTCCCAGAATTCCCCAGCCAACATACCGTATATCGTTTTTAAAGACTGACTTTGAATAAGAGAGCTTAAACTGTCTATATCCGAGGGCAAATTTGCATTTTACAAAAGCTGCTAGTTGTCTTCTTCTTCCATTTCCTTTCACCTTCCTCCAAAGAGCAAGGTCTTCATGCAATATGTCTGAAGGATATTTGCTTAGCAAGATGGGCAGCCTGTACCTTTAATAAACAAACAAACAAATAAATATTGTCATTTTTGCCTCAAGTCTGGGCTTCGTCTTAGTGGACTAGATCTACCTTCTCTAAAATTATCTGACCCATGCCTGGTGCTTTGGGTCTTCCAATGGTGTACCCATCACCATTGGCGGGTGGTGATGACACTGCTGGTCATCTTCTCTTTCTTTCCATTCTTCCCAGCTTCTTCTTCTCTGGAGGACTAATTCTTCAGATAAGGGTCTGAACTAGGACAAGTTAGACCTCTGTGTTGATTTGATGATCCATCCGTTTGTTTTCTTGACGGTCCATGGTATTCTCTTCCCCCATTCCAAAATTCAAAAGCATCAATTCTCTTCTTATCCTACTTCTTCAAAGTCTAGCTTTAGCTTCCATGAAGTGCAATGGGATAGGATAGAAAATATGGAGTGGAGTGGAGGGAGTTGAGTAGAGTAGAGTAGAGTAGAGTAGAGTAGAGTAGAGTAGAGTAGAATAGAATAGAATAGAATAGAATAGAATAGAATAGAATAGAATAGAATAGAATAGAATAGAATAGAATAGAATAGAATAGAATAGAATTCTTTATTTGGCCAAATGTGATAAGACACCCAATGAATTTGTCTCTGGTGCAGGAGCTCTCAACGTACATGCAAAGCAACAGAGTAATAATAATCATATTAATGATACCAACAAGAGGGAGTCATACAGAAGATGAGAAGGATAATAATAATAATACTACAGCCATACCACTTGGATAAATAGACAAAAGATAATACTGTGAGGATTAGGTGTTTAGCAGAGTGATGGCACAAGGGGAAAAACTGTGTCTAATTGTTTTGGCACGCAATGCCCTGCAGCAGTGTCCCAAGGGGACGAGTTGAAACAATTTATGGACAGGATGTGTGGGATCTGTCGATATTTAGGGAATATCATGATTTGCACAACTCTGATCTTTCGAAAGCAAAGGCTGGACCCTGAGTTAGGTCCAGCCTGGCTGTTCTCACATCCTTAACTTGTATTAGGGATGGACTCTTTTAAAAGCCTCTTTGATTCAGCTTCTTGGTGCACATCAACCTGGTATGTCTGCAGAATATTGGCTACCTAGCACCAGGTTCCCCGCTTACCTTCCTGCTCTGTTTCTCTGATGTCCTCTGCTATATTTTTCGTTTGCTGCTAGAATTCCTTGTACTGTACAGCAAAGAAAAAGGGTGAAGGGGCAAGTCTTGCACACAGAGCCCATATCAGTGTGTAATTCTCCCACCAAGACTGAAAAGACGTTTGGAGAGCACCCTTGGCTACCATCCCTCTCTTAAAGGGTTAGAGAAGGAGACCAGGAGAAAGAGTGCAGAGAAAAGCAACCAAGATGATTAGGGGCCTGGAGGCTAAAACATACGAAGAACGGTTGCTGGAATTGGGTATGTCTAGTTTAATGAAAAGAAGGACTAGGGGAGACATGATAGCAGTGCTCCAAAGCACCAGAAGGCAAAACAAGAAGCAATGGATGGAAACTAATCAAGGAGAGAAGCAACCTAGAACTAAGGGAGAAATTTCCTGGTAGTTGGAACAATCTATCAGTGGAACAACTTGCTTCCAGAAATTATGAATGCTCCAACACTGTAAGTTTTTCAGAAGAGACTGGACAACCATTTGTCTGAAATGGTATAGGGCAGTGGTGGCTAACCTTTTGGGGCTCCTGTGCCAAAAATTGTGCGCACGCTTGCACTCGCGTGCCAGCACCCAGAAGGCAATGTGAGCCCCTCCCACGCCCCCTATGCATGTGCGTGCAATCCCCACCTACCCACCCCCGTTGCCCCCTTACCTGCACTGCGCCTCACAGCTGATTTTCAGCTGGTTTGAGGCCTTTTTCGGCCTCCCAGAGGCTTTAGGAAGGCTTTTGCAGGCCGAAAATTAGCCCTGTTTTCGTCACTTCCGGTATTTTCGGAAAAGCAGGAAATGATGAAACGTGGCAAGTTTTCGGCCTGCAAAGCCTGCAGAAGCCTTCCTCAAGCCTTTGGGATGCCGAAAAAGACCTCAAACCGGCTGAAAATCAGCTGTGAGGCGCATGCATGCCCAGTGAGGTAAGTTTGCCTGCAGCTCGCATGCCAGCACAAATAGCTCTGCGTGCCACCTGTGCATGCCACAGGTTCGCCATCATGGTTATAGGGTTTTCTGTCTGAGCAGAGGGCTGGACCTCTTCAAGGTCTCTTCCAACTCTGTTAGGAATTGGGATGACTTTTGTGGTCGTAGCAGAGAGCAAACACCAACAAATGACTCACAGCTGGAGCAGGAGAACCCAAAAGATCAGGGATGGGCAACTATGGCCCCGTTACGACCTGTGGACCTCAACTCCCAGAATTCCTGAGCTGGCTGGCTCAGGGAATTCTGGGAGTTGAAGTCCACAAGTCATTAAAGGGCCATAGTTGCCCCTCCCAGCAAAAGATGTTTAAAAAAACCTCCAGGTTATTCTGTGATCTGTTGAGAGCTGGATTAATTTTTCCCCCATCACCTGCTACCCAGTCACGTAGGAGCTGCTTGGAACTCAGTAGCTTTGTGCCATCTGGACAGAAAAACAGTCCTTGTAGCTTAGTTTTCCCCCCCTCCACCACTCCTTTTGTTGCCTGCCCCCTTGCTGACCTGGAGCTGTGAAAGCAACCCCCCCACACACACACACACGCCCCGCTAACCGAAAGTCTGTTGAAGAATGAGAGACATCTCTTGCAAGCTTTAGGCGATAGACGTCCTCAGCGACTCTTTCTCTCTCTCTCAAGCAACCCACCACCCACGAATAATCTGTTACCGCTGTCAAAGTGGAGGGGGGGGGGCTTATTGGGGAGGGAGGATCTGCAGTTTCTTGTAGATTGGATGAATCCTGGGATTAGCTCTGTGCGTGTGTATGTGTGTGTGTCTGTGAGTGTGTGTGTGTGTGTGGGTTTTCTACATTGCTGAACAGATGGCTGCAGAAACATCGCAGAGGAGACCCCCATGGAGTGCAGAAGGGAGCAAGACTACACAATTTTGTCACAGCATCCCAGCTTTCCCCCCTGGCGGATAAACAGATTCTGGAGCAGATTCCTGGTCTCCCAGCTTGGTGTATATTTGGGTCTCTTGTTCTTTTTTTTTTTAATGGCTGGGTTAAATAGACCAAATTCTATTTTGGTTCCAACCTGGAAGTAGCTTGTTTTGCTCTGTTCCATACCCGTGCAAAAACTCTCAGGTCTACTTCAAATCCCGATAGACCTCAGCTCAGGGGTGGGCTTCAAAAATTTTAGCAACGGGTTCTCTGCCCAGTTGCTGGGTGGGCGTGGCCATGGCGGGTGTGGCCTAGTCAGCCTCCTGCCCTACAGTGGGGGAGGGGGGGCATTTTTTCCTCGAGACTCCGGGAGGGCGGAAACAGCCTCCCTGGGCTGCGGAGGCTCTCTGGAAGATGGAAACGGGCCCATTTCCGGCCTTCATCGAACTTCCGGGTGGCCCATTTTTTGCCCACCCCAAGCCTCCGTGCAGGCCCTGCACTTTCCTGCATCCAAAACTGGCTGCGTGGGGACACCTGGGAAGGGATGGGCAGGGCAGGGTGTGCAGGACCAGCCAAGAAGTCTAGGAAGTCTAGTCCTGCCAAGAATGGAATAAGGGTTAACGGAGAGGCAGTTTCTGTAAGCAACACCAGAATGTTTCCTTCCTGCCTTCCTTACAGGATTAAGCCATTAATTTCTTCTAACAACCGGTTCTCCGAACCGCTTAGAATGTTAACAACCGGTTCTAGTGAATAGGTGCGAACTGGTAGAATCCCACCCCTGAGAGGAGGTAACTCTCGTTCCATCATCAGCCATGGACACCGCCTGGGCGATGTGGCACCAGTAGGCTGCCTCTTAACTCAACCCACCTAACAGCATTTGTTCAACTTGAATGGAGGATGCTGTGTTCGTATGAGGTGTGGTGTCTGTCTAAAGCACATCTTCCAGATCTGGTCTTACCAAGGCATTATGCCAAGCGGTAAATCTTCACGAGATCTTCATCCCCAATTGTAGAAGCTGGAAGCTTATTTTTCTTGGGAAGCTTCTGCTGGCCATTGTTATAAATATTAACCCTCCCATCTCGGGGCTGTGCGGAGCCAGGAGGTTAACTGGCCTGCCTGCAAACTCCGGGGATGTAACATAAGTTAAAGTATTCCTCTGTCGAAATGTGCAGTCTCTTTATAGCTGAGAGGTGTCTGCTCCTGAACTATGCACAGAGAAGGGTATTATTAGAGCAAGCCTCACTGGTTGTAACAGAACCCTGTTCTCCTTAGCAACCATTTCCAACAACATATCAAACAGAAGGATGTGATACCTTTCAGGGGGGAAAAAGGAGGGGGGGGTAGGTGGGCCTGGCTTAGAGAGAAAGAAAGGCCCAAACTAGCAAATCTCTTCCCTGTTTCCAGAACCGCCAGATTGTTGCAAAAGAGATATAAAGAAACAAACACATAAAACTTTTTCTAAAACAATTCTTATTATGACTGAGTTGTTATGCTTTGTCATTATCAAGTAAACGAGAGGTAAAATCAAGGGAGGGTATTTTTAATGAATGCGTTCAAAGCCTTCCTTGACTGTTGGTCTGCCCATGGCTTGAACTGTAATTCTTTTGTCTCCAACCCGCAAATGGATATTTTATGCCTTCCATTTTTCCTAGATTTATGGTTTTCTAAGAGTATGTTTATACTCTTGGCTGCAATCTCTTGTCTGCGCTGATGATGTTACTTAGTTTGGGTAATGAAACGTTTGCAAGAAAACAACCAAGCTTAGAGAGCACCAAGGACCCCTTGAGCTAAAAATATTCTCCTTTATTGGAATCTCTCATCTTCCCTACTTGCAGTTCCCAAGACACCCAAGAAATATGGATCCATAGAGGAAGAAAAAAAATATTCAATGTCTTTTTCTGTCGTTGTCTTACTGTTTTGATTCATAAATGCCTTTTACATTTTTAAGGATAAATATTTTGTAATACTTTACCTGCAAAGTGTCATATATAAAATAACAACAGTGTCATTTTAAGTCATTTGGCCCATGATGCTACTGGTTACAGTAAACTTTGTCGACCGTGTGATGTCATAGCTCAGGAGATGGGAATCCCGAGTTCTAGTCCAGCCTCACCCAAGGAAAATGTTGTTTAGCATAACCAACTCTCTAGGGTGGCAATGGAGAAAAAAATGGAAGAATAAGAGCTATGAATGCCACCTTATGCCGATGGACAATAGATAGAATCGAATGAATGAATGAATGAATGAATGAATGAATGAATGAACGCTTGTCTTCAGAAGTTGTGAGTGCTCTATCACTGGAGGTCTTTAAAAAGAATTAGACAGCCATTTGTCTGAAACGATATATGGCCTCCTGCTCTAACAGGAGATTGGACTGGAACAGGCCAGGGACCACTGGTGGTCCGCGAGAAAATTTTGGTGGTCCGCAGAGAAATGACACCCCCCAAAGCAATTAATCCAGGCTGCGTGGGAACACAAGGCTGTGTTGCCCACATGGCCCGCGGGAACACAAGGCTTGCATCACTTGCATTGCGAACAACACAAGGTAGTGAGGGGAGGCTTTTGGCTGCATGCACAGAAAGCACCAAAGTCTTTCTCTTCCCCCAAATTCTGCCAGAATGAGACTCTGGGATCCTGCAAGGCATCCTGCTCTAAGAGGCTGCGCTGGCAAAGAGTTATTTCTGGCAGAGTTTGGGGGAGAGAAAAACTTCTGCTGCTTCTGCTGCTTTCCTTGCATGAAGCCAAAAGTCTCTCTCTCTTTTTCTCTTTCTCTCTCTCTCTCTCTCTTCCTCTCCCTCTCTCCATCTCTCTCCCCCTCTCTCTCAGAACAGAGCTGGAGACAGTGTCCTGCGATCCCAAATAAAGAATGGTCGATCGGTAGGAGTACATGGTGGGAAATTTTGGGGATTTTTTTTTGCGAGGGGGGAATTTTCCCAGAGTCTCTGGTCTGCAGGATTTTAAATGATGAGTTTGGTGGTCCCTGAGGTCCAAAAGGTTGGCGACCCCTGGAGTAGAAGACATCCAAGATCCCTTCCAACAATTAATTAACTTTCATTAATTGGATTTGATCCACCTGCTGCCTGTTTTGGGGGATTAACACGAGACTCAATTTATTAGGAAGCTTGCCTGCATTAACCCGATTGAAATGAGAAGCAATGTTAGCATTTTCCATCCTTAAATCATATTGGAGGTGTTGGGAGTGCTTATTTGATTATTCTCAGGCTGCATAATCTTTGGCTCAGAGTTTGGAATTTGCCATCTCAACAGGTCAGACACAATTCTAAGTGGCTAAGGTGGATCTAGACCAGTGTTCTTCAAACTTGGCAACTTTGCTGTGTTAAAATATGCCCCATGCTGGCTGGGGTCTTCTGAGGGTTGTAATCTACACATATTAAAATTGCCAGGTTTGGGGTAGATTATTGAGGGTTTTTTTTGCAGCAGATAGTAGTGCAGTTCTACGATCAGAGAGCCTTCGATAAAACATCCCCTTCTACTCATTTTAGCCATGTACTTTTACAGCACTCAGCACTTCTGTGGAGAGGAGTTTTTTTTAAAAGCAATGTCTTAAAGAGTCTAGATAGTCCTCAATTTATGACCAGTCACTTCACAAACATTTGAAGTTACAATGGACTTCCTCAGAGCTACTGATAACCCAATTTTGAAGCTCCAATGGCCACGTACTCCCCCACCCCTGGTGGGCTGGTTGCCAAGCAACCAAAATGTGATCATGTGACCACGGGAGGGCATGGTCACATGATCACATTTTGGTTGCTTGGCAACCAGCCCACATTCACGATCGCAAGTTAGGATGTTTTTGTCAGAAACTGATGTTTATTCTCATTTTACAGCAAAAAAAAATGGGCATTTGGGCACAATGGGTTCATTCAACGACCACCACGTTCACTTAACAACCAGAGCATTCACTTAACAACCAGTGCAGAAAAGGTCATAAAAATTGGGCACAGTCACATGGCGATCAACTTAATGACTGGCAGGGACATACAACCATAATTCCAGACTCAGTTACGGGCGTAAGTCAAGGATTACCTGTACTGGGATCAGCATCCCAAATGAAAGGAAGCAGAATACAGATTTTTCGGAGTTGTGTTTCCAGATTTTATCTGACCTGAATTTGTTGACAATTTCATGGCTTCTGATTTGTATGTGTCTGTGTGTGTGTGTGTCTGTATGCTGGTTTTACAAGTCTTCTCTTTGTTATTTATCAAGTTTAGAGGAATCGTTTTTGTGAGTGATTAGTTGCAACAAATTAAGAATCCTTGTGTTGGGGAATTAGGCATGGGGAATGGCATTTGTATTATTAATGCTACCAACCATGCCAGCCAGGCCACTTAGCGGAATTTGTAAAGGAAAATGCTCCTTTATAACCCTGCAGCATCACTCGGACAATGTGCAAAGGGCAATCAAAAGTATTTCTCTTTTGTTGTGCTTGTAATTTTTGTCTTTTCTTCTTTTGGCTTTTTAATTTTACATGAGACTTCTCAAAAAACAACAACTGAATGAAAAACTGCTGGTGACCTTCTACCGCTGTACCATAGAGAGTATCTTAATTTACTGCACCTCTGGTTTGCCAATTGCACAGGGGCAGATAGGAAAGCACTCCAGAGGGTTAACGTCATTTCCCAGGGGATCATTGGTTGCCCTCTCCCCTCTTTGGAAGAGTTTTATAGCTCCCGCTGCCTTAAGAAAGTTCAAAACATTCTCAAAGATCCATCTCATCCTGGGCACCATTTTTTGGAACTATTACCATCTGGCAGACGGTACAGGACAATAAAAACAAGGACAAATAGGCTGAAAAACAGTTTCTATCCCAGGGCAGTAACTCTATTGAATTCTACTGTATAGTGCAGTGTTGGTGCGGGGGATTTTCGGTTCAATGTGTGGAGTGTGAAGGATGTGTGTCTGTGTTTATTTTCATGGTCATGATGTGCCCTGAAGATGGTGTTTGATTTCGTTGTAGGAGGTGCAATGACAATAAACTAAACTAAACTAATATCCTATTTTTTGAAATAAATAAAAATGTATATGGACAATTGAAAGAGATATAACACATTTGGGGGAGAGGGGGTGGATTTCCCTTGAGCTTGAATTCCCTAAGTCCATTCTTCCCAAAGTATTCACTATTGGGATGTGTTGGGTCCACAACTCCCATCAACAACTCATGTTGATAAGAGTTGTAATGCCAGAGCATCTTCAGTGGCTATGAACTCTTTCAGGGTAACAAAATTCTATGTACTCTTGGAAGAGGTGCTTCAGCATCAAAATACCTCAGTGGATGGGTGGATGGATGGATAAACAGAGAGAGGCACACACATAGATCCACAGGATATAGATAGTCCTCGGGTTACAATAGTTCATTTAGTGGCGGTTCAAACGGCACTGTGTTGTGGTTAGCCGGCAGCAGGTGCGGACGGCTGAGGAGAGCGAGGACTCAGATGAGGGGCCAGGACCATAAGGGAGTGGACTGCTGCCTTCAGAGATTGTGGGGGCTGGCAGCAGCAATGAGGAGGTTCCCGAGGAGCCTGTGCCAAGTGTGCGTGCGCGCAGGGCTGCTCGTAGGAAAGAGCAGCTGCAGCAGCACAGGCGACTCAGGAGTAAGGCTGCAAGGTAATGGCCCCTTCTCCAAGCATATAAAAGCCAGCTGTGAATCAGACGTCCTTTGTAGGAAGCAAAAACGTTTTGAAACTCTAACCTTGTGGACATTGCAGTATCTTAGTTGGTATTTGAAGACTCTTGTGTTGTAAAATATTTCTAGGTAACCTCATCTGTTATTCTTGGCGAGACTCGTGCTTATCAAAGTTAATTAGTTTGCAGCAGCCTTTTTACCGGGGATTCGTAAGAATCATTAAAAGGTTTCTATTCCCTTTCGTTCGTGTTTGTTTTATTGGAAAAAGGTTTGGGTCGGAACACACTGAAAAAAAAGTGGCTTATGACAATTCTTCACGCAACTGTTACAGCATCCTCATGATGCTTGGCAACTGACTCATATTTATGACGGTTGCAATCTCCTGGGGCCACGTAATCCCCTTTTGAGAACTTCTGACAAGCAAAGTCAGTGAGGAAACCACCATATTACTCACAACAGATGTGGTAATTCATTTGACAATCGTGGCAAGAAAGGTTGTATGTAAAATGGGGCAAAATTCAGTTAACAACTGTCTCAGTTAGCAGACCAAAATTCTGGGCTCCATTGTGGTTGTAAACTGAGGAATACCTGCAGATTACCAATCCCACATAGACAGTGGCTTGTGAAGCCCTGGGAAAAGCTTCCATTTCAGTGCGCGCACATTTGCACACCAAAATCCATGTAGCTTTCTAACCTTTTCTGTCCCAAATGGGTTTAACTTAGCACCCAAGATCACCGGGTTCCACAGATCCTCAGGGATCCCTAGCCAGTATGAAAACCACTGCTGGCATATTGGCATAAAAAGTGTGTCTTGCGATTGAAGATCCCAAATGGCACCCAATAGTTTGAATAGGTTTGAACGTTAATTTGTCTCCCTGTCTACCTGATCACATAGCTGAAACCCCTGGGAGAGCGGCAGCCTTGCAATGAGAGACAGCCTGGATCATATTGGAATTCTCAGCATCCAAGTGACAGGTTACAGAAGAATCCAGAATGTTCTCTTTGGCCATATCAACATCCCTGCTAAAACCTTTTAATGCCTCTATCTCAGATGTCATAAACCATTGATTCAAGAGCCTACCCTTTAAAAAAAAAAAAACCCTCTGTTTTCCTATACGTGGCAAGGACTTTACTGAAATTGTTTCCACTGCCACCATCACCATCTTGTGAACTCCCAATATTTATCTGTTAATTGTATTTTTATCCCACCTTTATTACTTTATACGCAATTCCCCTTGCTCCTCCTAGTTTCCGTACAATTTTCCCCACCTGTGAGGTGAGTTGGGCTGAGAGAAAGTGACTGGCCCAAAGACACGCAGTCAGCTTTTAGACCTAAGGCAGGACTAGAACTTACTGTCTCCTGGTTGAAAGTCAACCAGACAATTTTCGTGCCTAAGGTTGGAACTAGAACTCTTAGTTACCTGGTTTCTAGCCGGGTGCCTTCACCACAAGACCAAACTGGCTCACGGTCAGGAAGTCCCTCCTCAGTTCGAGTTAGGATCTCTATGCAAAGCTTCCACCTGGTTCTTCTCTTACCTGTGGCTGCTTTGGAGAAGAGATCTACTCCCTCTTCTCTGTGACATCCTTCCTGTAGGGCAAGGGTGGGATTCAAAATCCCAGCAACCGGTTGCTGCCCAGTTGCTGAGTGGGCATGACCACGGTGGGTTTGGCCTACCAGAACTTCCTGTTTCCAGCTTCTGGTGGGCCTCCAGAGCCTGGGGGAGGCCGTTTTCACCCTCCCAAGGCTCCGGAGGCTTCCTCTGGGCCTCTAGGAGAGTGAAAATGGCCCTCTGGAAACAGGTCTGTTTCTGGACTTCCGGAAGGCCCGTTTTTTCCCCCCTCCCAGAGTCTCCGCGTGGACCCTGCACTCACCTGCATCACGTGGAGACTCCGGGGAGAGGAGGGGTGGGTGGGGCCAGCCGGTCGGTTGAAATACCAGTTCGGTGAAACAGATGTAACTTTGACATCCAGTTCGCCTGAACCGGTCCAAACCGGTAGAATCACACCCCTGTTCTGAGGGGAAAACTGCTTATCCCGTCTGTCTCCCCTTAGCTTTATCTTCTTCTTTTAGCTAAACATACCAAGTTCCTTTAACTGGTCTTTGCAGCGAGGGCTACAAATTCCTATGCTCTGCCCCCCCTGACGCGGTAGGATGCTGAAGTTCTCTGCGAGAGTTTAGTTCTCACACAGTCCGTGAAAGACAACGCGGGAGCAAATCTGACCCATTTACAAAAGCCAGGAAGAGCAGGAGATAGGTCAGCCGGTCCAAAAGCACCCCGTCCAAATGGACGGAAAGGAAACCCAGACCGAAAGGGACGGTTTGGATCGTTGTTGTTTTTTCTTTTCCTAGGGCTTCTTCTTCGCTCTCACAGAAGCCGCTGAAATTCTTGCTTGTTGCAATAAATCATTATTTATGAAAAATTTCTGAGTTGCTTGTGGGCCGGTTTTAAGTGGTTTGTTCTGTGCAGTGGGCTAAATCCCGACAGCTTCGGTAACTGCTGGGATTCAAAAATGAGCCCTATATATAGAAACAATATTCAAAGCCGGTTATGTTGTCTTTTTCGGTCCTTTGTTTTTCTAACATTCGGATTTGCTAGCTTTATTGTTTTCACCGATTGTGTGGGAAGTTGCCGTGACGTTTTCTGCAGAGCTCCAGAAGAGGCACATGTCTGTGTTGAGCAGGGGTGGGCAATTAATTTGTCTGAAGGACCGCGTGAAAAAGTGGGACCTTTGTTAAACTGGGTCTGTCCCAGACGCCATTCTATTCAATTCCACCACCACCACCCCCTTTTTTTTTTCTAATCTCCTGATAGGCTGCCCTCTCTACGCTTTGTTAATGTTACGTGAGCCTCTTGCACCTGGATCCAAACAGATCAAGTGAGCCATCAAGAAGCTGGTATTAAGTGTCCAGCCAGCCACGGGGTTAGGGAGCTGTCCCAGGGCATAAGAGGAGCGATGGCACCTCTCGGGCTGGATGCATCGGAGGAGCAGTTCATTGCAAATAACCTTTCTGTCACCCCGAGCCAGGATGGGACCATGGGAGCCGGTGGGCTTGGATTGACTCCTGTCTAGTCAATCAAACTGGCCAGAGAATCTCTGGCATGCTAAACAGCAACGGACTGAAGCTCAGCCTAAGACAAGCACGTCTGGCAGGCAGCTGAGGGAAGAGGCTGCTGATATTTGGCTAGGCTGGAGAAGGCCATACACAGGGAGAGAGAGAGAGAGACTGCATTCCTGGCAGTTCCCAGCTGCGGAAAATTTGCTTGCCATGTTATGTAAGGCTGACCTTGCCCTTTCTCTCAAGAGCCTCTCGGAGTCAGACCCTGAAAGGGAACCTGGAGAAATGGGTGAATCAATCCACTCTCATCCAGGGAAACTGAGGCAGCTGGACGGCTGTTGGTGTGTTGAGAGGGGGTGGAGCCCTGTGCCGTAATCCCCAGCTTGGCTGGATAGTCACTGGATAATTTGGGGCAAAGGTGTTGTTACCTTTTGGACTCCGCTTCTTTCCTTTTTTTTATTGGCCAAAGATAAGGAAGGATATACAGGGAGTCCTTGACTTATGACCATGTGATGACCCGGGGCATGGCACAAAGGCAACACAGTTAATCAGTAAGAGTCCCTTTATTATCTCCAACTTTGCCCCCAGTGTCCAGGTTACTTTCTGGCTGGAGAAAAAGTCTTCCAGGAACAGCCTTTGACTGCAGAAAATTAAGTCCAAAACATGGTCAACACAAACTGTAACTTAAAGTCCAAACAAGCCAAACTGAAGTAATTAGTTTGGCAGGACAGGAGCAAGAATTTCAGACTTGAAAGCACGGCAATACTCACACGGTTGGGAAGACCCCAGGAACACAGATAACTAAAGTCAACCCAAGATAAACTCACGTTTGCTGCCAGCAGCCTGCTGCACTCAGCCTGCCTTTCTTATCAACTGTCTTCCCAGCTGTGGCTAATGAAGGGAATCAGGGCCCTTTCCCCCCCATAAGCCACGCAACCAATCACATTGCTCTCTTCTCCATTCCTCCCTGCGTGCCCTAGGATGAAGAGGGGGTAGGCCTGGTTCTTCCTCTGAACTCCCTCTCCCTTGTTCTATCTCTCCCCTGCTCTGCCCAGCCGAACTTTGCCCTTCCCCAGCCTCCTCCACAGCCAATAGAGCACACTCCCATTCCTTGTCAGCTGTCCGGCTTCCTCCTCTGATCCAGACTCTTGACAGGGGCATGACAGACCCAACTGAGCCCAAAATTTCCAGAACAAACCCAGAGGGAGGTTGAATGAGAGCCCAGCTTTATTTAGAAAAGGAAGGCAGACTCATTTGTAGCAAGTTCTGCTTTGACCTGTTTATGTCACAGATTCTTTTATGTATATCTAGGTCAGTGGGCTCCAAAACACTCAAGACACAACCCCACCTGGTCTCTAGGCCGGGGGTCCCCGGGCCACGTCGTATTTATAACTGGGCCACGTGAGTGGCGGGCCAGTGTGCATTAACACGTGCAACTGGACTTGCACAACCGGCAGCGCACTGGCCTGCTGTTCACCCCAATTGAACTGAACTCACATGCGAGCCAGTCTGCTGCTTGGGTGGTCCAGTTCTCCTCTCTCCCCCACCCCACAACCAAGCCATCAAGACACCAAAGTTGAGGACCCCTGCTCTGGGCAACTCACCTACATGTATCCAAAGGCTACTTTCCCCTTATTCTAGCAGCCCCGCAACCTTTTGAGCACCAGGGATCGGTTCCATGGAGAAAGGTTTTTCTGCGGACCAGGGGAGGCAGGGTTTTGCATGCTGCCTGCGTCTCACGGATGGGGGCTTCACTTGTTTGCGTGGCCTGGTTGCTGGCATGCCGCGGAACGGTGCCGGTCCAGACACCGGGGGGGCGGGGGGAGCATGTTGGCGACTCCTGCCCGATTCTGCTGTAACTCTGCTACTTCTCTTTTTTGAGCTTTATTTCTGGAGAACACAGGTAAACTTAACAACCACAATTGGGCCCAAAGTTTTCCTTGCTAATTAATGTATTTTGGGACCTTTTTTGGCCACACTTGTTAATCACTGCAGTTGTTAAGTTAGCAACACCGTTTCCTTGCTGGAAGCTCGCGAAAGTTTATCCCCTGACACCATAAAGGCTCGCTAGTGGCCAAGCATCTGAATTTTGGTCCCCTGCCCATAGGGATGCTGCAACAGTTCTAAGTGTGAGAAATAGTCCTAAGTCCCCTTTTTTGTGACTTTGTTTCTCTCCCCCCATCTCTTCTGCCTCTCCTCCCCTTTCCTCTCCCTTCATTCCTCCTTTTTATCTTCCCTTCCCTTTCTCCTCCTTTTATCTACCCTCCCCACGTCCCCAAGGAAGATTTGATGCACAGAAGAGTGATATATATTACTGTCAACACAGGCAATGCCACCATCTAGGGGAACTGAAGGATCTGGTGCTGGATTCTAGCAAACTTTATTGAGGCATAAGGTTTCATCAGAGCAGCAATTCATTCACTTCATGGTCAGAGTTTGCTATTGCGGGGGCTTTAAATGCAGAGAGTTAAAGGGTTGGAGGTGAGCAGAAGAAACCTGGTGGGAAGCTATAGGGAGAATTTCCCAGGACAGGTGTGGGGCTGGGTGCCTTTATCTTATTAGTCAGAAAATGTAATAAGCTAAGATCCTGCTCATGTCTTCTTTAATGGATTGGAATTTGTTTCAAGGATTGGAATTCAGTTGTACAGGTAGCCCGTGGCTTACAGTCACAACTGAGCCTGAATTTTCCGTTGCTAAGTGAATTTTGTCCCACCTTTTTTTTTTGCCACAGTTGTTAAGTGAATCACTACAGTTCTTAAGTTAGTAGCATGGTTGTTTAAGTGAATGTGGTTTCGCCATTGACTTTGGATCTCGGAAGGTTGCAAAAGGCGACCCCGGGGACTCTGGAAACCGTCATAAATGCCTACCAGTTGCCAAACATCTGAGTTTTGATCACATGACCATTGTGAGTGTTGAAATCTACCCATCTTAAAGTTTACTGAAGCTGACAAACACCGATCTAAGGTGAAGAAGACCTGGATGGTCTGAGAGGAGGATGACTTTGGGAGGTCCTTCAAACAGAAGGTGGCGCCAAGTTGTAAGCTGTGCGTACACACTCTACCCAAAAACTGAAGCAAAGGCAATGCAGTTCTGCGGCTTCTCTTTGTGTGAACTCCTCTTGTGTTGTGTGATTGTTGTAGCCTGCTCTGGGTTTTGCAAATGCCATTCTTTTTTTAAAAAAAATTGTGCTTTATTAAATGGCAGTCGAAGTGGTGCTGTGCAGATCAAAGTTGAAGGTAGAAGCACGGGGAAAAAACACAATAGGTGCAAGATCCTAGGAAATACGACAGCGGCTAATGAGCATAAAACATATCCTTTATGCACTCTGGGTTGTTGTTGTGTTTTTTTTTTCATTTTTGAAAGTATGCATAATATTGGTGCAGGCAATAATTTGATCCAGCTTGACATTCTGGCAGGCACCCCAAGGTCTGAACCGCATGAACGGTTTCCTTTTTAACCCAAGTAATGAGAATGGTTTACGTAATTCAAAGTACTTTGCAGAACATGGACTAATTGAGTTTTCCCTGGAATTGGTTGCAAGCGGAGTGCTTGGAAACAGGCCGGCTTGATCGCCACCCCGGGTGAGGGAAAGTCTTGTCGGCATCATGAGACCATTAAGGAAACTTTCCAGGCAACGTGGACAGACACCTTGTTCGATTGGAGTTCCTGATCAAATGCAAGGCAAATACCAAAAGTCACCCTGCTGGGTTTCAATGGCTAAGGCGGGACTAGAACTCACAGTCTCCTCGTGCAGTGGTCGTGAACCAGTGGGCCGGGGACCACTGGTGATCCGCGAGGAAATTTTGGTGGTCCGCAGAGAAAGGTCACCCCCAAAGCAATTAATCCAGGCTGTGCGGAAAGGCTGTGCCTCCCACATGGCCCGTGGGAACACAAGGCTTGCGTTGCTTGTGAGGGGAGGGGGGGAAAGGGCGGAGGAGGGGAACTTGCCCTACTCGCCCCACGTACCTGGCCTGGCCACCGGGCTGCTTCTTTCCGCTTCTTTCTTCTTCTGCTTTTGGCTGCACACAAGGAAAGCAGCAAAAGTCTTTCTTTCTCTCCCCCAAACTCTGCCAGAAGTGCTTCTTTGGGATCCTGCAAGACCTCCTGCTCCTGTGCCAGCAAAGACTCGTTTCTGGCGGAGTTTGGGGGAGAGAAAGAAAGACTTCTGCTGTTTCTCTTGCACGAAGCCAAAAGATCGCGAATAAAGAATGATCGATTGGTAGAAAAACGGGGTGGGGAATTTTCCTGCAGACTTTTGGGAGGATTTTTCCAGGGTCTCTGGTCCGCAAGATTTAAAATTATGAGTATGGTGGTCCCTGAGGTCCAAAAGGTTGGCCAACCCCTGTCCTTAGTGATTAGACCAAGAGTCTTCAACCTTAAACACTCAAAAGAGCCATTTGGACCCATTTCCCACAGAAAAGAAAATACCGGGAGCCTCAAAACCTGGGTGACTGCGGCCAACTCAATGTCACTCCCACCCAGTAACACTCCCACCCAGGTTTTGTGGCTCCTGGTGTTTTTTGTAGGAAATAGTGCTCTCTCTCTCTCTCTCTCTCTCTCTCTCTCTCTCTCCCTCTCCCTTTCCCTCTCCCTCTCTCTCCCTCTCCCTCTCCCTCTCCCTCCCTCTCACTTCTGTTTTTTGTGTTTTACCTTCTCAGGCAGGCAAGGAGTGACTGGGAGGGGAGGGTGAGGGGCGGGGCCAGCCAGTGGTGGGATCACCCAACGGAGCCACAGCAGAAGGCCCAAAGAGCCGCATGTGGCTCCAGAGCTGCGGGTTACTGACCCCCGGATTAGACAAAGTCATCCAGCCAGCTTTTGTGCCTGAGGTGGGACTTGAACATCGATTTTGTTTGTCACAAAAGAAGATCACATAACTCTGGCACAGAGTGACTGTCATAAATATGAGTCAGTCGTCAAAGTTGTCATTTTGATCACATGATGCTGGGGATGCTGTAACGGTTGTAAGTGTGGAAAAAATGGCCATAAAAGTCATTTTTTTTCAGTGCCGTTGTAACTTCAAACAGACATTAAATGAACTGTTGTAAATCGAGGATTACCTGGACTGCAGAAAGCAGGTCTTCAGTGTGCATGCAGCTTCAGGGTTTTTTTTTTTTTGGCCCTGGTGGTGCAGTGATTAAAATGCAGTATTGGAGGCTTAGTCTGCCCATGGCCAGGAGTTCGATCCTGACCGGCTCACGGTTGACTTAGCCTTCCATTCTTCTGAGGTTGATAAAATGAGGACCCCGATTGTTAGGGGACAATTTGCTGACATTGTAAACCTCCCAGAGAGTGCTTTAAAACACTATGGGGCAGTATATAAGTCTAAGTGCTATTGCTATAATAAAGTAATTTTACTGCAACTATGAGCTTCTGTCCTCAGTAGCTTCCTGAGCGCCACAATTAGGGTTTGCAAAGTTGAGATTTATTATAGAGTCTGGCCTAAAGCCCGACAGTGCTCATTATATCAACTCATTAAAGAGGAGGTATGCGTGATAACTACACACATTTCTTTGAGAAGCCTACCCACTTTGTGTATCAATAAAACTGCCGAGATTAATGGGCAAGGTATACAGAAAGATAATTTGTAGGCACAAGAATAACCCGAAAATAAATTCTTTTGAGGGTCCGAAATTGGGCAGAGCTCACCATGAAGGAAGCAAGTGTTTTCAAATGAATCATATGTGAGCGTAAGCTTGGGTAGCAAAAAAAGGAAAGAGAACTATTTTAGCAAGTGCCCACTGCCTAGCATTTGGAGGCTGGTGTGTGTATGTGTGAGAGTGTGCATGTGTGTTTGTTTACAGACACACAGCAGATGGAAGAAAATGTCATTGTCTGTTCTTGCTATCAAAACCGTCAACATGAATATGAGTAATGTCCCTTTGTATTGTTCTTGGCAAAAGATCAGCCGTCTCCAAAAACGTCAGGCAGAGTTTTAAACTGGTCCCCGGGTGCTTTCCTTGAGGGATTTTTGAAATGGAGATATCCACCAGAACCTTCCCCGTCTGTCAGAGGAAATCCTACAGCTACGCTGAAATTTCAATACGTACAACTTCATTCTGTGGCTGGGGAATTCTGGGAGTTGGGAGTCCACAGGTCTTAAAGTGGCCAAAGTTGGACACCCCTGTTCTACAAACTTTAGCAAATCGTCAGGAAAAAAATAAGATTGGAAAACCCCACACTGCGTATGTGTGTGAATGACACCTTCGCTCCCTTTTCCACCACCCCACAGCAGTTTTCTCCCACCACCCCCTTTCCAATTTTGGCTGCTCCCCATAGACTCCTTGGCACCTTGGCCTTATAAAGCAGACGCCCTGGAAGTGTGAAGCTTAAATGAAGAATGTGGACTCTTGGCAAACTTCAGCAGATGATGGCTCTGGCCTGCTCTTGTGTATGTGATAACGGACACCCTGCCTCGTTTTAGATGACCGGCTCTTGTTCTGAAACTGTGAACCAGCTGGCAGGTATGTGCAGGAAAGCTTGAGCAGAGGCCACGAGGCTTAAAAAGCTTGCTGATACCAAGATCTTTTCTTGGGATTGGCATGGCTTAGAGAACTGACTGCCACAAAAAAATTTGGGGGGATAGATCAGGAAGATAGATCATCTGTGTTGGAAGATCTGTTTTCAAGAGGATCTTGACTTGACTTGATACGTTCGTCACCTGAAGCTACCTTGCTCCAAGGCAGAACAACAACCCACCTAACAGGGTAACAGATAATCAGAGTTGGAAGGGACCTTGGAGGTCATCTAGTCCAACCCCCCGCCCAAACAGGAGACCCTACACCATTTCTGACAGATAGGAGTCCAATCTCTTCTTGAAGGTCTCAAGTGATGACGCTCCCACAACTTCCGAGGGCAACTTCTATTCCATGGGTTGGTTGTTCTCACTGACAAGAAATTTCTCCTTATTTCCAGGTTGAATCTTTCTCCTTGTTCAGTTTCTATCCGTTATTCCTTGTCTGGCCTTTGGGTGCTTTGGAAAATAGCTTGACCCCTCCCTCCTCTCTGTGGCAGCCCCTCAAATATTGAAAGACTGCTATCATGTCTCTCCGGTCCTTCTCTTCACTAGACTAGCCAGGCCCAGTTCCTGTAAGCGTTCTTCATAGGTTTTAGTCTCCTGGTCTCCTGGTTTATCCTCCTGGTTGCTCTTCTCTGTACTTTTCTAGAGCCTCAACATCTTTTTTATAATGTGGTGACCAAACTGGATGCAGTACTCTAGATGTTGTCTTACTAAGGCTTTATAGAGTGGTATTAATACCTCCCTCGATTTCGATTGTGTCCCTCTATTGATGCAATTTAGAATTGCATTAGCTTTTTTAGCTGCTGCTGCACACTGCTGGCTCCTATTTAGCTGGTTGTCCACTAAAACTCCAAGATCCCTCTGACAGTTACTGCTATTGAGCCTGATTTCACCCAGTCTATATGTGTCCTTTTGGTTTTTCTTGCCTAAGTGTAGGACTTTACTTTTCTCTATATTGAATGTCATTTTGTTAGATACGGTCCAGTGTTCTCATCTGTCAAGATCCATCTGGATCTTGAGCCTATCTTCTTGGGTGTTACCTATTCCTGCCAGCTTAGTATCATCTGCAAATTTGGCAAGTTCCCCTTCTATTCCCTCCTCTATGTCATTAATGAAGATATTGAAGAGTACCTGTAATAGTACTGTCCACTTTGATTGGTAGTAATCTCAACAAGATTCCCCCAGAAATCCTTTGGTCTCTTAGGATCCTTCCAGATGAAGAGTCCAAATGTTGAATTTTCCCTGAGATCGTTTTTGTGTGATGTGCTTCATCAGATTGGTGTATAGTACAGTGGTACCTTGGTGATCAACTGCTTTGAAACTCATCAAATTTGGTACTCGGTGCATGTTTATGTGAAAGTTTTGTCCTTGTGCTCATTATTTGTTTAGTATTCAATGCATAAACTAGGACTTGTTGTCGGCTGCCTTGTGACTCACGACATTATTCCTTAAGGGAAACTTCTATTTGGTTCTCATGATTTTGGTTACTCATCACACCTCCTGATGATGAGTACCAGGTACTCTATATATGCCCCGTGGGAAAGGAAGCCCATTCCCACCTCAAACCACAATATTTATTCACAACTATAGATATTTATCGACAACTAGATGCTTTGCTGATAGTTAACACTGGATGGGAGCCAGTGTCCTTAAAACTAGAGGAGGTATTTCTGGCACTTTGGGACTCAGCCATGGCCATTGGGCTATCCTAGTTAAAAGAGCAGTATACTAGCATTCATTGCTATTATAAGTTTATCCCAGGGTCCCCAAACTTGGCAACTTTAAGACTTGTGGACTTCAACTCCCAGAATTCTGGGAGTTGAAGTCCACAAGTCTTAAAGTTGCCAAGTTTGGAGACCTCTAGTTTATCAGAACATAGTACGTAGAGTCATAGTGCTGGAAGGGACCTTCTGGTCCAACCCGCCTCCCCGGGACAGGAGACCTCATTGCATCCCAGAGAAATCGCTGTTCAATCTTTTCTTGAAGGCCTCCAGTGATGGAGAATCCACCGTTCTTGGGGGCAAGCTATTCCATTGATTAGCTCTTCTCAGTGTCAGGAAATGTCTCCTTAGTTCTGGGTTGGATCTCCCTCTGAACTCCATTGCTTTTTGTCCTACCCTCAGGTGCTTTAGATAATAAGTTGACCACCCACCCCCTCTTCTCTGGGACAGCCTTTCAAGTGCTGGAAGACAGTTATCCTCTTCCCCCTTAATCTTCCTCTTTGATAGGCTGGGCATCCCTGTCTCCCTCAACCATTCATCATATGGTTTAGCCTCCAGGCCCCTTAGCATCTTTGTTGCTCTTTACCATATCTTTGACTGGTGGTCTTGGGCAAGCCGTGACCAAACTAGCCCACCCTATATGGGTATTATAATGATAAGGGAGATTAACCATGGATGGATGGCTTTCTTGGTTTTGTTTTTTGTTTTTTTCACCCCAAATTACACATCTCTATTTACATTGTTAACAGTATTGTGTCATAGATGTTACATATATTTACATTTATTTCTATACATTAATCCTTATTCCTATGTTCTATCCACTTATACCATTTATCCCATACTGCATAGTATTCTCATTCCTTCTTGCCTTTTAGTTCTATTGTAAGTTTGTCCATCTCGGCAGATTCTAATGTTTTTTGTATTAACACCTCTTCGGACGGTATGTTTTCTAATTTCCAACCCTGCGCAAAAATTATCCTTGCTGCTGTTATTATATGCAATGTGATGTATTGAATTTGTTTGCTTAATTTCCCTTTAATTATTCCCAGTAGGAATAGTTCGGGTTTATGTTCTGTTCGGTGTTCTGTTATCTCCTGCAGCCATTTTTTGTGCCTTCATCCAATATGTTCTGGCGTTGGGGCATTGCCACCATGTATGAAGAAACGTTCCATCTTTCTGCTCTCATTTCCAGCACTCTGATTTCCTATTTGGGTACATTTTTGCCAATCTTGCTGGTGCTAATTGCTTTCTTGTAAATGTTTAACTTTTCCCCAATCTTACGGGAGGGTGGGGAGTGATATGACGTCTGATAAGGCTGTCCAGCTTTACAAACAAGTAGTGAGTATATTCCATACAGCAGGAGGAGGAGGAGGAGGAGGAGGAGGAGAAGGAAAGAAAGAAGGGAGGGAGGGGAGGAGGGGAGGAGGAAGAAGAAGAGGTGGTGGTGGAAGAAGAGGAGGAGGAGGAGGAGAAGGAGGAGGAGGAGAAAAGAAGAAGAAAAGAAAGAAGGGAAGGAGGGGAGGAGGAAGAAGAAGAAGAAGAGGAGGAGGAGGAGGAGGAGGAGGAGGAGGAACAATAATAAAAACAACAACCAAACCCTAACCTAGATAAGTGAAACATCCTGGAAGACCCACAGATGAGATAGCCTGGATTGGGAAAAGCTAGCATTATATCAAGGCTACCCCTTTACCCCTTCAGCTTCCAGTCTATAGAAATTCTTAATCATCCAAATCATGTTTCAACTTCTCAGATAAAAAGTTTTTTTTCCCCCTTTGAATCCATTTCACTCACATTTTCAAGGGGAAAAAAAAAACCCAAGAAAGCCCAGTTGCCTTTTGGAAATGCATCTTTGGGGATTCCTGCTACAAGCTAATGGGAGAAGGCTGGTTTTCCTTTGA